>NC_092872.1:32824040-33132040 GCF_028372415.1 Notamacropus eugenii | reverse complement strand
GATGTTGCTTCTCTCATTAGGTCGTGAGCTCCTTGAGGGCAAGGACGTTATTTTTCTTTTTTATCTGCAGTGTTTTGCACAGTGTCGAGTACATAGTAGGCACTTAAATGCTTATTAATTGTTTGATTGTTAGATATTTAATTGTATTCAGCTCTTCCTGCTTTCCTTGTCTTCTTTAATAGTCTACTTCCTCATGTAACAAAAAGACGTTGGAGTCGACATGTAATAGCTTTATTGTCACTGATTGACAAGAAAACTTCTTATAGTATTTGGACAGAAGATTGGTCTCTCTATATTTAGCTAAGCTTGGCTTTGAAAAACAAAAGTAATCTGTTTGTTTCCAAGACTTTGTTTTAAGTCTTTCGATAAGATAAAACTTGCCCAAATGGTTTCTTCTCTCTTGGAATACCTTTGAGAACCTGGGGTCATCATCACAAAATGATAAGGTGCAGAATTAGGACTTTCTGAAGGCTTTCATTAAGGACCATGGAAATTAAGTGGTATATTGTTTCCTACTACTCTTCAATATACTTTATTTAGTGAAATTAATTAATTATTTATCAAGTGCTGGCTGGGAAAAATTCTAGGAATAAAAGTACAAAAGCAGAGATAGTCTCTACCCTCAAAGAACCACCTTTCAATAGGAGGAAACACAGAAAAGGGATAGCTAGGTTAAGGTATCTTAATCTGGGAAGTCACAGAAGTCATTGGAGCTACAGGGCAATAGATTGACCTTCCTAGAAGCAATGGGAGTGATATTATTAACAATTATTTATTATTATTATTTATTATTATTTTACCATCCCCAGAACAAGGGGAGAATAGTATGTATGCTGCATGCATGGGGAGTAAGAAGAGAAGGGAGAAAGGCAAAAAGAAGTACAGAACTGCCCTAGAACAAGAATTTCAAAAATAAATGACATGAGCTTCTCCATGTCTTTAGAGTTCCCATTTAGAGACTGTAGCAGTGGGCAACGCCAGGGAAGGCTGACAAATGAATGTCTTGGAAGAAGCAAAATTGGGCAATCTGCTATTACCAGGGTGTTTTCATCAAAATAAGCATATTGCCCGGCACAGGAATTTGAAAACAGAGAGGTTTAGCTTGTCCAGAGAATGAAATTTAGAAGTCTTTTTTGATGCATATACTAGCAACAACCAGGTGCTATCAGGAAATGGCCAGAATTAATCAAAGGATTCTTGAGGGATAGGGCCTGAGAGAAAAAAAAAATGGCACCCAAAGCTAAATGGAGGACTTCCCTCATACACATCCATGAAGTGCAACTTGTCGCTGGCTACAGAAACCTGTACATATTGATGTATCTTTTTGAATAGGCCCAACCACTTGAATCAATTTAAACTTATACACTTTGAAGTACCATGACTGGAATAAATTGAAGCCTTCTTCCTAGAATCACTTCATACCAGAAGTCATCCAAATTCCATGACTTTCTGACAGCAAGAATATCATTCATAGCATCACATTTTAGTGGCATCAAATATTCACTTGAAGACTTGCTGTGGGAATTAGGGGTGGAGAAGATCCCATCTCCTTAGGTAATCATTTCACTTTGGAATGGCTAAAGCTATTAGGATTTCTTTCTCCCTTCAAGCTTCAATGAATGAATTAAATCTAAAAATCATAGGATTTAGAACTGAAAAGGAACTGATTGATCAAGTTAGTCCAAGTCCCTCATTTTACCAATGAAAAAACTTTAGCTAAATATGTTAATTGACATGCCCAAGCTCACAAAGTTGTAAAAGACATGGGCCTTTTGATTCTAAACTCAGCGCTTTTCCCCCTGATTCTGCTGCATGTTGCTTTCCACTCCAACATGCTCCATGTGTGATATAACAGTCCCCCGCCTTCCCCAACAAGGTTGAATATTTCACAAAGGTGACATGACTTGTGGATAAACTGAGTAGGGCAGGAAGGAGCCACTTGGTTTGGTGGTACATTATTCTGCCAGATTTGTCAACAGAAGACCAATGACTAGTGATCTCAATGTGAATATGAACTCATAGGAATACAATTATAGAGCTGAGAGGGATTTTAGAAATCATTCAGTCCAACCCCCAATGACTTGTTGTCTACTGCCAATTATCTGCTATGGATTCACCAACTTCTCCGGGTGTCAAGGTATTCTCCCCTCCAGCCAAGCAGAGATAATTGTCTTGAGTTCTAAGATGAGTGTGCATTCTAATAAGTTTGTGTTCATTTTAATAAGAACTAGACTAAAATTGTAAAATTACTCCCAGTTACATAACCCCCATGGAATTAAAATGGAGTGGATGGGTGTGCTCTGTAAGGTATTCTGTGCATCTACTTCAGGAGTCAATCTGAAGCCTAGAGCCCAGAGAGTGTCACATTCATTTGACAGCAGACAATTGAGATTAGTGTAAAGTGACACACTAATGTGGAGAAGTGCTGAGCATGCCAAAAATAATGAGTAAAAGGGAAATGAAGTGACCTCCCATGAGCAGATGAATGCAACTCAATCAGTGGCAAAAATCAATGAGATGAAAACAGTTTGACAGGGAAAAAATCAATGAGGTGAAAATACACTGACCAATGAACTTTGTCCATTTTTGTATTCTTGTTTGATTTGAATTATCTAAATAGAGAATTGTGGTCTACCCTGGAAAATTCCATCTCTAGTCCCATCTCCTTATTTGTCCCAGTGCACTAATATTGCCCCTGTCATTCTAAGACTTTCTAAACTTCTACCTTCTACGAACTTTTCCTGTTTCATTGCCTCCTGTTGCAGCCCACAAAGTAAAATATGTTAACTGATCGTTGTTTCTGTTATTTTCAGGTGCGTCCCACTCTTCATAATCCTTTCTTTTTGGTTGCAAGTTGGGGACAGGGGGCTTCTTGGCAAAGATACTTGGCAAAGACCCAAAGAATGAGTTATCATTTCATTCTCCAGTTCAATTTATAGATAAGGAAACTGAGGGAAATAAGGTTAATGACTTGGCCAGGGTCACATAGCTAGTGTTGGAGGTCGGATATGAACTCAGGTCTTTCTGATCCCAGGTTTGGAATTCTACAGACTATTCCATCTAGCTGCCTAGTAACTGACACTCTTGCTTAAACTGGATCAACAAGACTTTCTCATTTCTTTACCAGATCTCATAAAATCCTTATCCTCAACTACCTATGAGGCATCTCTAACTGGATGTCCCATAGACTAGAGGTGTCAACCACTTGGTCAGCAGTCACAAAATTTCCAAGTGTGGCCCAAACTAGATTAAAATATAATTGGAAAATGTTTCAAAAATAAAACATAAAGTAGAACATAATATTACATTTTAATATTGTCAATATGTGGTCTATAGGGATTCTCACGTACAGATCAGTAATCTGCTTTTCTATTTGAATTTGACATCATTGCCATAGACATCGAAATGCTACAGATCCAAAACTGAGTTCTGCATCTTTTCTCCCATATCCTCCTCCTTCTGAATTTCCCTATTACTGTCCAAGGAAGTACAACTTCCCAGTTACTCAGGATCACAAACTAGGTGTCATCTTTAACTCCTCAATCACTTTCTTTCCCCCTTACTCCCTCCATATCCAGTGTTTTGCTAAGGCTTGTTGATTTTAATTTCACAAAGTACACTGTCACTCAGGCCTTCATTGACTCATACCTGGACTATTGTAATAGACTCCTGGTTGGTCTTTCTGTCCCAAGACTTTCTCCTCCTCCTGTCCGGGCTCCACTCAGCTGTCAAATTACTCTTACTAAAGCACGGATCTGTCCATATCATGCCCATATTCAGTAAATTCCCGTGACTTTCTATCAACTCCAAGAATAAATATAAAATACTCTCATTAACATTTAAAGTCCTTCATAAACTATTCCCTCCAACCTTTCTGGTTTGTGGGGGGGGGGGGGGGTTTCTACAATACTCCTCCACACCCCAGTGACACTGGTCTCCTTGTTGTTCCTCAAAAAAAAAAAAATAATAAAAGAAAGAAAGTCCATCTTAAGATTCTGGGCATGTTCCCTGACTCTTCCCCTTGCCTAGAATATAGTCTCCTTACTCATTTGTACTTAATTGCTTCTCTGGCTCCCTTTGAGTCTCAGATAAAATCTCACCTTCTTTAGGAAACCTTTCCTTATGCTCTTTTATTCTGGAGCCTTCCCTCTGTTGATTATTTCTCTATTGGTTGTTTCTAATGAATCCTAAAAATAGCTTGATTGTACATCACCGTTTTCATGTTGTCTCCCAGAATTAGGCTATGAGTTCCTTGAGAAGAGGGACTGTTTTTTGCCTTTCCTTGTACCGCCCAGCACTTAGCATAGTGCCTGGTACACGGTGGGTACTTAATAAATGCTTATTAATGACTGACTGACTTATCTTAAACTAATTGCCAGGTGAAATTAGATCTTGGAGAGCAGACTCATTCCTTGAGTTCTTACTTTTCTGTAGCATTTTCAAGGTACATTTGTCCTTAGCATACTGTATTAACTCATTATCACCTTTCCTAAATAGAACTATATATCCAAATTAAAGAAGGAATGAAACAAAAACATCATATTAATTATTTTATATATATGGATCACTTTGTCTTCAACAAAAACAAAACAAAACATAAAACAAGTATCTTTCATCTCATGGAAACTTTCTGTGATATTAAAATCATTGTACTAAACAAACACAAAATTCTCAACATATAAAAAGAAAAGATAGCAACTGAAAGCATGACACTTGAATAAAGAGATCACGGTGACTGAAAAGATGAAGTCAATACTTATAAATATCTAAGTCTCCTCTAGACAAGACATATCATAGGTAAAGAAATGAAGAGAAGGCTATAACTGAATACACTAAAGGACTTGTTGGCATCCTAAAATCAAAGCTCAATCAGAATAATAATTAAAGTAATTAAAACCTATGTAAAATCTATCTTAGTGAATTTTTAGAGTTAAAAAATGAAGCAAAACAAATCTAGAAAACTCAGGGTTAAGATAGATATAAAGACAGATATAAAAATGATGAACATTTCTTCCATCATGGAGGGAGAAGATTGATTGCCACTCTTAGAGGACTTGATAAACTGTTCAAGTCAAAAACCTACTAAAATGTTTGGATCAGGCAGACATTACTTCCCTGAGAAATAGTGAAGTCTCCCTCCTCCCCACCACCACCTTTAAATCTTCAGAGCTTAGTACAGAATAAGCACTTACTGAATGCTTATTAATTTGACTAAATGGTACACAGCATTGCATTTGTGTAATCTAAATGAAAGTGTTTCACCTCTAAATAGTGTCTATGAAAAAAGTCAAGATTTGAGACTGGAATCAGACAGCTTTCCATGAGCGAAATCCAAATGAGCTCATCCAACAGTACATTCATGAAGAAATATTGAACAAATGGTTATGTCTTATGGATTCATACACAGGAAGAGAGTTTCTAATAGCAACTCAAAATTACAAATGGCTTATCTTTACAGAGCTTCAATTTAATGTGGATTAACAAAGAAAAGATTAGAAATTGTGAAACATCACTATAGACCATAGAAACTTAGCCACTACCAAATAGCCTAAAGCCATGCCCTTGTAGATCAAACTGTACATCAGAACGTATCTATGTCTCATGGATTAAAAGAAAAATCCTCATCCACAAATATAAATAAAAAAAATACCTGACATGCTCAACCAGTAAACTATTCTGCAACTGAATCATTATTGAAGACTGTACTTCTGATGACAATTGCCCAGACATAATATTCATCTATAAAACTTTATAGTATTTTGAATAGATGTTGTAATACTAATTACTCATAATCTCCTAGCTACATGGAATGAAAAGCTTTCACAACAAAGAGCAAACTGAGGAAATCAAAATCACTTCAGATCAGGATAGTTCTATCATCTCTTTTGTCTTATCTGCTATTGAAGGATACTGGTGGAGAGACTACAGAGGATATACTTACATCTTAATCATTCCACTCAACTACAACCCTGTGCAATAATAGTCCACATAACATTAATTATAAAAGAATACTAGTAAGATAATGATTTGCCCCAGTCAGCTTGATGTACAATGAATGACCACTGGGCCTGGAGTCAGGAAGACCTGAATTCAAATCCAACCTCGGACAGTTACTAATCTGTATGATTTTTGGCAAGTCACATCACCTCTGTCTGCCATGGATTCCTCAATATGGATACAACAGTACCTAGGTCTTAGAGTTGTAATGAGGATAAAATGAATTAATATTTATAAAGGTCATAGCAGAGTGTGTGACACATAGTGGGCACTTAATAAATGCTTCTTTTCTCCCCTCCACTTCCCCATAAAAAGATGAGGTTGAAATAATAATAATGATAATGGTGGTAATAATATTAATCACTGTCATAATAAGCTACTGAAAGAACTATAGAATCATATTTTCTCATTAAAAAGGAAGATAATTGAAAGATATTCTCAGAGACCATAACAAACAGTTTAGAAATTTACAGAAATGTTTTTCCAACAGACATCACTTCCCAAAGTGTTCATATAGGATGTCCATAGCCATATATGCCCCTGGTGAAATATAACTGGCAATGGTTTATGGCTGGATATAGGCAATGAAAAGGGTAGTATCCAATAGTGGAATCTAAAGGCCCTCCCTGAAAAGTGTCCACATGAACTCAACCAATAATTTGTGTGTTGAACAGTTGGGAAGCGTTGAACAAATGGCTATCAAATAGATTTGTTTATGAAAATAGAAGAGTTGATAACAATTCAATTTCAGCAGGAATTGCAGAAGGATTCTATTTCCTTAAGGAGTGATTTATCAATGAGGATCATTCTAGGAAATGGTAGAAATTGTGCCATCCCTTCAGGTTGAAAAAAAATTAGCACTTACTGAATCCCTAACAAGGCACTACCTGGTGGCTAGAATTATGCATCAGAAGCTCACTCTCTCCCTTAAACTAACAGATGACAAATCCCCATACTACTGATGTGGAGCTCAAAATATCTTTAAGAGTGCAACAAAGAACTAAGCATTATCATAAATAAAAGTGTTGACCACAATGGTCCAGACATAACATCGATCCATAAAAATTTAAGAACTTTTAATAGATATCACCATATTAAATGTTCATCAGTTCTAAGTTACATGGAACAAAAAAGCTTTCAAGATATAAAGACCTAGCTAAAGAAATCAAAATCCTGTGGGGACAAGATGAAGCACATTTTGTCACTGTCATCCTGTTTGCTGCTGGAGTTTTTCCAAAGATACTTTTCAGTGAGCCTACAGAAGGTGAACCCACATGCCAGTACTTTTATTTAATTAACAAAAGCAGGGTGTTTTTTTTCATCCACCTGTGCAATAGTCTGTTGAAAGAAAATGAAATATGAAAGAATTAGAAAAGCAACTTATCCTAGCAATGGTTCTGTAGCAATGGTCACTGAAAAAGATGAAATAATAATTATAAATCATATCAAATGATATTTTTGATGCTTTAAACTTTGCCAAATTATGTACATACATTTTGATTTCAGCTTCACAGTTACCCTATAAAGTAAGTACCTCAGATATCAGGATGCCATTTTAGGAGTCCAGGGAGAGTTGGGGGGAGGGAGTTGTGCTACTCTCTTACCTCCCCCCATTCCAATGTGTTGACCTGCCCTTTCTCTAACCCGGTGAAAAGTAGGAAACTTCCATGATAATATAGAGATTCTGGGCTTCTTCCTAAAAAGAAGAGGATATTTGGCTAGGAGGAAGAAACACTCACACAATCTGTCCTACCAGTAAAAGTTCAGCTGCCATGGCAAGGAGATCTGGTCTGCCAATGCACCCTAAGGATACCTAGGCCTTGCTGTTTGTACTGTAGCTGCACACTTAAGACCACCAGCTCCTTCCATTTACCATACAATTAAATTCTTCTGCATGTGTTATCTTCTCCATTCAGAATGTGAGTGCAATGAGAATAGGAAATATATCGATATTTTATTTATTTTGGTTAGAGTCCTGGAGACATAAAGACTCATCTTCCAGAGTTTAAATCCGACTTCAGACACTTCTTAACTGTGTGGCCTTGCTCAAGTCACTTAATCCTGTTTTCCTCAGATTTTTCATCTGTAAACTGAGCCAGAGAAGGAAATGGCAAACCACTCTAGAATCTTTGCCAAGAAAATTCCAAATGGGGTCATGAAGAGTCAGACATGACTGAAACAACTGAATAACAAAAAAAAGCGCTATTATTATCATCACTGTATACATCGAACACATCAAAAAACTAAAGCAAAAAGCAAGTGACTTTCCCAAGGTCATGTAGCTTCTCAGTATCAAAGAAAGGTTTTAAACTCCAGTTTTACCTGCCTTTCATTCAGTGCTCTATAGGGGAAAGAGTACCTGAGAGTAGATTCTGGTGAAGCTTCATGAAATGAAGTTAGAAACCAGTATAAAAGTAGTGTCTTTCAAGCTAAGGGTTAGAAGAAAATATAACAGAAGATATGCTGTAGCCTTGGAAAAAAATGCTCTGCTACTTACTAGTGCACAGGTATTTCAAAGACAGTGCTCTCTGTTTTATCGTTAATAGGGATAGCCAGATAAAGGTCATATAGGACACCTGTCAAGGACAACTAGAAAGGTATTTTCAATAAGAGGACCCTGAAGAGTAGCAGTGAGATGATGATGATGGACCAGGACTTGTTGACCACAGAAAAACAAGGCAATTAAAGGAATGAGTGGTCCTTGGGGCAAACACATCTGAGGCAAGAGCTGACAGACTAGAGGTGCTTAGTTAATTGAACTTGTGGGCAAAAAATAGAAGTTGGGCATGATGTCATGGAGCTGACTTTAAAATACATTTCAGTACTGACACTCTCTGTTAAGGCACAGCATGAGCCAGGCACAGTGGGATTGGGGTAACAACCAGACTTCAGTATGAGCAACACCATTTTTATTCTTTCCCACCCTCCTTCTACTTAAAATATTGTTTTAAAAAATTAACTTGTGAAACTGAAGACAAATGGTATTGGCAAGTGGAAATATAAAAGAGGAAAAAAAACCCATAAATACACAAGACAGAAGAGAATGAATTTTTTAAGGCAGGATGTGTCTTATTTTAAATTCCTCAGCAGAACAGGAAAGTTTAGGATTTTCATATGCTTTTTGAATCTTGAAACATTTAAGATTTTCTGGATTTTAGTTCCATTTTAATATGGAAAATTCTTTTCTTGGTTATCCTGTACATCAGAGGAGGTGTTATAATCTGTATCAGGGGAGAACTAAGAGAAAGGGAAGGGAGAGAGAGGGATATGTTAGGTGGTCAGAGGAAAAAAATGTATTTTGAGACCTGTAAACATGTCAGATAGATCATTCAGATCAAGTTTTTAACAAGCTCACAGTGTCAGAGAGGTGTTATTAAGGTGTTAAAGCTACAAATTCCTAAAGCAGGTACTCTCAGGCAAGGTCAGGGAGAAGAAAGCTCTCACTGAATTCAATAAACATTTATTAAGCCCCTACTATGTGCAATGCACTTTACTAGGCTATGAGATACTAACAAACACACATACACACACAGACACAGAAAAAAAAGAAATTCTTACACAGAGTCACAGACATGCATACATACATAAATTAAAGTAATTCTAACCTCAAGGAGCTTGTATTCCTCTACAAGGATATACAATGTACATAAAATAAAATACAAAATATATAGAAAGCCACACAAGCCCATTCAAGAAAGAGTGATAATAAGTGGGAGAATTAGCATTGGTTATCTTTAGGAGATGGTTTACGGGCAGGGAGGAAGGCTGTGCTTTCAATGAAGGTAGGGATTCTTTCTCTATAATAGGGGGGAACAGCCATGGAACACAGCTTCCCACTGAAGAAAAACACAGAACCTGGATCCATCCCTATTCAATATGGACCACATATGGCCATAGATACAGAAAAAAATCATAAAGGTTACCAAGTCAGCCCCAATCATTTTACAAATAAGGAAACTGAGGCTTTGGTAAGTAAGTACAAAGATATAGAGCTGGCAACTGAACTGGGAGCCTATGACTTCAAGCTGAGCACTTCCCACTTTGCATTGTGAAAGCAGGACTCCTGACTGTATGGTTGGGGTGTGTGTGTGTGTGTGTGCGTGTGTGTGTGTGCATGCGTGTGTGTATGTGCGTGTGTGTGTGTGTGTGTATGTGTTGTTTAATCATTTCAATTGTGTCTGACTCTTCATGATCCCATTTGGGGTTTTCTTAGCAAAGATATTGGAGTGCTTTGCCATTTCCTTCTTCAGCTCATTTTACAGATAAGGAACTGAGGCAAACAGGGTTAAGTGACTCACCCAGGGTCACATACTTAGTGTCTGAGGCCAGATTTTAACTCAGAAAGATGGGTCTTCCTGAGTTTAGGCCCAGCACTCTATCTACTGTGCCATCTACCTGCCCCTGAGGGGGAGACTTTTGGCTGATGCTGTCATAAATACTACAAGAGGAATAACTATTGTGTGAAGGCCAAGGCTTCAAAGCAAGGTGAATTTTTAAATAATTTCATATCGGCTACCTGCACTACTGAGAAGCAGAATTCCATAAGCTTTAGACTTTTCAACTACTAATTTGGAGAAAGTTATCTCTGAATGGTGACCATCAAATGATGGCCCCAGCAATTCCAGAAGGTTACCTGGAGATGTCAGAAAGGTAGCAATCTGAGCTGATGGAGAGAATACCTACATAGATGAAACAAATAACATGGAAATTGTAAATGTAGCAGTCTTAAATGTCTTAAACGAACCCAAAGCAGTAATATATATTGTTTTGTATGTTTTTATCAAAATATTTGAAAAGCTCTTGCTCTATTAAGCAAATGGAAAACGTTTTACTAAGAGGATACAGTTGTGTGATTTTATTTCGAAATGTGAATAATAATCTAGGAAGTTAGGCTGTCCAGCCCCAATAATTTATGGCCGAATATCTAAGGACAATGATCTTGATTTCCTATTCATTCAAGACAAGTTGCAAGGTAATTTCTCACTTATTCTTAGAATCTGTTTCATGTTATTTGAATCACATCAATTTCAGACTTACACTGTGTGCAAACAGGGGTGGTACAGAATTAATTTAACCATTAATTTAACCATTTACCAATTAATTTAAACCATGGTTGTTTTTCCGTTTCCCCTTAGATGACTTTTCTACTAAAATAGTTTTCTTTATGTGTTCTTTTAGTAAAGAGACAGCCTGGCACAATTGAAAGAGAGGTGGCCTTGAAGCCATTGGTTTAAATCCTCTTTTTTTCATGTTGACTGTATGATCCTTGGTAAGTCACTAAATATCTCAATAATTTCAAGACAACTCTCTAAGACTCATTTTCAGTGAAGGTACCAACTTTCAATTATAGAGAAAGATTCCTTGCTGGGAATTTCCTGACACCAATAAAATCACAGTCTCCAATTTAGCTATCTTTTAGCATTGCTGATCATGATTTTCTCCTGAATACTCTTGCCTTCTTGAGTTTCTATGACACTGCTCCTTTGCTCCTCAGTAGGGTCATTATCATTATCTGGAGAACTGAGTGGAGGTGACTCCTTGGTTCTGTCTTCAGTCTTTTCTCTATAATCTCTCAGTGACTTTGTCATTTCCCATACATTCAAATGTCATTTCTATAACAATGACTCCCAAGCAGATTTCATCTCTCTCTTGGATACCAGTCTTGCATCACCAATTGCCTGCTTAATATTTCTTTGCAGATGTCCTGTAGGGAAGATAAATCCAATATGCTTAAAACAGAACTCATTTTCTTCCTAAAATCACTCTTCTTATGAACTTCTATTAAGGGTACCATCATTCTTCTGGTCACTTGTTCATAACCAAGAAGTCATCCTCAGCAATTCAATTTCAGTTACTCCCTATAGACAAACAATTGCCAAATCTTACCAACTACGATTTCTCAACATCTCTCACATCTGTTTCCTCACATAGGCACCATCTTAATTCATGTCTTCATCATCTCTCACCTGCAATATTTCCATAGCTTCCTAACTTGTTTCCTTGCCACTGGTGTCTTCCCTCTCAAATTATTACTTCTAAAGTGAGAGTTGGTCTCTTTCATCTTCAAGATAGCTCACTTGTTCCTCCTTGTTTTTAGGGCGAAATATAAACTCCTCTTGTTCAACATTTAAAGCCCATCACAATTTGGCTCCTACTTCCCTTGCCAGTGTAATTAGGTATTATTTTTTTCTCCAACAGTCTATAGTTCAGTCAATCCGGCCTTTTAACTACTCTTCTAATGCTTGACATATCCTCTTCCTTTGCTGTGCTTTTGCAAAAGTTATCTCCCATGCTTTTCCTCTTCACCTCCACAACTTAGAACCCCTAGCTCCTTTTCAGGTTCTGTTGGGATTGGAAGCTCAATTCCGTGTGGACAGTCTCGGGCGGGTAAAGGTGGGAGCTTCTAAATCTTAGAGCTCTCACGAGACCCCCCCAGGAAACGGCAGGGAATCGAGGTGAACCGAGCTATCTCGAGTAATTCCGCCTCTTCCCGTGAGAAACGTGATGGGAGAGAGATCTCCCCGCCCTCGAGATTGTCCCAGATCTGGGCACACCTAGTTACCTAACAGCACGGTATTCAGATGCAAACTATGCGGCTGAAGGTTAAGTAGGATTGAGGAAGCCTGAAAGCTTTCTTAGCACGTGAGGAGCCAAGAGGACAGTAGACTCCGCTTTTCTTCTTTCCTCTCTCCCCTCCCCCTCTCTCCCCGCTTGTACTTCTACTTCCAATCCCTTAAGATCTTAGCCTCCTTAGGAAATCTCCCCCTCTTCCTCCTAAGGAAGACCTCCCTGCACTTGTAACCGAGACCCTGAAATAAAGCTCAACCCTTGTTCGACTCTGGAACGTCCTTTCTCTCATATGAGCATCCGGTTTTGGCCAACCAAAGACCTCGGAGGTGAGGTAAGAAGACTCGGGTAGCCCACACAGGCCTCTAGGCCTGGCAAGGTTCGGTTAATGCCACACTATTCAATACAATTTTTCTAATTCCCATAATTTGTAGTGATTCTGTTCAAAATCTCTGTGCATTTATTTTATGGCATGTTTTTACTTGTCTCTGAAGATAGCACACCCCTTTAGTAGAAAGGGGTAGAGATAGTGTGAATTTTTAATTTGTATCTCTAAAGTCTACCACAATGCATTGTACATAGTAGCTATTTAGCAGATGATTATTAATTGATTTATAATGCATGTAATTAATAGATGATCTTAGGAGAGGTTTGTAAAATGGTAAGGCTGGTATCAGATAATAGATACATGGCACTTTGTCAAGCCTATACAAAAAGCTATAAAGGACCAGCCAAGAATACTGCTCCATTGGCATAGCTTCTGTGAAGCAAAGATCCTCTCTCTACCATGACAATGCAGTGAAAGAGATTCCGGGAATATTGTGCTGTATATGTGGTGGATAAGAGGTTGTGGACAAGTATTACATAGAATGTGATGACATGAAGGTGTTATAATCTACAAGAGGGGAGGGGGAAAAGAGAGAGAAGGGAAAGAGGTATATGCTGGTTAGGCAAGTCATTAACTTCAGTAATCTGTGTACCTCTCTAAGACTGCAAATTGGAGAGAAGAGGTTGACCTGCACTATTAGAAGGGATTTCCTTCCCTAGGAGTCCCCTAAACTACTGGGATCATATATCCATTCCCAATTCTTCTGCAATTAGAATGTAATCTTGCAGGGGGAGGGATTGTTTCTGTTTTTCCTCATAGCCCTAGTCCTTAGCAGAATGTCTGGCACATGGTAAATAATTTATAATTTTTTTGTGTTTGAATTAGCATAAAGTCTCCTAATATTATAGTTAGTTCTAGACTTGAAGTTATAAGATCAAAAATGTAGAATCAAAAATGAAGGGACTATCTAGTCCAATCCATTAGGACTTCAAATCTTCCCACTAACAGATAAAGAAACTAAGGATTAGAGAGTCTCTGTGCTTTGTCCAAGGTTCCAAGTTGTAAGTAATACTAATAAGATTCAAACTTGATTTTTATGACTAAATTCAAGGTTTTTTCCACTTTGCCATGAATAAGGTTCTAATTTGGTTCTATTACTAACTTAATTTGTGACTTTGGGCAATTTATTGGATCTCTCTAGGTATTTGTCTCCTCATCTCTAAGATGAAAGGGTCAGATTATTTTTCTTCCACCTTAGAAATCCTGGTCCCTTCAAAATTATTCTAGCATGTTGTGTTGGCTTGCTTGATTTCCTTGCTTTTATCCTATAGTAAAATATTGTCAGGATATTCAGGATGTTCATAAGAGCAAGAGACCTTCCTCACCTCAAATAAAATTTAACTGTGACTCCTCTGGGATAGCAAGTGAGAGCTGAGGGAAATAAGTTGAGAGGCAAAGACAGGGGTGCATGTATTCCATTCCCAGTTCTATTAGTTTTTGGAAGGCTTCCAGTCAATGAATAACATTTTCTGACTTGCATTACAGAAGAGGAGGAAGGGAGGGAGACAAAGAGAGAGAAAGTAACAACTCTATCCGTTGGATAAAAAGATGCCTTGTGAATGTGTTGATTGAATTCTCAGTAGTCTGATTAAGCATTCTGTTTTCTTATGGTTCACAGTCTGCATTAATTATACTTAATGAACTGGTCATTCCATCCAATGGAAAAATAAAAGTGATATCTAAGTAAAACTTTTCTAAAGCAAGATTGTGTGTGTATGTGTGTGTGTTAAGAATGTCCACTATTGTGACTAATGTTACATATTGAGTGTTCCAAAAGTCAGTGAAATTGGAACATTATGCAGAATATTCTATGTAATATGCATATATTCAAACACAAATATATGCACATTCACAAATACATTTTTCTCTTTTATTAACACTCTGATTTTTTTTAAAGTCTTTTTTCTATATCAATAGCCTGGATGTTCAATCCTGATAATTTTTGACTAACTGTTTAGTGTTCAAATACCTATTTTATAATCCCCAAAAAAACCAACATAAAATTCTTATCCTTTCCCTCCCCCTCTTTATTTGGCCAAAGCTGCAACAGCTGTCATTTTTGTGGGAATCAAATTTTAGCTTCAAAACCAGCATGCACAGTCTGGCACAGCCGTGTTACTACTACTTCATTTTAATCTGCTTGCCTCCCTCCTTCCAGTTCTCGGGCTTCCCCCATTCCCTCTCCCCACCCCAACTGGCAGAACCCTCCCCACACAAAGCTCTTTTCCCTTTTATTGGATCTGCCACAGAAACTCGTCTGGCTATTGATTCTGCAGAGTGTGCCAGTTCAGCATTGCAAGGTCACTCATAATTGCATCTGGGCATTTTTTCCTCCCCTCTCCTTCCCCATCCCCCTTCTCAGAAGGTAAACTGCTCTGTAACGCAGTCACATTGGCACACCACGAACTGGAATTTTACCAGTAATAAATGCCTTGTGATCATTGACTGAAAGGAGGTGACAGAAGGAATCAAACACACCCATTCTGAAGCTGGGGTTCCTTTGATATTCAAGTCACTATGGGGGTCTCCTCAGGGACTATCCTACTGAAATTAAATCTGTCCAAATTGATTAGGTCAGAGGTGAAATAAAAAGATAAAAGAAAGATGTAATAGAAGTGTGAACTTAAAATTTCCTCCCTGATTTGTCAAATCCCTTTAGTGCATTGTAATACAAGTATTCTTTTTTCTCTTCTTTTCTCTTCTCCACCAGGAAGGCAGTTTTATTTTCTGCTGTTATCCTATGGGCTCTAGCAACATTTACTCTATAATAACAAAAGGAGACACCCTGCTTCCTCTCAGTTTCCCCACCCTTCAAACAAGTTCTTCCATCAGGATGCCACTCATCTCAAAGGAGGTAATGGGAATGATTCCCTACTTCTGTCTTCCTGCTGACTCTGAGGTCAGTGCAGCAGTATGAGCAAGACTTGCCATAGATAAGTGGGCCAAAAGTAGCTCCAAAGCCTGGTCCTACTTTTAATGTTAAAAATAACACCCAAAGCTGCTTATGATATGAGAAGATATGGTCAGGAAATGGAAGAAAGAGGATTAAAGTGGCAGGATGAAATGGAGAGATCTAAGGACAAGAAGTGGTGGGAGGTTCTTATCTTATCTCTGGAACTTACTTGATAGTTATGTGAAAATAGGAAAGTCACTCTATCCTTCTGTACCTTGGTTACCAACCCTATAAAATGGGGGTATTGATATTTGCACCATCTCCTTCTTAGATATGAGCAAAACACTTTATAATACTTTAAAGCAGTACATATGAGTTCATAGGAACACAGGTTATAAGAGATTAAAAGAAGGGTTTGGCATCAACTGGGTAAATTACTTAATTTTTCAGATGAAGAAGCTGGGAGGATTTGTCCAAGGTAACAATGACAAAATCAATATTCAAATCCAGGACTTGGAATTCAGTTCCAAAGTCTGGTTTTTCCAAAGAACTCTTTCCCAAAAAGGCTGAGCTTCCAAACTTGTGACAAGATAGGTTTCTAGAAGGAAAACTTCTCATATCTGCTCTACTATCATTATTTTCATTGTCATATGAAAGGGGAGAAAAAATAACAAGAAGAATGTTATCGTCAGGGAAGAATAGAGAAATGAATGGATATTTCCAGATTTTCCATGGTGTGCTAAATCAGCAACAGGGGATTAAAGTTCTGTTGCGGTTCTATTGGGATTTTTTTTTAATGTTTTGAATGTCTTGCAACATCTACTATAAGGTCTTACCCACTGAAGCCACTCAATGAATTTTGGATTGACGAGTGAAACCACTGCTAAGTATAAACCCATGCTCAATTTATATCATCTTTCAAATATGTGAAAATCCAATACTCATTTGTAAATCAAAAATCTGAAAGCTGGAAGGGATGCCATAGGCCTCACAGTTCAATTCATGTCTGAACAAGAATCCCCAACTTAACTGACCTTACCTGGTCATTCTATCTTTCACTTAAGAGCTGCAATAAGGATGAACTTGAAATCTTTGGAGCCTTTGAATAACTCCAATTATTGCCAAGTTTTTCTTTATAAGGATCCTAAATGAGACTTGTTTTTTCCATTTTAAAACATTGTACCCAGTTGTTCTCTCTAAATCAGATGAACAAACTGAAAACATTTAGCCTTTAAAAAGGAGGAGGAAGATGAGGAGTAGGAGGAGGAGGAGAAAAAGAAACAGAAGAAGAAGAAGAAAGCAGAAGAAGAAAGAGCAAATGGAGAAGAAGGAAAAAAAGAAGTCAGAGAGGAAAAAGAAAGGAGGAGGAGGAGAAGAGGAAGAAGAAGAAGAAGAAGAAGAAGAAGAAGAAGAAGAAGAAGAAGGAGAAGAAGAAGGAGAAGAAGAAGAAGAAGAAGGAGAAGAAGAAGAAGAAGAAGAAGAAGAAGAAGAAGAAGAAGAAGAGTGGCAAGAGGAAGACATGACTTTTCTCCCTAAATACTTAAAAGACTGTCATAGGAAGATGGATGAGACTCATTCTGCCCAGTCCTAGGGGGCAGAGCTAGAAGGAATACATGTATGTGGAGAGGACAGAAATTTAGATTTGGTAAAAGGGAATAGCTTCCTAAAAATGAGAGCTCTCCAAGAGAACATTGGTTTGTCTCTCTAAGGAGTTAAGAGGTCGCCCATTATGGAAGTCTTCAAGGAAAAGCAGATGGACACTTTTCTGGGTTGCTGCAACAATACTTATTTTTTCCAGTCATATTTGAGCTAGATGACTTCTGAATCCCTGGCTGGGTCCAAAAACCTGTGATTTTGTGAATGTTCCACAGTTATAATTATTCCCACCCCTAAAATATGGTGCCTAGAACTCAACAAAATCCACAAAAAAACAAAACCCAAGAACACCATCACCTCCTCCTTACTGAACACTATGGGTCTCTTACTAAAGTGTAATATCATATGACATTTCTCAGATGCTTTATCATGCTGTTAATTAATATCAAGCTTGTTGTCCATATCCCTCAAACATATACATAACACATGCAGATACTTTTCTGATGGAATGCTTTATGCATGTCTCATCTTGCAATCTGGTGAAATTGAAGTGTAAAACTTAATTTATTTTACATTAATCTCATTTTAGTGTGTCAAGATATTTTTTGCTGCTTATGTCATCCAGTGTGTTAATAATACAAGTTTTTTGTCTTATGACAATTTATCAGCTATCACATCTATGTTTTTATCAAAGTCCCTCTTTGAATAAAAGCAAACCAAATATAGATCCCTGAGGCACTCCACTGAAGACCTCCTTACAGGTTGACAAAAATATCATTAAAGATTCTACTGTGGGTCTAGTTATTTTATGACTTCTGAATCTATGTTATCATCTAGAGTTTTTCCAGAAAAATACCATGATTGATTTGTCAAATGTTTTGCTAAAATCTAGATGCACTATAGCATCCACTGATCTTGCAATCTAATATCTTTGTCCAAAAAAAAAAAAAAAAGAAAAGAAAAGAAATGGAGTTAGAAATTCATAAATTGTCCTGGATGAAGTCTATTCATCACAAAGTAACCTTTTATTTGCAAGATCTAGAAATTTACTAGGCATAGTAAAGGCTCCATTATCTTCTCTTTTTTGAAAATTAGGACATATGCTGTACTCCAAACTCATGGTATCACCCTCACTATCTATGATTTTTCGAGAATGATGGAGAGTATCTCAGTAATTGTACCTACCAGTTCTCTCAGAACTCATGAATCTAATTCACATGGGCGAGCTAATTTAAATTCATCAAAGACAGCTAACAACTTCCTTACTTATTCCCCTACTTATTTTATGAATCAAATCACCATTAGTCTTTTTTGTTCTGTCCTTTACAATCCTAACATCCAAAGGTCATTCTCCAATGGGAAAGAAAACAGAAGTTCTTTCTCTCTGATGTCTTAATAACTGATGTTCCCTAATCATTATTATATTAAGCCATCTTGCCAATTTTGTGATCTCTTTCCCAAACCCTTCAATTATTTCCTCAGTTCTATTCAACAAACTTTTTATGAAGTACTGGTTCCTTCTTTTTTAAGTCACTAGGCTAGGGTGCAAGGATATTAGGACAACAAAGGGAAAATTCCCTTCTTTCAAGAGAGTTATATTGTAATTTGACATGCTTTCAAACCATTATTTAAAGAACAATTGAGAGAATAGGCATTAACAAATGGATGAAAATAGTTTAGGCTGGTTGTGGTGAGGACGGTTGATAATAGTTTCCATTTTTCATATGGAATGTTTAAGATTCTTATGGGGAGTGGGGCATGTTTTTATAAAGTTTCATAGAGAAGACAGAATATGTGTTAAGCCTTAAAGATGAGCAAGGTTTTTGAGAATAGGATGTAAGGAGAGAGTTTTCTAGACAAAGGGATCAACTTGGGCAAGTACAAGGAGTTGAAGAGATGGAATTTGGAAAATTGTGTAATTCAGATTGGTTGAATCATACAGATAATAAAAATGCATAAAATAAAATGTGGTTCAAAAAGCAAGTAGAAAGCAAATTGAAGAAGGCCTAAAATAGCAGAGTAAAAAGTTTTAAATTTCTCCTAGATCTAATGAAGGGGTGATATTATCAGACTTATGCCTCAGGAAGACAATTTTGGCAGCTTTGCGAAATAAACATAAGGTTATTTGAACCCTTTCTGTAGGGCACTGACTGGTATGCAAGGGTGTGCTGAAACTGACTTAATAATTTTTCAATGTCAGTATTTATACCTCCAAAACCAACTAAATAAAGGCTGAATTTATTGTTTCATTGGTTGTCCAGACTTAGAAAAATATTGCTGAAAATGTTAATAATACAGATTAAACTTAAATGTGTGCCATGTGAATATTTATTTCCCCAAAGAAACAGATGCTTAACAATTACTTTCACATACCTGCTGGCATGCATAAGGTGCTCAATAAATGCTTGTTGATTGAAAGATAGATGAATAGACTAGAAGAGAGATTGAAAGCCAATTAGGAAGTAGCATAGTGTTCTAGGTGAGAAATGATTTGAACCTAAACTTAAAGTGGTAATTACATCAGTGAAAAAAATGGTGATGACTCAGATGACTTGGAAGGAGAAGTGGCAGGTCTTGTCAAGTGACTGACATTAAATCTGAAAATATTTATTAATCACCTGTGATGTACCAGGTACTACTATAGGTGTTGGATCTACAAAACAATAAAGGAAACAGGCTCACTCTCCATTGAGGAACTTATGGTCTGTTTGGGGAGACATCGTCTACACATTAAAAAAAATAGAAAATCAATGCAGCCTTTTTATTGTGTGGTTAGCAGTTAGAGGCATCAAGAAAAATGCCTTGTAGTTGATGTCTGAAATGAGCTTTAAGGGAAAAGAAATATTCTAAAGGTCAAATCCAGGGAGCAGTGGATTAGAGAGCAGAGGGAGAGTCTTTTCAAAGGTATGGAGGTGAGAGACATGATTTTGTGTTGAAGGAAAAGAAAGAATTATTTGACTCCATCAAACGAGTGCATGAGTGAGGAATTAGAAAGCTATAAAGGCAATTGAAGGCAATTTGTGAGAGGTTTACAGTTTAAAAAAAAATTATTTGAAATACCAAATAGGGGAATTCATTCAGTATTTGATCTTAAAAGAAAGTGACTGAAACAAGAGAGTAGAAAGACACAGAGATAAATCTGAGGTTATAAACTGAGGTTACTAGGAAGGTGACAATACTTTGAAGAATAGCGAAGATTGAAGGAGGGGTCAGTTTAGGACGGGAATGAGGATGGGGGAGGGGAGATCATTATTTCCCCTGAAGTCATTGCTTCCATGTTATCCATGGAACATTTAAGATGCACATGGTGGTCTAGGTTGTCATCTACTAAGGATTAGCTATATGCTAGGCATTATCCTAAGTGGTAGAGATACAGATACAAATGAAAAAGAGAAACAGCTCATGCCCTCAAGTAGTTTATATTCTAATAAGGGAGTGCAACTCATGAAAGGATACAGAAACTTGGGGAAGAGAAAAAAGATAAAAGTACTTGGTTCAGGGGAATGTTTTTGATGTCTAGAATGCAGGAACAGGGTCAGAAGTGGCATGGAGGTTTGATTGGGACCATTTAAAAAAAGTAGGATCCAAGAAAAACTCACAAATGAAAGAAGAAGGCTTTTAGAGGGTCATTTCAGAGAGGGACACAGAAATGGATGGATGTTCCAAAGAAAAGATATCCTAAGTGCTGAGGGAAGTTCCAGAAGGAGGCAGCAGCAGAGGCATATTTTGCCTATCCATCTGAGAAGGCTTCATGCATGAGATTACTGATGGGCCACATGTTTGCTACTTGGGTAACAGCTTAGCTAAATTTAGAGACACTAATCTCTAGGATGACCAAGAAAATGATGAAATATTCAAGGATTGCAAGTGCCTAAGACCACATAGCAGTGATTTACACCAGTATAAGTTCTGAAAAAATTATGAGATGATGCTTGAGCTAAATATTAAAACAAGGACTACTTTGTGAGACTTAGGTAAAGATGAAGAGATAATATGTTCCATTATAGGGGATGGCCAGTACCATGGAGATGGGAGATAAAGTGAAGAAGAGGAAGAAGGTTATTTTAACTGAATCTCAGCTTAAAGGCAGAAATATAGGTTGGGATCAGGTTGTGAGGGCTTTAAAAACTAAAGAGGGGAATTTTTACTTTATTCTTGAAACAATAGGAAGCCATAGGAGAATCACATGTTCAGATCTATACTCAGGGAAAACACAATCTAGATACGTAGGATGGACTAGAATGGTGAGAATTTTGCTTGAGTTAGAATAATTAGGGAGCTTTTGAAATAATATAGTCAATAGATGATAAGGACCTGAACTTAGGTGGTAGCTATATGAGTGGAGAAGAGTTGGGTGCTAGAAATGTTTGTGGAGTCAGAAATGCAAGGTTTGACAACTAGTTGCTTTGTGAAATTAAGGAGACTTAAAAGTTAAAGATAATGATGGCATTGTGAATCTAGGATGCTAGAAAGTTAATGCTGCCTTTTATAATAAAGACAGGATTTGGAAAAGGAAAGGTTTGAGGACTGAGGTTGGGGGAATAATGAATTGTATTTTAGACATGTTGTTTAAGATGTCTGTGGAATATACAGTTTGAAATGTATGTGCTAAATTGATAGCAGAGAGGACTGAAGATCAGGGGAGAGGCTCTGACAGGATCATAACGAGTTTATGAAAAGAGAAGTTATGTGAGGGGAGGAGGAGTAAGAGAACCTAGAATAGGAACTAAAGAAGCAGATCACAGATAGGGTACATGCCATGGATTTTGAAGAAGTTAAGGATAGTTAGGAGTGATGACAAAGAAAGGGAGAAAAACAACAAAAAAGTCATCACAAAATCCCAGAGATGAGTGAGTGGTCAATAGCATCAAATAACCTATGAAAGGAGAGGTCAAGAAAAGACCACCAGATTTGATAGCTAAGAGATCAATGGTAACTTAATGCAAAGGAGGTTCCACAGAGTGATGAGACGATGAATTCCAAAGGTCCAGGAGTGAGCAAGCCAATAGAAAGTAAAGATAACAAGGGTGGACGGTTTTTGGTTTTGGTTGTTATTTTGTTTTGTTTTTTGCTTCTCCAAAGAGTTTAGTTGAGAATCAGAGATGAATAGCTAGATGAGATGGTAAGTTCCAGTGATGACTTTTTTCTGAAGGATATAGAAGAGTTGGGTATGTTTGATGATGGTAAAAACGGAACCAATAGAGAAGTAGAGATTGAAGATATGAGAGAGAGAGATGAGAATGATGAGGATGATGAGGATGATGACAATGATGACAATGGCAATGGAGACTGTAACCTGTTGGTGATGGGAAGGAATGAGACCAAGGGCACATGTAGAGGACTTGGCCTTGGCAAGGAGAGAAGGACCTAATATAATCTTAGTCAAAGGACCGAATGCTTCCCTCAACCTTGACCTTTCCTTAGGAAGTAATTGACACCCTAAGGATACATGAGTAAACTATGATGTGTATTTTGTCTATGCACATTATATTTTTGTTTAATAAGAATGAATATACATTGTTTACTTAAAAAACTGGAAGCCTCACAGCTATTCTGTCAGATATATGGAAAAGCATTTGAAGAATACAAATGGACAAAAGAAAAAAACGAAAGACCATGTTTAATAGTGAAGACTAGGTGAAAGAGGACATTTCTACTTTGATGTGAACCTGCAAGGAGAACTGAGTAAGACTGTAATGTGATCAGAGCAAGCGGGGACAGAGAGGATTTTTAGCAATGACATTTTGAATAGACTGGAGATGATGGAGGTCAAATGTTAGAAGATCAGAAAAGGGATTGCAATAGTCAAAAGTGGGGGGTCAGGCCTTGGCTTCTGTAGTAGATTGGGAGAGAAATGAATAAAAACTTTTCACATTTTGCCAAAGCAAGACATAGCAGAAGGTAGCCTGAGAGAAGGATAGGGAATGGGGAGAAGAAAGTCAAAGATGATAGTAGTTACAAGCTTAGGTGTCAGGGAAAATAATGGAGTTTTCCACAGGGAGACAGGAGGCTTTCAGAAAGTAAAAAAAAAAAAAAGGCAGAGAAAAAAGTTCAGGTATTTGTCTGAGCCATCCAGACTCCAGTTAGCAGAATTGTCTGCAAATCTTACGAGAAAAGATACTTTCACTTTTACTTCAGTTCTAAAATGAAACCTCAAAACATATGGGCTACTGGACAGATAAATCAAAAAAAGGAGACAAAATTTCACCTCAATCTGAAAGGATTCTGATAGAAACATCCAGCTGATTTTTCCCTCTCTAAGCACTAAATATTGTTGATGGCTTTCTGGGTAGAAAGAGTCATTGTAAAATATAATAGTAAATTTATATTGAAGTGCATTTGGGGGGTCATTTTTATCCATAAGGCCATCAACAGCCCTTTGCTTAATATTTGTCATGATAAAGGAAGGAAAAGTTAACATTTCAGTGACTATAACTTTGCATGATAAAGATAGGAATTTAATAAGTCTTTATAGTTCCTTTCCTTTTGATTGTACCCATATTACCTGATTTGGTCAACAAAATAATTCCAAAGCAACTTATTGAAGTTCGAACTTCCTGTTTAGTATCACAGGTTGTATGGATGTAACCTTTTTCCCAACACATATTTAATTTTTTTTTTGAACCCAGCAATACCATTTCTAGGTCTGTATCTCAAAGAGATGATAAAAATGGGGAAAGGATCCACATGTGCAAAGATATTTATAGCAGCTCTTTTTGTGGTGGCAAAGAATTGGAAACTGAAGTAATGTCCATCAATTGGGAAATGACTGAATACATTGTGGTATATGAATATAGTGTAATATTACTGTTCTTTACATGGTGATGAGCAGGCAGATTTCAGCAGAACTGGGAAAGACTTAAATGAACTGATGCTGAGTGAAGTGGGCAGAACCAGATGGACATTGTATACAGTAATAGCAACACTGTGTGAAGAGCAACTCTGAAGGACTTATCTCTTCTCAGCAATATAACGATTTTAGAAAATTCCAGAAAATTCAAGAGAAATATGCTGTCCACATCCAGAGAAAGAACTGTGGAGTCTGAATGCAGATCCAAAGTACACTATTTTCTCTTTTTTTTCTTTCTTGTGATTTTCCCCTTTTGTTCTGCTTCTTCTCCCACAACACAACTAATGTGGAAATGTGTTTAATATAACTGTACATGTATAGCATGTATCAGATTGCATGCCATCTTGGGGAGGGGAGAAGGAAAGGAAGGAGAAAAAAATTTGGAACTCAAAATCTCATGTAAGTGAATGTGGAAAACTATCTTTGCATGTAATTGGAAAAAAATAAAATACTCTTAAGGGGAAAAATAGATATTTATTTGGTCTCCAATATATGCAAAGTGCAATTCTTCTTACTGAGAGTGATAAGATGGTAGGAAGAGAGGAGGAATAGTCTATATTCTAAAACAGTTTGTAACTGTAAGACACCATTGGTATCATCAAAAATCATAATGATATTTAGTTTTTAGTCCAGGAATTTTTTTTAGTCACAGATTAACTAGTAATTATTTAGAAGAGTTAAAGTCACAATCAAATAACATCCTGTTTGGTCACAAAAGGAAAAGAACATTCATTGAAAGAGTGCTTGACTAGTTCATTTATATTTAAGATGATTCAGTGACATCAGATCCATGCAGATTACGTTCCACTTAGAACTCAGTGGATGAGTTTTAAGGAGGTCAAATGAATTGCCCATGGTAGCAGAACTAACAGGTGTCTAAATAAGAATATGAACCCAGGTTCAGCATACTGTTGTACCATGCTGCTTCTCAGCTCCTTTAGGAAAAAGTTTCAGAAATATTTATTAGAATTTACATTTCCCTAATGTTTTAATGTCTTGCAAATTATTTTCTTCATAATCCATGGAGGTACATAATTCATGAATTACTATTCCCATTTTGCAGAGGGAAGCTATTGAGTTTCAGAGAAGTAAAATGACCTGTCTTTTGTCACTATTGTTAAATATCGGAGGCAAAATTCAGACAATTAATTCCAGCTTCCTCTTAATTCCAAATACCCTTCCCAGTATACTGTGATATGTCAATGATAATCAATAAGGTTTGAGAAAGAGGATTTCAAAAATGAAGATTTTAAAAATTCAATCCTTTTATAACTGTTAGACAGCTAAACATGTAATCTCAAAGATCAGGTTCAGTGTAAATTCAACATCTGTAAAGATCCTCATAAACCAATGTAAATATATTTGTCTATTTGTTTCTCTCATAAAAAGTCATTTGAAAAAAAAAACCATTTGTTTCTCTATTTAAGATAGCTAGGAGGTGCAGTGGATAGGAAAACCTGAATTCAAATCCATCCTCATATAATATCTATTGACCTGTCTCAAAGCTGAGAACCTTGCCTCATATTCTGCAGGGGGAAAAATATTGAGACCAGTTGCTGTAAACTCCCTATTCTCAAGCTCTTTTTTCATCTCCTATTACTCAGATGCCTTTTGTTTCTTTCTTTTCCTTCCCCCCTGTTTCACATGATGAGGTGGCCTTACTTCTCACCAAGGCTGACATCTCTACTTTTTGAAGTGATCTCATTCCAACCTGTCTTCTCCAGCACTGGCCCCTCTGTCATCCCCACTCTTCAATCTCAGTCCACTGGCTCATTTCCTACGTACAAACATGTCCATGCCTCCTCTATCCTGAAAACCCCCCTCACTTGACCATTCTGCCCCACTATCATTCTCACTCCCTCCCTCTGTATCCATCCAGATCATTCTTCTAACCACAGGTGTCTCTCAGGGTTCTCTCTTAAGCCCTCTTCTCTTCTCCCTCTACTTCCCTTGGTGATTGCATCAGCTCCCATGAATTTAATTATTATCTTCATGCTGGTGATTCTCAAATATCTTGCTCTAAACTCTCTGTTCACCTCCAATATTGCTCTCCAACTGGCTTTCAGACGTCTCAAACTGAACGTCCAGTAGACACCATAAGCTCATTATGTCTAAAATAGAATTGTTTATCGTCAAAAATAAAGTCTACCCCCTTCTACTTTCTCTCTTACTATGAAGGGCAACACCATTTTCCCAGTCTCTCAGGCTCATGACTTAGAAATCATTTTGGATTCCTCACTATCTCCTCACCCTTCACATCTAATCTATTAACAAGGTCTATTGATTTCACCTTTTGCAATATCTTTCCCTTTCACCCCCTTCTCTCCTCTGCCACAACCGCTCTAGCACAGGCCCTTATCACTTTGCTCCTGGATTATTACAATAATCTTCATGTGATTCTGTGTGCCTCAAGTCTCTTCCCACTCCAATCCATCCTCCATTCAACCACTAAAGTGATTTTCCTAAAGTGCATGTCTCATCATGTATCACCACCCAAACACTATAAACCCCAGTGGCTCTTTATTGCTTCTAGGATCAAATACAAAATGCTCTCTTTGGTATTTAAAGTCATTTGTAACCTATACCCTCCTACCTTTCTAGTTTCATATGTCTTACTCCCTGAAATGTACTCTTTGATCCAGTGACACTGGGTTCCTGGCTGTTTCAGAAACAAGACACTCCATTTCTCTGATCTGCATATTTTCTCTGGCTTGTCCCCCCATACCTGGAACACTCTCCCTCCTCTGCTCTACCTACTGACATCACTGCCTTCCTTTAAGTTCCAGATATAAAATCTCACCTTGTATAGGCAGCCTTCCCTGATCCTTATTAATTCCAGTGCTTTCCTTTTTATGTTTTTCTATTTATCCTGTACACAACTTGCTTTGCATATATTTGTTAGCATGTTGTGGCCCGCATTAAATTGTAAGCTTTTTGAGGGCAGAGTCTATCTTTTCTCATTTTTCTTGTCTTCCTTGCTAAGCACAGTGCCCAATGCAAAATAGACAATGTATATTGATTTTTGGTTGACCCATGGCAAATCACTAAAATCTACCTGCCTCAGTTTCCTCATTTGTAAAAGATGAATAATAATAGCACCTCCCAGTCAGGGTTATTGTGAGAATCAAATGAGATATTTGTAAAGTTCTTAGCACAGTGCTTGGCACACAGTAGGTACTATATAAATATGCTAGTTCTTATTAGCCCTTACTATTAGCTATCATTTTTGTCATGCAAATTACTTAATGCTTCTAAAGGGTAGAGTGATTTTAAAACTGGCAATCCTCAGGTAATATAAGGTTCAGGAATTGAATAAGAATTAAAGAAAGAAGGTCTAGCAGCATTTCTAATTCACTGAAGATCAAAGAATTTAATTTTCAATGGTATTTGAAAAAATCTTCAGTGACGTTCTGTTACTTCTTCTATAAAACTGATGGTCCTTTGCCTAGGATTTAAGGTGCCTCAACTTTCCACTCCAGCATTATCTTATCTTTCCAGACTTATATCTCATACCATATACTTTCTTCCACCTAAATGAATCATTCTGACCTTTGTATTGTATTGCCTCAATCTTGAGCCTTTGTTCATATTGTTATTAATAACAGTAATTACATTTTTATATACTGTGTTAGAGACAGCTAGGTGACTCAATGTCTATAGTACTGGGCCTTCACTCAAAAAGACCTGAGTTCGAATCTGACCTCAGATATTTAGTAGTGTGTGACCCTGGGCAAGTCTCATAACTTCTGTTTGGCTTACTCTACTGTAGAAGGAAATAGCAAAGCACTCCAATATCTTTGCCAAGAAAACACCATGGACAATATTGTCATCCCTTCCATATCATGGGGGTTAGAGGTGTAGTATGCCTACAATCTGCATAAAATTTTGACCCTCCTTTCATACCAGAGAAGAAACGTGAATTATTATGGAATTAAATGATAAAACATGTTGCTATTATATAATGTCATACATATATTTTATACATTGCTGAGTTTCTAAATGTTTTTATGTCTTCTGCTGGCCTTTGTCTGTGGCTTCCACAAAACTCCATCAAAATTTCCATTTCTAATGCAGACCTGCCAAAAGTGAAACTACAATGGGGAAAGTTGTGATGTGGAAGGGATAACTATTTTGGTGTGATATTGGCCATGGAGTCATGAACAGTCCAACATGACTGAACAACAAGAACCAAGCCTTGCAAAGCACTTTATCAACATCTCATTTTATTCTCAGCACAACTTTGGGAGGTAGGTGCTATGATTATCCCCATTTTATAGATCAGAGAGCTGAGGTAGTCAGAGATTACGAGACTTATGCAGGGTCAAAGAGCATTATTTAATATCTGAGTCTGCATTTGAACTCAGATCATCTAGGTCCAGAGCACTATCTACAGTACAATATAGCTGCTTAGGCATTCCTTATGCTTTGAAGGCCCTTCCTCTTCCTCCTTATCTGTTGAATTCATACATTCTTAAAAGCTCAGCTCAAAGCTTCTTGAAATTTCCCCACTCCTTCAATTTCTCCTTCCCCCAATGCTTTATAACTTTGCTTTGCAGTTAGTGGACACAATTGTAATATATAATTTCTATTACCATTATTTGTGTTTATGTCACATCTACTCACTAGAATGTAAGCTCTCTAGGGGCAGGGAAAAGACATTCTCTAAATTGTATGGCTTCCCAAACACCTAGCACAGGTGCTCCTTGTTTCCACAATCAGGAAGGGAGGGAGGGGCAGGAAGGCAGCAGCTATTACCAATATCCATGCATAGGACATCAGGTTTTCTCCCAACCTGAGGGAAGCCTATCCACAACACATAAAAGTGGGGAAATCATGAACTCCTGGATGACTTAGCATGACCCATTTTACCATGATAGTTTGCCTCTGAGTTTTAGAAGCAGAGAATGAAAAAGTAATTATCTTTTTTTTGGAGACCAACAGCAGTTTTGGGGGATTAGTTTAACTGACTGATTTTCCCAGGCAGTTAGGTAGAATGTCTGAAGCCCTACATTCAAATCCTATCTCACACACTAGCTGTGTGACTCTGGGCAAGTCATTTCACCTCTGTTTGGCTCACTTTCCTCGTTTGTTAAATAGTTAAAAGGGATAATAGTAACATCTGCCTCACAGGGTAGTGGTGATCATCAAATGAGATAAACTCTTTGCAAACCTTAAAGACTCATTATCGTTATCATTCCTTTTTTTCTGTGTGTTTTAATTGTATCTTGTCAATCTTATGCATTCAGCAACTCTTTAAGCTCCTCAAGGTCTTAGGCACAAAATATATAAAAGGAGTGAAAACTGTATTATGATGTCACGCATAGCTGCATCCTTAAGGACACATTCTGATCCTCTCCTGTTCTGTTAGGCATGTCTGAGTCACCAATTACAGGACCCTTCTGCTCACTGGATCCATTCAGCACGTGGACCCCTGGCAATATATGTTTGATTAATTTCTTGAGTTGAACTATTTTTCATTGGACCAATATTTTACTTTCTATTTAGTGAGATTGTTCTGAAATTACACCAGAGTAATTACTGGGGTAGAATACAGTATCTGACAGCTAACATTTATATAGCTGCTTGAGGTTTGCAAATTACTTTAGATACATTATCTTTTTTGATCCTTACAATAATCCTGTGAGTAGATGATATTATTCTGGATATTTTATACCTGTAGGAGCTGTGGGAAATATTTGCCCAGGGCATATATCAGTAAACCCACCCACCCTCACCTCCAAAAGGGTCTGTCTTAGCCTACCTTCTCTTCTGCCTCTATGCTATCTCACCAACTCTTAGGAGTTCAATCAATTTTCTCTATGTAGCTGATTTCCACATCTATACATCAGGTCTTAAAGCTTTCTCCAGAGCTCCAATTTCAAATTCTCAGTTAAGGCTTGGACACCTTGACCTAAATGGCAAAGACATTTTAAACTCAACTAAACCCTCCTGCCTTGCAAATGTCCCTAATATTGTAGCAACCCATTCTCCCTGTCACCAAAAATAGAAACTCCAGTGTCATCTTTTCAACACCTCATTCTTGCTTCCTCCATATATCCAATATGTTACCTAGTGTTGTCTTTCATAACTCCATGCTATCTTATATATATGTCCATTCTCTGTACTCATATAGTGTAGAGAATATCTCCCTGGTACAAGCTTTCATCACCTCACTCCTGGACTATTGCCTTACCTCAAATATCAAAGCTCTCTAATATATTTTTCGATCAGATACCAGAGGGATAAAGAATAGATCTGACTATGTTCTCGCATTACTCAAACTTCAATAGCTCCCTCCTGCAACATAAAATACAAAACTTTTTTTCCTTTAAAGATGTTCACAATTCAGCACCTGCTTGTACTTTCCTTACCTTAACATACTCTATGAAGTGGTACACAAAACATTTCATTTCCCAACCCTTTGCCTTATCATTGGTTATCACTGATCCCTGGAATGCCCTTCCCACCTACTTCTGACTCCTCACTTCCTTTAAGACTAAGCTCAAATCCTGAATTCTATAGATCTTTCCAGTATGCCACCTTCAATACTATCACCTTCCCTATGAGATTCCCTTTAATGTTATAGATCTGTGTGTGTGTGTGTGAGTATGTACTTGTGTACTGTTGCTTATTACCCTTCCTAGTAGAATACAAGCACTAGGAAGGTAACATGAACTGAATACCAGAGAAGGCACAAATATATATTCTAACAACTAGAGTTTCGATGGGTATCTAGGTGGTGCAATACATAGAGTGCTAAACCTGGAGTCAGAAAGACTCATCTTCCCAAGACCAAATCTGGCCTCAGACACTTACTACCTGTATGAACCTGGACAAGTCATGTAACCCTGTGTACCTCAGTTGTTTCATCTGTAAAAATGAGCTGGAGAAGGAAATAGCAAATCACTTTAATATCTTTGCCAAGATAACTCCAAATGGGGTCATGAAGAGTCAGCCACAACTGAAAAATGACTGAACAGCAAAGCATTTATAGAATATTTACTATGGGCCAATAGTAAGGGCTTTACAAATAACATAACAAACTTCATAACAAACAGGTGCTATTACAATTCTCATTTTACAATTGAAGAAACTGAGACAAATAGAGTTAAAGTTACTTAATTGAAATTGAAACTCTTCCTGACTCCAGGCCAGATCTCTATATCAAGGAGGCAGCATAATATAGTAGAAAGGACACTGGTCAGTAGTGACACAAGTCCTGGCTTTAATTCCTATCTCTAATGCAACCTTGGGAAGATCACAACCTTCCTGAACTGCAGTTTCCTCATCTGTATAATGAGAGGTTTCACCTACATGATCTCCAAGGTCCCTTCAAGTGTCAGATCAATGATTCTATCACAATAGATAGATGATTAACTATTTAAGATGTGTTGATGCTTTGACTTGGGATAGAAAAGCTCTATGCTATGAAAGGTTGGACCCAATCAAGAGAAATAAATTTCCTCTGAGATGTTTAATCAGTCTCTAAGTAAATTTGGTGGAAGGAATGTATATTTTTAATCAATCAATCACTTTTTAAATACTTACTATGTCCCAGATACTTTGCGAAAGTGATATCACAGACTAATGTTGACATGTATGTGGGCCATCCAGGTGGTGCAGTGAATTGAGCGGAAGTTCAGTCAGGGAAAATCTGAATTCCAATCTTGCCTCTGACAATTACTGACCCTAGACAATTCACTTAATCACTGCAAGTCTCAATTTCCTCTTTAAAATAAGAGTGATAATAGCACGTTAAAAAAAAAAAAAAACAGACCCTCCCAGAATTGTTTTGAGGATTAAATAAGATAATAATTATAAAGCTCTTAACATGATTTCATGCACGTAAGTGCTATATAAATGTAAGCTATTATTAGAATAGAATCTAAATTCCTTGAAAGTGGGGACTGTTTCCTGTTTTTTTCTCTGTACCCAACCGTCTACCATTTTACCTGAGCTGGAGTAGGCAATTCAGACATATTGGTTGATTGGTATCATGATGATATTTTTAGGAAAATAACATAAAAATATATTGGGCATTTAATGTGTAAGGTGATATTCTGGATTCTGTGGCAGACAACAAAAAGAAAAGACTTCCTGGAGGTATTCAGCCTGGAGAGGAAGAGGCTTTGGAAGAAGGAAACTCACAAAACCTATCATGTCAAAAAGAGATCCCACTTATTCTTTGGCCTATGTGGTAGAAAGTAAAATTAGTGAAAATGATAGATTAAAAAATAGGGTAAAGGTAAAGAAAAACTTCCTAAAAATTGAAATGCACCAAAATAGATTGGTGAGTGTATCAATTCAACACAAGTAACTTACCTTACTGAGGAATTATTTACAATTAAATTAATCTAATGCATAAAATAGCCTAATGTTATTTTAATAACTTCCTGTGAGTTCCCATCATTCAGTTTTTCCTCAAATGATCTGAATTAAGTGTTTGATGAGGTAGAAAGGAGTGCTCCAGGCAGATGAAGTAAGCAGGGTGCCTGTTGTAGGATATGAAATAAGATGCAAGAAGTGACCAGTCAGAAAAGTGATCAAAGAAGACTATGTATTGGAACCTCCCACTGTGGACTTCACAAAGTATCTCCAATTCCAAAACAAGTCTTCCTCTCCTCTTTCCTATTATCTTTGCTTATCTATATAATAAAAGTACCTCCTGACTACCTGATATCCCAGGCTTTTTGGAGCCCTGCTTGCTCTTTCTGTTCTCTTGTCCCCTTTCCCTTTATTCCTCAAAACTGTATTTAAACCAGGTACCTAACCGTAATAACCATGTTTGCTTCCTATGGAAAACAAGGCAACGCCTATGCTCTGTTTCTCTCATGTGAGAACAAGACTATCTTGGGTGTGTCATCCCAACAAATACCTTTCTTTAACTTGGTAAACTTGGAGACTGTCCAAGTGAATTCTTTCAGGACACTAGGACCTGCATGTCTATTCCTCATCATTTCAGGCAGCACCCCAATATTCTTGGGGTGCACTACATTATTTCATTTGGAATTATTTCATTTTTTATTCAAATTACTTTTCATTTCTCATCCTTATTAAGATTAATTGTCTTTCTATTTTCAAATACCTGGGATCCTCTGAAGGGTTTATAATCTTGTTAGAGAGACAGGTTACATTAGGTATAACTAAAGCTGTTGGAAGATTCATTAGTTTGGGGTCCAATTTTATATACATAAAAAATTCTAAAGCATATATAAAGGATGCCAAATGATTATAATGGCAGTAAACCATAAAAGTTCAGAAGATGAAGTCAGCAGACTTCAAAAAGAAAGCGAAATTAAATGTGGCCTTCAAAGAAATGTAGAATTTAGGTAGGTGGGAAGGTAAGCATTTCAGATAAGAGGAATAAGTTAAAGAAAAGAACAAGTTTATTTCTTGTAAACATTTACAGATTTCTTTTAAAAAATTCATGAATAGGTCCTTCCTTAGAGGTTACAATGTGAATCTAGCACAAGGCACTATTCTAGGTTCTCAGAAACAAAAAGGAGACAGCCCTGGTCGCCTAGGAGCCCAAGTACAGATGAAATGTACAGTTTGGACTTTTCCTGACAAGTATGCCAAAGAAAAAAGTAAGATAAAACTCACAAGGCATAAAACTCTTTATAATCCATTCTTACCAAACCAAACAAAATTCATATTGCTGAACATGTGTATTTGTCTTGCCCTCATGGTTATATTTTTCCTCATTAATTCTAATTCAGCTCAACCAAAGGCTGATGAAACCGGGAACCTATGTGTACGTGAAAAAAAATGTTAACCAAGCATACTATTTCTCCCTAGTCTACTCCAGCAATCTGGAATTGAACAGATCAGATGTGAATTAACTGCTTAAACGAAGCATGTACAGCTGTTAACTTACTTCATTTGCCAAAGTTTATAATACTGTTTAGTCAGATCTATGTGTAATCACTTTATTTAAAAGTGAAGTGATTCTTCCCTTGTTGCCATGTGCCTCTATGAATTTTGACTGAAAGAAGAAGAAAAAAGAAATAGCAAAACTACATGTTAAAAGTCAAAAAAATTGATTCCCCAAGCAGATGTATCACTACAGCAATCTGTGATTTTGAGGCAAATTGGAAAAGTTTAATGTGTGTACTCTAGAGGGCCTCTTCCACAATCTCTTTAAAGAAATCAAACTTGCTCTACAATATGAAGCTCTAACTGTCTTCTTCATGGTTTTCCTTCTCCAACTATTCCCTATCTTTCCTATGTTCTTTCTCTATCTTACTAAAACAAAGGTCCAGGAATGGAATTTTCGAGAATAATTAGGTGATATTTGAAGATGATGAGCTGTGAATGATTTAGCTCTTCTGAGTAATATAATAATCCAAGACAACTCTGAAGGACTTGTGATGAAAAATTCTATCCACCCCCAAGGAAGGAACTCATGGTATCTGAATGCAAGCTGAAGCATATTTTATGTTTTTTACTTTATTTTTCTGAAGGGTATTTTTTGAGGAGGGTGGGTCTATGTTTTCTTTCACAATATAAGTATTATTGAAATGTTTTCTATGACTACACATTTACGACCTATATGGAATTGCTTGCCTTCTCAATGAGGGGGAGCGGGGAGAGAAGGAGAGAATTCGGAACTCAAAGTTTTTTAAAAACGTTAACAATTGTCTTTACATGTAACTGAGGGAAATAAAATAGTCTTTTACAAAGAGAGAGAATAAGTAGATGAATTGTATAAAGTAAAATGGGCCCAGATAGGCAATGAGGAGGCTGAGGTTGAAGTTTCTCCTTACCTCACATTGGCTAGGGTCATTGAAACTCCCCTCTGGAAATTACCTTTGATGCTATTAGGGTTAAGGATGCAAACTGTGGGTTTTTGTGGTCCAACCCTGGTCTCTCTGAGGAATTGTTGGTGGTCATTTGTTGTTTTTAAATAGGCTTCATCTTGCTGATAAGGTCGTAAAAGATTAAGGTAAGTATACAAACAGTTATAAGGAAGGATATGATAGGGCCTTAGTATTTATTAAAATTCATTTTAAAATGCCCTAAGGCAATGGAGTAACATTTCAAACCAATTGCCTTATCGGAAATATAACCAAATTTATATCTAAAAAGCTATCTTATCAGACAGGCTTTACTAGAACTTTTTGACCCCTTGTTACATAAGGATGTTACTGAATAGTCCCACAAGATGCAGAAGATCCCCAAAGAAAACACATAGATATATTCACTTCATGGTGAGAGCAGATAACAAGACTCAAATAACAGGAAATGGCTTCCCAAGAGATATAGACAACGCAGTGCGACTTACCTTTTGTTCCACCAGTGATCCAAACTGCCAAGAGACCAACCAAAATACTCCAGTTAAATCTACCAGTAGCTGGAGGAGTCTTTGTTCTTGTTGATACAAGGCTATCACAATGAAGCCTCATAGGGTGGTTTTCCTGCTTTTCCTGGGTTTTAATAGTTGATTGCAAGAGTTACCACTGGGAAGATGGTGGAGTAGGCCAGAAAATTCCAAGCTCTCAAGATTTTCTACTGCAAAAGAGGTAAAATAGCACCTCAGGGCAAACAATGTGTGGGTAAAAATAAATAAGAATAGGGGTACAACCAGGGGTCCTCTTGGAACAGCCTGGAGAAGATCTGAAGGAAAATCACAGGGTGAGGTTTGATCCCCATGAAGAGTAAACTCCTCTAGGCTAGAGTCCACTTAAAACAACAAGCACTAAGCCCTGAGGTTACCAGGGTTGGGAGGCTGCCTAGGCCCCAAACACAGGAACTTTTTACCCAAGGACAGTGAAGGGAGTTGGACATCTGAGCCAGGAAAGATTGAGGGAACCTCTCCTAACAAGGAATGCAGATCCAGCTGTGTTGCAGAGAATGGTGGGGGCAAAAACATTCCCTTTGAGTGCAGAAGCAGTGGGGTGGATGCCTCTGTCTGTAGGCACTTACAGGAGTCCAAAGATCTTGGTTTGTGTTCAACATTAAAGGGAAGAACTAAAGAGGATCTGAATACAGAGGCACCATCCTTCGTACCCCAGGAGTAGAGATGGTTATAAAAACTAAACTATTACCAAAAAAACAAAAAAAGCACAAGCAAAGGAGAAAGAATCCAACCATAGAAAGTTATTATGGGAATAGACAAGACTGGGGTTCATCTTCACAGGAGGATATTGAAGCAAAGAAACTGTCTTCTACCCCACAGGGTAATATCAAATGGTCACCTGCCCAAAAAGAATTTTTAGAAGGACTTTAAAAATGTCTTTAGAAATCAAATGAGAGAGATTGAGGAAAAACTAAAAAAATAAAATAAAATAAGAACAATCCAAAAAACAAAAAACAAGGAGATTATGATAAGAAAGTCAACCAATCAGAAAAGGAGATCCAGAATCTTAAGGAAGAAAATTGAAAATAAAAATTGAGCAAGGTGAAGTCAGAGAAGTTATGAGATAAGAAATAATTGAATGAAATATTGAAGAATGAAAAAAGAAGAGAAAGTGAAAAATTTTATAAGAAAAACAACTGATCTAGAGAACAGATCAAGAAGAGAAAATATAAGAATAATCAGACTACCTGAAACTATGATCATAAAAAGAATCTTGATACAATAATACAAGAAATAATTAAAGAAAATTATCCTGAAGCATTAGAAAGGAGGGAATATAGAAATAGAAAAAAATTCATCCATGACCACTTGAAAGAGTTCCTATTAGGAAAACTTATAGGAAAATTATAGTAAAATTCTGAAATCCTCTGCTCAAGGATAAAATATTAAGAACAACAAAAAAGAAAATTAAATATTATGATGCCATAGTTAGAAGTACACAAGACCTAGAAGCAGAAACACTAAAGGACTGCAAGTCTTGGAACACTGTACATCAAAGAGCAAAAGAATTGGGTTTTGGCAAAAGAAAAAAAAATATGTATATATATATATATATAATATACATATATATGTAATACCCAGAAAATTTTAACGTAATCCTGAATGAAAAAAATGGGCATTTGATCGATTGTCAGACTCTCAGGACTTTGTTAAAAAAAATAAACTTAATTAAAGATTTGATATAGAAGAGCAAGAGAAGCATAAGGTAGGTGTCAAAGACTGATTATAAGGGATTCAATAAGGACAGATCATTTTCCTTTTATGTATGTCAAATGTAAAACATATGTCTAAGACTGTCATTAGCAGTCGGGTAGTCTGTAAGAAAGATTGGGGTAGAGCTGAGTATGATAAGACTTTAAAATGTAAAACCATTTAGGAATAATTAAAAAGAGTAATTATACAAATGAGGTTCTAGAGGAGAAGCTGACACAGAAGAATTAGATGAGAGAGGATGGCTGGTAGTTCTGGTGACCTACTTTCATCAGAAATGGGTTCAAGAGGGAAGAATACATATATATCTAGAAGAGTATAAAAGTCTTCTAAATTTTGAAGAAATAAAATGGTAAGAGGAGAGGGAGGGAGGGGAGGATAAGGAAGGGATCTTTAGAAGAGATGGTGAGGAAAGAGGTAAAGGGGAGAAAAGAAGGACATTTAGATTTTTTGGCAATGGGAGGATACAGGAGGTATCCTTGTAGACTAAGCAATAGGAGGGCCGGGAGAGAGAGGGTAGAAGTAAAGTAGAGGAGTTAGAAGGGATGGGAAGTAACAATGATCAGGTGTAGAATTTTTTAGGGAAAGTATCTCTCTCTCTCTCTCTCTCTCTCTCTCTCTCTCTCTCTCTCTCTCTCTCTCTCTCTCTATTTATGCATATGTGTGTATGTATGTTGTGTTCGTCCTTCATTTTTGAAGACCATGACATCAGAGAATGATGACATGACTTGCATTTGACTTTGTTTTGAGTGAGGGAGGGCTGTGGAAGGTCACCAATCTCACTTTCTCCTCCTGAACTATCTGGGTCCAGTGACCAGATATTCATCAGATTGACTGGAGAAGGTCCAAGACACAATGAGTCACCTTGGCCTTTTGGCTAAGGCCTTTTCAGATACACACTTACAGGGAGGTAACACCCATAGTGAATTGGCCTCTTTAAGAATTAGTCAGGGAATGGCCCTACTAATAAGCAAAAGAAAAAAATAACTAAATCAAGGTGGGAGGGAAAGAAAAACAGTTACTATTCATAATCACTCTAAGCCAGCCATTAAGTGGAGCTTGGGCTGGGACCTATTGTCGTCCAATCTATGGGCTTCAGAGTGCACCTGATTTAATGGGTTTGGAAATGACAAGAAAGAGAGAGAGAGACAGAGACAGAGACAGAGACACAGACAGAGACAGAGACAGAGAGACAGACACAGAGAGAGAGAGAGAGAAAGAGATAGAGAGAGAGACAGAGACAGAGAGAGACAGAGAGACAGAGACAGAGACAGAGAGACACAGAGAGAAACAGAGAGAGACACAGAGAAAAAAAGAGAGAAAGAAAGAAGAAAAGAAGGAAAGAAAGAAGAAAAGAAAGACATCTAGCCAGTTAAGCCAAAGTTAACTGGGCAACCTCTGGGCATCCAATTTACCTTCCTTTGGATAGGAGAAGGAAGGGGAAAGGGATAAATAAGGGAAAGGATGAGCTGAGTTACCCAGCTAGCTGAGTCCAGACTGTACTCACAGGTTGTGTTCATCTTTGGTTTTTAAAGAAGATCATGATATCAGAGAAATGATGACATGACTTGCACTTGATTTTGTTTTGAGTGAAGGAGGGCAATATGTATATATGTATATGTGTATGTATGGGTGCATACGTGTATACACATATATGCATGTGGATATATGTATATGTAAACACATACACATACACACACAAACTTAATTGTAGCCTGGGGGGGGAGGGGAAGGAGGAAAAAGAACAAAATGGCAAACGCACAGCAGATAACAAAAGAAAACTTACAAGGAATCAAAGAATAGATGGATAGCTCTCAACCCAATGTGTAGTATTTGTCATACAGACTTTCTTGAAACGAAAATTTATTGCTAGTTTTTTTGAAACTTCTCCTGTGTTCTGCTGTGTACATGACAAGCTTCTTTTTATTTTCTTACTTTGTATTTAAGTTTCAGTATTTAAGTTCATGATCTATTTTTTTTATTCTATATTTGAGTTCTGCTGTGTGAGTCTAAAACATTTCTTTTTTGAAAAGAAAGAGCTAGTTGCCTTAAGTATAGGATTGAAAAATTCTATTTTTTTTTGAAAAAGAATATAACTAGCTAAGAATAATGACAGTACTACAATGTTTTAGATGAAAGAGTTGTCACGTATCTGACTGAGTAAATCATACAAGGCTTCTTGAAAAAAGGAGAAATTGTGTTGTTTCAGTGATTGATCATTGTCTAGTTTCAACTGGTTCTTAACTTCTAATGAATCATTTTCATAAGTACAAATGATACCATGGTGAAGGATGTGAGAGAACCATTTTCATATGAATTGCAAAGTATAAATTGACATTTGAAGTTTCAAATCGTAGAAATGCAAAATTAAATGATTCAGATTTTACCACACAGGCAGCAAATATGCAAAGAAGATAGGTGGCAAGAACTCTTAATGTTTAGAGGGGTGGTGGAAAGACAGCCCCATTGCTGTGCTCATGGTAGAGTGGAGAATCCAGTCACTCTGGATATCGATTTGTAATTATGCAAGAAAAGTGACCACCTTGTCCCTACTTTTCATTCTAGCATATATCCCAAGAAAGTCAGGGCAGGAATACAATAAAATTCATTGTATCACGCAATGGTAGCTACAACCTAGAAATAAAGTGGGTGTTCACTAACTAAAGAATAACTATAGCAGATATAATATATGAACGTCAGAGAATATTATGACATTAAAAAATGAAGAACATGGTGTATTAAGATTAACATATAAATATTTATATGAACTGATTCAGTGTGAAATAGGAAGAAATAATGAGGCAATATTGACAATGAAAATGAGATCTATAAAAAGCAGCCAAACGGAGTCTCTGAAACACTAATGAACAGAGAACAGATAATGAAATCATTTTCCTTGTGAAAACTGGGAAGTAGGGAACTACTAGTGTACAGTGCTGTGAATACTGTCAGATGTGATCGCTTAGATGATTTTCTTCTGGTGGGGTTATAAGGAAGTTTCAATTCATAGTAGGAGGAAGGGATTCTTGAAGAAATTACTGTTACGTAAAGACAAAAGACCTAAATGAAAAAAAAAGTGTCTTAGAGAGCATTACATCCTGCCCTTCAAGTACACAGTGGAAAAAATTCAAATAGAAATCTTTTAGGCTGTATTTCACATAACCTAGCCCTTGATGGTACTGTATTCTAGAGATCAGTAGTCTTTTTATCTGCTGTGGGGCTTAAGACCCTAAGTAGAGGATGAAGTATTTAAGGGCAGGAAGTTCATGTAAAAAAGTGTTAGGCCCTCACTTTGACTTGGGGTGAAATATGACATCATGACTTACTCTTACCTTGACCCTCAGGAAGAATCTATCTCTCAGCAAAACTTAGTCATATAAAATTCTTGAGAAAGGAAAGCTCATTGCATTCTTTAAAGCTGTCTTTCTAGTGCCTGCATAAGTGAGTGTTTGTTACCCAACACTTGAAAGGCAAAGTCATTAGCTGTTTAAATGGTAAAAGTAGCAGCTTTACAGATAATCCTCCCCATCCCATACCTAGAAATAACTTCCTTATTGTCTTAGTATTTGAATTTCTATCAGCAGAGTGTTAGTCTTTGCCTCCTGGAGTCTCTTGTTAAAATGCAAATGTCCTTGGGTTAGTAAATATATTCATTCATTCAACAAATATTTATTAAGTATCTTTTTGTGTGCAGTAAAACCTTTGCTGGGCACTGGGAATAATAAATATAAAAGAAAAAAAAATCCTTCTCTCAAGGAGTTTACAGAGATAGAATATAATCTACTAGGGAGCGTATAACATGCACACAAATACACATGATATAAGGTAGAATGCAGTACTAGGGTAAGACCTGAAAAAAAAGCCTAAAAGAAATATGAGGAAGAACACCTTTCAACAAGGACCTTGGTTAGTTTCATAGATGAGGTGGGAACTGAGATGGGTCTTAAAAAAAAAAGGATGACCAACATGGGGATGTGGAGGGAGTGCATTTCAATCATGAGATATTTGGTAAAAGGAAGAGGGTGCAGCCAGAACAAAGGAAAAGTTAATTGTCCAGTTTAGCTGCAACATAGAGGGTCTAGGGAGAATAATATGAAACATCTAGAAACACGTTAAACCCTTATAAATGACAAACATTTTAGTATGAATTGAAGTACGAGATTAGAAGGCATAAGGGAGTAGAAAATTGAATGAATGAATGAAAAATCGTTTGTTAAGTTTTACTATGTGCCAGGCATTATGCTAAACTGGACATACAAATACAAGCTAGCAGAATAGTCTTTGTTCTTAAGGTGCTTACATTTATAGAGGGGAAGAAACACATAAAGGAGAGTTGTAAGGGGACTTGAGCTTAGTAAAAGCAGATGGATAGGGACTGAAGGAAAATTTTCCTCTATCTCAATTTCCCCTATCTATATCCTACAGTGATGCCTCACTGTGGCGTGGATGTGTTGGGAGGTCCACTCTATTCAGGCAGAACACAAGTACTGCCCCATTCCTTCAAAATGGAAACATTTTGAGTACGGTCGTAGCACTAGCCTATGTCAACTTTTTAAGGACTAAGTTGGCTAAGCAAAGCCCAATCAGTAGGCTGGTCACTTAGTAATGACTTATTTGGCGATGACAACCCATGCAACAAAGTGGCTTCCAGTGTTCTATGCCTCCTTTTTATCTTTGCATTGACAGTGAGTCACACATAGTTTAGACTGCCTATGAATGATAAAAACATTTTCCCCCAGGCTACTTTTACCTGTCAGCCATTGATAGTCCTTGGAAATATCAACACAAAAATAAATTTTCAAAGCCTAATTCTTCTCAGAGGCTTCATCTTTTAGCCATGCTGGGGATACGGCCTTCACAGTTAATCAGTTCAGTTTAACACAGCGAGCACAGGGAAAAGTCTTCAGATAAAGGCTAGGACCAAGGAAATAAATTTGTACCCCATGAATCAATTCCATTTAAAGAAAGAAAACTTCAGTGCAAATCAACACCTAATGACTTTGTTTAGGTGAAGTGTACTCAAGGTCAGGAAATGTGAAAAGTGCAAATATGATTTGAAATAAAAGCTATATGATTATTAATTTAGCAAAAACCTATTAAGTGCCTAATATGTGAAAAACACTATCACAGGTACAGGGTATGCAAAGACAAAACTGAATCACTCCCTCTCCTGAGGGGCTCAGATTCTACTGGTAATATCATGGTGGTTGTTCAGTCATTTCACTCACATCTGATGATTCATGACCCCATTTGAAGTTTCCTTGGCAAGTGGTTTTCCATTTCATTCTCCATTTGATAGATGAGGAGACTGAGACAAACAGGGTTACGTGATTTGCCTAACAAGGGTTGGGAACCTGTGGCCTCAAGGTCATGTGTGGCTTTCTAGGTTCTTGAGTGTTTCCTTTTGACTTAGTCCAAGTTTTAGAGAAAAATCCTTTTAAAGGGATTTTTTCTCTGAATTTGAATTCAAAGGGACACACTTGAGGACCTAGAGGTCCTAGACCCTAGAGTCACACATCTAGTAAACATTTGAGGGCAGATTTGAACTCACAAAGATGAATCTTCCTGATTCCAGGTCCAGAACTATTTCCATTGCACCACTTAGCTGCCCCAAGATGTGGCAATATTACATAATTGTATGTTTCAAAACACATTACGAAAATGTCCTAAAGTGATAAACTAGATGGCAAAATGAATATTGTTAGCAAATATTAAATTTTTCTAGCCTTGAAACATTTTCTGGTTCATGTGCATTTCATGCAGTTTATCATTAGCTATCAGTCATCATTGATCTGATATTCTTTGTACAAATATCGAGTACTTTCCCAAAACATTTCTCTTCAATATTCTTGTTGTCACAATGTATTTCATGAATTTATTTTCCTTTTATTTTATTTTATTAAATTTATATTCTTATTATTCCTCTTTATTATATTGTGTGCATTTTTTGTTATTTTGTTTTCATGATTAGTTTCACCAATTCTTTATTGTGATATTTGAGGCTTTTTGTTTATTCCTTTATTTTTAATGATGGAAATGAACACTATTAAAATGATAGAGAAAAGTAATACCGACTTCACACATAAGGAAACCTACTACCCTTTCCATAAAAGTAATCTTAATCTTAACTAAGAGTGGAGCCAACATATAATTTTTAGTATCATCCAAATGCAATTCAGTTTCTTTTCATGCATAAAACAAATTAGGAATTCATTTCTAAGTGAAAAAGAGTAAATTGCCCTACTAAATGCAACACTAAATTTCAATGAATCTGGAATAAATTAATAGATGGCAGTCAGTCTATAGCAATAATATAGAGCAGATTTTGATCAAATTTCATATCTAATGAAAATTAAAGTTTCAGCACTACCTGCAACTCTCTGTTAACTGATCTTTTACAATCTAGCATTATTTTTAGCATCTCTATAATCCAAGAAAACATAATTTTTTTCATTTCAATTAAAACGAGATTTACAATGAAAATGACTGCTACTTTGGTTCCATATCTCTATTCCACAGTTGGGTTCCAAGTTTATCTTTTTGTTGAATTAATCCAGAAAAAAAAATCATTAAATATGTGTACTAGATTTCATAAATGGAATTTCATCTAATATAAATAAATATATGCAGTAATCCAAGCAGGTCCCTCATTCCATCTGAACAAGTCATTTAATTAATAATTACTGAATAAATCATTCCCTAAAGTGACATTCAAACTTGTCCTGTCTCCTTAAGTCCCCATTCCATACTCATAGGTAGTACTCACAACAGATAATCTCATCATCTTTTTTTTTACTGAGAAGTCCAAGTGTAGTAAACCTCAAAATTTGTCATATGTCAGTTACTGATTCTCACCACTGCCCTCTTCATGGGCTCCTTCGTATTTGCTTGGACACATGCTCATCACCACCCTCCTCACTCAATACTGAAGCATATCTTCCTTGTAGTCTTCTAGCTTCTCAGACTTCTGCACTCTATTTGTTCTTCCTTTCACGGCCAAAATTGTTGGAAAAGTTGTCTCTATACAATGCCTTTCATTATTCACTTCAAAATCTTTTATAAATCCTTTGCAACTTTCTTCCATCCCCACCATTCAATCTTGTCTCTACAAAGTTGATAATGGTGTTCTATTTGCCATGTAATACTTTTCTTTCTCAGTCATCTTCCTCTTTGACCTCCCAACAACATTTGACTTGGTTGACTTCATTTTAGTGGTTTGAGAAAAGACTAGTATTTTACGATTTGTAGTTCAGAGAAGCAAGTAATTCCCTTTGTGTTTTGAGAGTCATTCTGAACTATTCTGACCTTTGATCTAAAAGGATGATTTGAGTCACACTTGGAAGTCCCTTTCAAGTGACATATATATTCTATGAAACATGAACTGGAGGCAGGGGGAAGGGAGAGAAACTGCAAGAATGGAGGAAATGCAGCACAGACAGTGAAAGATACTATCATCAAGTCATATGATTCCAAAACCTGCCTCTCTCACCCTGACCTGATCTTTCTTGGGAGACCCAGACTCAAATTTCCAACAACTGAGTAGATACTTATAACTAAATTTCTAACACTTCAAAGAAAATATGTCCCCAAATAATTATCATTCACCTAAATCTGTTGCTTTATTTGATTGCCCTCCCTCTCCCATAATACCATTTACCTATATTCAAAACTTTATTAGTATCTTCGATGTCTTTCAATTAGTATATCTGATCCATTGGTTGCCATGCTCTATCATTTCTAGTTCTGCAGTGATCACAGAATTATTTCTTTTCCTTCAAGTCCAGCCATGACTCTAATGCATTCATTCATTACACCTAAATGGACTATACAATGGTTTGGTTTTTCTATATCAATTGCACTATTCGTTCTGATGCCTCAATAATGTTGCTTTATTCCAATGTTTTGTGGCTTCCTATTATGTACCAATTAGGGCAGCTAGGTGGTACAGTGGATCAAGCCCTGGACCTGGACTCAGGAAGACTCTTCTTGAGTTCAAATCTGGCCTCAGACAATTATTAGTTATGCGTAAGTCACTTAACCCTGTTTAATCTCAGTTCCTCATCTGCAGAATGAACTACAGAAGGAAAATGGCAAACCACTGCAGTATCTTTGCCAAGAAAACTGCAAATATGGTCATGAAGAGTTGGACATGACTGAAAAACGACTGAACACAATTATGAATAAAGAAAATTTAAATGTTCACTTAAAATCTTCAATACTTTAACACCATCCCAATTTTTAACTTTATATTTACTATTTCCATTCACATACTCTAAATTCCAGCCAAGCTAGACTATTTGAAGTCCCTGTATCTATATTTTGGCTTTTTTTCTAAGTATGTAATGTCTTCTACCTTTCATAGCTGCTAAAATCTTAATATATCCTTCAAGACATATCAAATGTTACTGTCTCTATGAATTAGAGCTATTATTAGAATTAGAATTGTGAATTAGAATTAGAACTCATTTTACAGATGAGGGAACTAAAGCAAACAAGGTTAAATGACTCACTCAGGGTCACCCAGCTGGTGTTGGAGGCCAGATATGCAGGTGAGAAGATGTCTTCCTGAGTCCACGCCTAGAACTCTATCCACCGCACTGCTGTTAGTTATACCTAAGCTTTTCCTAATCTTTAACAATCCTGCATTCCTGATATAAATGCCACCTGGTCACAGTATATAATCTGTGATATATTGCTGTAATCTTCTCGCAAGTATTTTAAGATACTTACATCAATATTCATTAGAAAAATTGCCCTGGAGTTTTCATTCTCTGTTTTTGCTGTTTAAGCCTTCAAAAGATATTTGTCTCATAAAAACAGCATGGTAGGACATCTTCTTTACATATTTGTCAAGTAATTTATATAGAATTAGAATTAATTATTCCTTAAATATTTGGTAGAATTCACTTGTAAATCCATTTCATCCTGGGAATTTTTTTTTTTAGCATGCCCATTTATGACTTGTTCAATTTCTTTTTCTAAGATAGGGTTATTTAAGTATTCTATTTCCTCTTCTCATGATCTGGTAACTTTTATTTTTGTAAATAGTCAGTTATTTCACTTTGTCAGTTTTGCAACTATGTTACTTTTTTTTCTTTTGTTTTTTTTTTAATTTATTTTTAAAATTTATTTATTTAACTTTTAACATTCATTTCCACAAAATTTTGGGTTCCAAATTTTCTCCCCATTTGTCCCCTCCCCCCAACCCCAAAACACCAAGCATTCTGATTGCCCATATCACCAATCTGCCCTCTCTTCTATCATCCCTCCCTTCCCTTGTCCCCATCTTCTCTTTTGTCCTGGAGGGCCAGATAACTTTCTATACCCCATTACCTGTATTTCTTATTTTCTAGTAGCAAGAACAGTACTCAACAGTTGTTCCTAAAACTTTGAGTTCCAACTTCTCTTCATCCCTCCATCCCCACCCATTCCCTTTGGGAAGGCAAAAAATTCAGTATAGGCCATATCTGTGTAGTTTTGCAAATGATTCCCATAATAGTTGTATTGTGTAAGACTAACTATATTTCCCTCCATCCTATCCTGCCCTCATTGCTTCTATTCTCTCTTTTGATCCTGTCCCTCCCCAAGAGTGTTGACTTCAGATTGCTCCCTCCTCCCATTGCCCTCCCTTCCATCATCTCCCCCACCCTGTTTATCCCCTTATCCCCCACTTTCCTGTATTGTAAGATAGGTTTTCATACCAAAATGAGTGTTGATTTTTCAGGGCTCTCTGGAACAGAAATCTCCTCCACTCCATTGTTCTGTGGCTTCTGCTGCTCCAGAATTTGTTGGAAGTATATGTGTATATATGTGTGTGTATATATATATATATATATATATATATATATACACACATATATATATATATATGTAAAATTAGTAATCTCTGCTTTGATTTTAAGATTTAATTTTGCTATTTAGGGATGTTTTTATTTTTTCTCGTTCCTTTTAGTTACATTTTACTGACCTAATTTTTTTCTTTCTGTTACAGATATATGCATTTAAAAGACATAAATTTTCCCCTAAGCAACGCTTTGGTGGCATCCCATAAATTTTCTATACTGTCTCATTATAGTCATTCTCAATGTAATCAATTTAATAAGATTTTTAATTGTTTCTATGAATTGCTTTTCGATCCACTTATTTTTTAGGATTAGATTATTTAGTTTCCAATTAATTTTTAACCTCTGCTTCTATGGTCATTTACTGCATACATTTTATTGCAGTACAGTCTTAAAAGAATGCATTTAATGAATGCATTAAAAGAATGCATTCTGCTTTTCTGTATTTGGTTGTGAAATTTTTATACTCTGACAAATGGTGAATTTTTGTGTAGGTGCCATGTTCAGTTGATTTAAAAAAAAAAGTAGATTCCTTTCTTTTCCCATGTATTTTTCTCCAGAGGTTTAACATATCCGATTTTTCTAAGCCATATTCACTGCCTTACATTCTTTCTTATTTATTTTATGGTTAGATTCATCTTTTTTCTGAGAGGGGTGAGTTAAAATCCATCACTATTAAAGTTTACTGTCTATATCTTCCTGTAACTCATTTAATTTTTCCTTTAAGGTTTTGGGTACTATGCATTTGGTGTATACACAATTATATTGATATTATTTCATTGTCTATGGTGACTTTTAGTAAGATATCATTTTCCTACCTATATTTTCAAATGAGTCTATTTTTGCTTTTGTTTTATCTGAGGTCATGATTGCCACCTCTACCTTTTACTTTTTAGTGTTCATAGATTCTTCTTTGGTCCCATATTTTAACTCTATGTGTCTCTCAGTTTCAAATTTGTTTCTTGTAAACAATTATGTTTAGATTCCCATTTCTAATCCATTATGATGTCTGCTTTTTTTATGAATGAATCTATCCCATTCACATTAAAATTATGATTACTAGTTAGTATTTCTCTCCATCCTTTTTTCTTCTATTTTATCATCCTCTCTTTTTTTGTCCTGTTCCTCCTCAGAAGTATGTTTTGCTCCTACTTCTTAAATTGTTCTCGCTTTAGTTACACATACGCCTTTTTCTATTATCTCTGCTGGGTGTCCAAATTGTGTTTGTGTGTGTGTGTGCATGTGTGTGTATGTATGTATTCTTCCTTTCTTGAATCAGTTCAGATGAAACTGAAGTTTAAGTATTGCCTGTCCCCACCCCCCAGCATTTTCCCCTCTATTGTAAAAGCTCTTCCTTGTACAATTCTTTTATGTGAGATAATATTCCTCATTCTTCCTCTCCCTTACTCCTTCTCTCAGTGCATCCCTCTTTCTCATCCATCCATTTTCTTTAGATCATCCCAACATAATTCACTCACTACAGTGATCTCTGTATGTGCAGAGTCCTTCTTACTACCTTAATGATGTAAAGTTCTTAGGATTTACATGGATCATCTTACCATATAGGAATGTAAAACATTTAACTTGATGGAGTCCCTTATGATTTAGCTTTCATGTTTACCTTTAAAGCGTCTCTTGAGCCTTGCAGTTCTTTTGACATTTTCTTTTTGTAAGTTTGTGTATTTATCTTCCCTGTCACTATAGGAGGCCTTTTATGGTCAGCTTCTTTTAATGCTTTTGTTATTTGTTCATTTTTACAGCCTATTTCTTGACTTTGAACTTTATTTTAAATTTGGGTTTTGTTCCTGGGATGGGAGCAGAGGGAACATTGCCTCAAGCTTTAATTGTTTTTTTGTTTGTTTTTTTGCTATGTAGTTTTCAGAACTGGTTCTCAGTGTTTCCAAGATGGTGCAACCTGGAGAGAAGTTATCACTCTCCCTTGTGACCTGCTCATCAGATCCCTTTTTCTCTTGTGACTGAAAGTGATACTGCTCCTCAAGGGCCCTTCTCCCTTGAGAGTACAAGCTCTTCTTTCCAGCTTGGAACTGTGATCCAGAAGAGGACATAATCAGTAGAGATGAAAAACAGTGCCTAATACTGCATCCAGTGCTATAACTGAGGTCAAAGAGGTCACTATTAGTCTCTTTCAGACCAGGTGCCCCATCTCATGATCATCCCTGATTTGAAAGTTCCCACAGTTGTTGCTGCTGTTGCCACCTCTAAGGTTCACCACTGTTGTGGCTACCCTATGGTACTGGGCCATCTACCAACCCATTGTCACAGATCTCCCCTTCCCATCTCTTAAATTGCCTTGTGCTAGAAAATGTCACCCCCTGACCTTTTGCTGACTTTGTTGCTTCAGAAATTGATTTGAGGCATTGTTTTAAGGTTGTTTGGAAGGGAATGTTCAGACAGCTCAGCTGCTTCCTGGACTCTGTCATATTGGCTCCTCCCATGTAAGTTAAGGCTTTAACTTAATGATGCTTAGAGTCTAGCAATGAATAAAACACAAAGACAATTTTAATATACAATACTACGTTATAAATGCATGAGACTTTTAAAAACAAAACACTATTCAAGATCTTACACGTAAGAGGTGATTAGTGAAAAGTAGAAAGAAGAATTCCTAGGGGAGCAAAATGTTGGAACTGGGCTTTAAAGAATGGGTAATTAATTCTGTGTGTGAGGAAATGAAGGGAAAACATTCTAGCTGTGTGGATCAACATGAACAAAGATGCAAAGGTTAAAAAGTACAAGTGTTCATAGAACAACAAATAGTTCTACCCAACTTGCTTGAAAAGTATGAAGGAGAGTGAGGTGAGATAAGGCTGGAAAAGGTGAGTGGCCTTAGATTGAGGATGGTTTTAGAATGCCAAGCAAAATATTTTGAACTGTTTACTGTATAGATAATAGGGATACACTGTAAATTTCTCTATGGAGTGACTTGATTAGTGTTACGCATAAGGAAAATTGTATGGATGGAAAAGAAAAGGGAAAAGTAAAAGTCAGAAGATAAGTCAAGGCATTATTAGTATTATAGTCAATAGTTATAATAAACGCTCATATTTATATGACCTTATGAGATTTGAAATGTTCTCTATATACATCTTTTCTTTGTGAACATCATCCCAAGTCTGTGAGATAGGTACCACAATTATTACTATATCCATTACTAGAGATGAAAAAACCTTGTGGCTTGCCTATGGTTCACAAATACAGTGAATAGTAGAAATAGAATTCAAACCCCAATCTGACTGGAGCCAAGTTTAGGACTGCCTCTGGGTCAGATTACTTGCTACAATAATTCATGTGATGACGTTAGAGATGGAGAAGACGAGTATAAGCAATATTATGAAATTGAAGTCAATAAGACTTAGTAACTAGTTATAAAGAAGAGGGGAAGGAGAGGGAAGAGACAAGATTTCAACCAGAGTAGTGCCATAGACAGAGATATTGAAATCAGAATAGCTTACAAGAGGATGATAATGAACTTGGTCTGATTTTTCAAATCATAATGCATATACATTGTTTTTATTCTTTTCATCTTGACATCACCTCAGATGTCATTCATCTACTTAGATGACTTTTAGCTATTTGAATAAAATGTTTTTAAAGAATGTCACTAAGGTAGATCATTTGAAAAATCTTGTGAAGACTCAAAAATAGGTGCTCAACTCTTGCTCAGCGAAAGATAGCAGAAATGATCATTTCCTAGCATTTCTCTCATTTTTTGACAGTGTAGCTGAGAGCTTAAGTGATAGTTTTCTAATCTTTTACTTCCCACTTTTCTGGTAGAATTCATGTGTACTGTGCCCAGTGAACTCAGATGGAGCTTGGGGCTCATGCTAATTTGGGAGCAACAAAGTGAAAAATGAGAAATAATTCTATTGTATTTTTTGACTCTTTTGATGAAAAGCAATAATTTCTATTGATTTTGGGGTAAACACACATTTCTCCAGTCACTGACAGGGCAATAAAATAACTAAAGCAGCCTGAATATGCATGGAGATGCAAAAGTACCAGTAAAATTTTAAAAAAAGAAAATGACACAAGGACCTGAGGTTAAACCACATCTAGGTGTTATAATGGATAGAGTCTTGGATTTGGACTCCAGGAAGTTCTGAGTTTAAGTCCTTATTCAGACCCAAGCTGTCTGACACTGGCTAAATCACCAGAGTTTTCAGAGCCTCCATTTCTTCATCTGAGAAATGGGAATGATAAAGTACCTACCTTACTGGATTGTTGTAAAGATCATACTAAATAACTTGTAAAATGTTTGGAAAACCTTAAAGTGATACATAAATGCTAGGTATTATTATAGTATGTTCTCATTTCCTTTTGTCATATTCTCTACAAGACTTTAGTTTTTGATGCTATCTTCCTAATAGACCCAGAATTTAATTAAACCATTTTGACAGTCTATCTGCCTTGGCCTTCACCAATATACCCATTCTTAATTTCATCAAGAGATTAAGAGTTTGAAATACAGTGTAATAATATCTTGTAAACCAGACTATTGTCCTGATTCGGAGAAGTTAATATTATGACAAAATGGAAACTGCTGAGACTGCAAAATGAGATATCCACTGTTGTGACACTGAAGAAAGGTGAGGTCCTTGAGCCAAACTTCCCTTTGCCCTATGTTTATTACAAAATAAACATAGCTCCTTTGCCTGGAAATTCAAGGGCTATTTGGAGAATATTTATGCCCAGGAGACAGAAAAGATGAAGATCTACAGTAAGTGAGTGCCTCTTTTGAATTTAAGTAGGAAGAGGTTAGCTATACTGGGCCTTGGGTATAAGTACAGTGTTATTTGGGGCCTTGGAAGTGGTAGGACAACATGATTTAAAGCACCTTAGAGATCATTGGTTCAACCACATCCCCCCCTTTCCCTCATTTTACAGATGAGAAAAATGAGGACCCAGAGAGGTTAAGGGATTTGTCCAAGGTCATAAAGGGAATAAGCAGCAGAGCTAGGATTTAAGTCCAGGGCATCTGACTTCAAATTCATCACTAGTTTAGCTGTTAATCTTCACAACACTGTAAACATTGCTTGTTGAATGGGCAGAGCTTGGCATTTATAGGTAAGCAGAAGCAACCTCCATGATATGATTTCTGGTTAAGGACCCCCGATGGAGGAGGGGGCATGTCTTTCAGTACCTTGGATAGATGCACTATATTCAACCTATTATTTATAGTATTCATGAAGGTTAGCTTATCTTGACCACATAGAAAAAAATCGAGATTAAATGTTTCTTTAAATTATTGTTTCAAAACTTGTTTTTAGGTTTCAAAACATCTGACTAAATCACATAATAAAATACTCATTCATCATTATGTGGGGGACACTTAATCTTTTTTGTATCTATATGAATGTAGGGGAATAAAAAATTTAACATCCTCATTACACTGATATTGATGGATGCATTTTATGTATATGTTAGTAGAAAGGAGAGAGACAGAGACAGAGAAAGACATGCAGAGAGAGAATAATGAATAATGTTTCATTATTCATAATAATGAAAATATTTAATATTTTCTGGGAAAATAATATAAACATATATGCATATATATGTAGGTATGAAGATGGAAAGATAAAGAGAGAGAGAGAGAGAGAGAGAGAGAGAGAGAGAGAGAGAGAGAGAGAGAGAGAGAGAGAGAGAGAGAGAGAGAACATTATAATATAGTAAATGGAGTGAGGGCTTTCAAATCAGGAAGCCTTGAATTCAAGGATAACCTCTGAATTCATACTTCCTCGCTGACCGTGTGACCCTAGGAAATTCCCTTAGTCTCTCAGTGATCTGGGCAGTACTCGAAAATTATAAATCAGAGAGAAGATTCTGACCTGTACTGTCAGAGGAAGCTTCTCCATGGGACGAATTACTTCTAGCGGTGAAATTGCTGGTCCAGTCCCTACCCCTATTCCTTTGTGTCACCTGGACAAAAATTATAAAACATAGCTTTAACCTATTAATGTTAATAGATCCCAAGTTGGAAGGGGACTTGGAAGTCATTTAGTCCAATGCCCACATTTTATAAAGGAAGGAAACTGAGGACCAGAAAAGCTAGGCTACTGTGCCCAAGGTACCACCAATAGTAATTGCAAAAACCAGGGTTTTTAACTCAGGCCTTCCAACTCACACTCATTGCTTTCCCCACTATACTGCATCTCCTTTCATATGTGTAAAATGTGTGTGGTTCTAAAGCACTTCTACATGTCATCTGCAGTTGTGTCTTCATGGCTGTGACCGACTGTCAGATAAACTTTAGCCAGTCGACTGTTTGCTTTGTCCTTCATGGGACAAATGGAAGATCATTTGTCCACAGTGTATTGACTGAATTGACTGACTTTTGAATTGTGGAGACGTACTTCACAAAATGAAATTTTATGAATAATGTTAGTGTGGATGAGAGTGTTGAAACAAGAATGTTAGAATGTTCCAGAAGAATACCATATATGCTCACTTAGATGCTGTGGTATTTCAAGTTTCTCTCCCTTATTGCCAACAAAAACAAGAATGCTGAGGAGAGAGCTGAGAGCTGTTCTCTACATCCAAATGTTGACAAGAGTGACATTTTTACTCTAATTCTATTTTTATCGCCTAAATGGTTCATCCTAAATCTTCTGAAAAGTGATGAACAAACCTTGTGATTCATATTTATGACCAACTAAATCTACAGAAACTGACTGTCTCTTGTCGTTTTGTACTCACCTTGATGAGGAGAAAACGAATGAAGCAAATGTTTTTTCCCCAATTCCACATATTGGCAATCTTAATGTTTTAATAGGCAACATGACACAACAGAGAGAGAGAGGACTGACCTGACAGTCAGAGGTTAAACCTTCTCTCCTGCAAATGTAGGCTGTCTGACCATGGGCCGATCAACTAACCTTTCAGAGCTTCAAGGAACTCTAAAAGACTCTTCCTTGGCCTCAATTTCTTCTCTATGAGATGAGACGGTCAAACTAGATAACCTTCAAAATCCTTTCCACCTCTAATCTTAAGACCCTACAACCCCTGGCTCTAAAAATGAGATCCCACAAGCTTATAAATCATAGAAAAGTTTCCAAGCTGTATCTTCTAGCCTATTAGACTTTAAACTCTTTGAGAACTGGGACTGTCTTTTCCCTTTCTTTGTAGCCCCCATGACTTTGCACAGTACCTGGAACATAATAGGCACTTACTGAATGCATGTTGATTGAATGGAGGGAGTTTCCATTTTGGGAATGTCCAAAGACAATAAAACTTTATGTCAAACCAGACCCAAAAGGAGGAAAATCTTGTGATTTTTTTTAAAGTTTATTATTTATTTTAAGTCCTTGACAATATGATATTGACAATAGTTGTTGTTTGGTTCATTTTCAGTCATGTCTGTCTTCTCATGACTGCATTTGGGGTTTCCTTGGCAAAGATACTGGAGTGGTTTGCCATTTCCTTCCACTGTTTAATTATGGATAAGGAAACTAAAGTAAAGCAGATTAAGTGACCTGTCCAGGGTCACAGAGCTCATAAGTGTCTCAGGTCAGATTTTTAAAAATTTATTTATTTTTAGTTTTCAACATTCTCCTTCACAAGATTTTGAGTTCCAAATATTCTCCCTATATCTCCCCTCTACCCACTCCAAGAGAGTGTGCATTCCAATTACCCCTACCCCCAATCTGCCCTCCCTTCTCTCATGCCCCATCCCCTCTATTTGTTTGTAGGACAAGGTAGATTTCTATGCCCCATTGCTAATATGTTTTTTTTTTCCCAGTTGTATGTAAAAACAATTTTTAACATTTGTTTTTAAACTTTGAGTTCCACCTTTTCTCTCTTCCTCATTCCCCACCCATCCCACTGAGAAGGCCAGGAATTTGTTGTAGGTTATACATGTGTAGTCATGCAAAACTTCTATAACAGTCATGTTGTGAAAGATTAACTGTATTTTCCTCCATCTTGTCCTGTCCCTCATTTATTTCATTCTCTCTTTTGATTCTGCTCCTTCTCAAAAGTGTTTACTTTTAATTAGCCCTCCTTTTCATGCTTCTCTTGATTCTTGTATCTGAAAGTCAAGTTTTCTATTCACCTTTAATTGTTTTAACAAGAATGCTTGAAATTGCTTTATTTCATTGAATGACCATTTTTTTTCCCCTGAAGCATTATACTCAGTTTTCCTGGGTAGGTGATTCTTGGTTTTAATCCTATTTCCTTTAATTTCTAGTATATCATATTCCAAGCCCTGTGATCCTTTAATCTAGAAGCTGCTAGGTTTTGTGTAATCTTGATTGTGTTTCCACAATACTTGAATTGTTTCTTTTTTGTCACTTGTAATATTTTCTTCTTGACTTGGGGACTCTAGAATCTGGATAAAATATTCCTAGGAGTTTCTTTTGGGGATCTTTTTCAGGAAGTGATTTGTGGATTCTTTCAATTTCATCCTCTGATTCTAGAATATCAGGGTAGTTTTCCTTGATAATTTTTTGAAAGATGATATTTAGGATCTTATTTTGGTCATGGTTTTCAGGTAGTCCAATATCTTTTACATTGTCTCTTCTGGATCCATTTTCCAGGTCAGTTGTTTTTCCAATGAGAAATTTCATATTGTCCGCTATTTTTTCATTCTTTTAGTTTTATTTGATAATTTCTTCATTTTTCACAATCATTAGTTTCCATCTGTTCCATTCTAATATTTGAGGAATTATTTTCTTCAGTGAGCTTTTAGATCTCTTTTTCCATCTGGCCAATTCTGCTTTTTTAAAGGCATTCTTCTCTTCATTGGTTTTTTGGATCTCTTTGACATTTGGGTTAGGCTATTATTTAAGGTGTTATTTTCTTCAGCATTTTTTGGCTCTTCTTTAGAAAGCAGTTGACTTGGTTTTCATGGTTTTCTTGCATCATTCTCATTTTTCTTCCCTATTTTTTTCTCTACTTCTCTAGCTTGATTTTCAAAATTCTTTTTTAGATCTTCCATGGTCTGAGATCAATTCATATTTTTCTTGGTGGCTTTGGATATAGGAGCTTTGACTTGGTTTTCTTCTGTTTGTATATTTTGGTCTTCCTTGTCACCAAAGTGAGATGCTATAGTCTGATTCTTTTTCTGGATTTTGCTCATTTCCCCAGTCATTTGCTTGATTTTTGAGCTCTTTGTCATGGTAGTTTTCTGCTTCCAGTAAGGGATGTACCATCAGTCACTTGATCCTCCCACAATCTATGAACCTAGAGCTCAAGAAACATATGCTGCCCCTGCTTCTGCTGCTGCTTTTGTGGGCTCCTCCACCCCCTCCTCTGCCCTTGCATTGGAGCCAGATCACTCTACTCTCTCACACAAGGCCAGCAGGGTTTTTCCACTGAACTTCCAATTTTTCCTTGTTGTTTTGGGGTTGTAAAGTCTGGAAACCAGCACAGGTGCCAGAGATTCAATCCCCTGAGGTCTATTCAGGTCCTGTCTGTGCCAGCATAGCCCACACTACACTCTACTCTGCTCCCAGTGCAGCACAATAGATGCTTCCCATGGACCTTCCAGGCTGTCTTGGGCTAGAGATTTGTTTCATTCTGTCATTCTGTAGGTTCTGCAACTCCAGAATTTGTTTGGAGACATTTTTTACAGGTATTTGGCTGGGTTTGAGGGGAGACCTCTAGCAAGCCCCTGTTTTAATTCTGCCATCTTGACTCTGCCCCTCCCAGATAGTTTTTTTTTTATCTCAGAAATATGACTCTAGGCCTGGTGCTCTATCCACTGTGCCACCTAGCTGCCCTTATTGATAATAATAAGTCAAACCATTGAAGAGACAAACAGGAAATCTTTCTTGCCCTGTAGCAATCCATTTTTGAATGAGCCCCCACTAAGGCACATATGCTGCAAATGCATGAGCTGTAGTGTAGGACTTTGATTAGAATTGTACGCATTAGTTGAGACTTGTCACCTGCAGGTATGGTATTTACAGTGGGCTGTTTGTGACATTGTTTGTGCTTGTTGCTTAGACAGGCCACTGGTGTTGTTGAGAGCAGCTGTTTCTATGTTATTCATTCAGCATTCTTAATCACTGTGTCATTTGAATAATATCAGGCTAATCCTACACATTTGATTTACCAAATCTTTTCCTAGCTTGGGTAAACTGTGCTCCAAAACCTCCAAATGACATTCAGCAATACCTCAATAGCCTTGTCATTGATAATTGTCCTCACTGATCATTTAAGTTATAGCTTTACTATTAAAGACATATCCTAGAATTCTGATCAATAAACCATCTTTTCAAGTACAGACAGGGTGCTTCCAGGTCAGTGAACTGAAATATCCTTTCTATTTCTCTCCCTCTCTTTCCCTCTCTCTTTCCCTTTTCCCTTCCCTACCTTCTTCCTCCCTCTGTATAGATAGACAGATTGATATAGATATATAGATATAATATAGATATAGATAAAATAGATATTTAAATATAGATATTATTTACTCAGACAAATTTTGGTTTTCCTTATTTAAGTTACACACATTTTTTTCTCTTGAATATAATCTAAAAAACATTATTTTGTCAGTAAAATCTCAGCATCTTCAGGAAGGTATAAAATTAAAAAGAGTGGTCTGAAGTTTCTAAAGAAAACTGAAACTTTTATTGAAAAAAATATTTTCTTCTTATTTCATTTCTTTTTTTAAAAAAAATTAGAACAGGTACAGTCTTTTCTAATGTCATCTTACACTTATATCAATGCATTTCTTTCACACACAAAATTAGAAATGTTAATTACTAACACATTTAAAAGAAATAAAATGTAATTATTTCTTGCCCCACTGCACAAAGATTTGTTAAATGAAAGGCCTTGCTAATTTAAAAGCTATTACAAGTTATGATTAATCTTAATAGTTGCAATAATCATTGAGAATAAATCACTTAAACCTTTAATTAAAAGTTAAATGATCATTAAAACTATGTAAAGTAGAAGGGGAAGGGGTCTTGTGTTCAAAAAGAGTCCTACTTTAATTTTAAATTCCAGTTGAAAATGCAGAGTTCAGAAGTTTTTAGAGTATCAGTAGCTAACAAGCAACATGAGAGACTCTTCATAGGATGGAATTTTCATCTTTTCCTTCCTTCACTAGAGTGCAAAGCTCGACTGTCTTTTTTCTAAAGAGGGATTGCAAATTGGTCAAATCATTGACATGGAGGAACTCTGCTCTCAAATACAATTACTGAAGCAATTTCCTGTCAACTGGGGTGCATTTCATAATTCATGACAGATTCTTGGGCAAACTGCCATTAGAATCAGCCACAACAAACCAAGGAACCATTGTACCCATGTGAATGAATCCATCAAAAAACCTTCGTGTGATCAAGGAATGGAACACTGAAACAGCTGTCTCATCTTCCTTACTCCTATAGCCAAACAGTTGTCAAGTTTTACTCTTTCTTTCCCCTTAATACCTCCTGAATCAGGCTCTTGTGTCTACTCTATCCACACTTAGCCCAGTTCATATAAAATCTTATTTCTGGACCTATTTGATTTAATAAATAATTAGTAGGCACATAATATGTATGAAGTAGTTTGCTAGGCACTAGAGATGGGGGGGAGGAGTTTGGGGGAAAAAACTATCTGACTTCAAAAAGTTTACATTCTATCACTTTAAAGTTCAAGGTCTCATATGTAGGTTTGTGCTCGTATATTGTCTAATACCTAAAAACAACTTCTCCCTTCTTTGTTTACTGAAGTTTTTATTTACCTTCAACACACAAGTCAAGTGGCTGCTTCTTTCACAGAACCTCCTCCAATGCCTTTTCTACTCAGAGGAACCTGATCTCTCTCTCTCTTCAAATGTCTCTAAGCCCTTTCCCTGGTCCCTTCTTTTCTACTTGCCTCTCTCTCCTTTTTATCATTTTGGGGTCTGCTCTTTTTCTCTGTTAGTTTGTAAGCTCTTCTAAAAGAATTATCTTTCTGGAATTGAGCTCAACCCTTTACATACAGTAAGCAATTTATAAATGTTTGTTGGAAATGAATTAATGCTATGACATTATTATGATCAAACTTGTTCCTAAAGCAGCAATATTACATGCTCTTCCTGCACTTATTTGACGAAGTATGAGACTATGAATTCATAACATTACATATAATGCTGGACTTGGTTGATTTATGGCTTAGCTTTGCTGATTCTATTAATCTTTCTATTCTTTGCTTTAAGGAGTTAAACTCTGGGAGGATTAGGGAAAGGATATATTGGGACATGTAGATGATATAAAAAACCTCAAAAAATCAATCAACACAAAATTAATGTTTACTGCACTGAATCAAACAGAACATGAATGTAACCATTTTATTCTCTTTTCCAACCTATGGAGGAAGGGAAAAAGTATTTTTTATTGCGCTATAAATGTTGGATAAAGAAGCAGGAGAAGAAAGATTAATAACACACATCCTGCCCTAAGTAAGCAATAATAAGTATATGATAAGTGAAATAACAAGGGCATAATTCATTCTCTTTCAGAACAAACTTCTTCACAATTAAGAACTTTTGTTTTACTATAAATAGTTATTTGAAACTTCTTTTGAGACTGCACAGCAATATTGAGTATGATGGTTATTCAAATGAATGGGATGTGGAGGTTACAAGTAAGTAGGACCTGAGCCGTTTGGATGCAGGTCACAAATGGAGTTTCTGAAGGATGGAGGAGAACTTGGTCTCTAATCACCCTGATTTCTGTTTCTAAACTGTTTTCTTTTTCTTATGTTGCTCACATGCCTCTCCTTACTCCCTATAACCCACATTCATCATAAGCAATGCCTTTAGCACCCGTACTTTAGGATCTTTGATTCTCCATTGCACTATAGATACACTTTAATCCTGATAAAATGATTCTTGTAATCACTGTATTTTTGTGGTTTGGGGGTGGTATGCTACATTTATAACTGAATAAAATGCTAAATTTCAGTTAGAGCTAGTGAAAATTCCCATCCAAGTTTGTTTACTTTCTGAAATCAAGGGTTCCATGGGCACCAGGTTAAGAATTCTGGTATAGACATAAAACAAAGAAAAAGAAAAAGAAAAGAAAATGATCTAACATATACAGAAATAGTCATAGCAAAAATTTTTTTTGACAAAAGAATGGAAGAAAAGTAGTTTGGGAATTCACTGAACAAAAGATGTTATATGAATAGAATAGAACAGAATAGAATAGAAAACTAATGTGTCTTAAGAAGTCACATGAATATATACATATTTATGTTTCTATCTCCCCAATCGAGAACCATGGGAAGAGTTGTATGACTTAAAGCAGATCCAAGAGATCCGAAGTATGAAACCAAGTTGCATGATGATTACAATAATATAAATTAAAGTAAAAGCAAACAAAAAAGACACTAAAAAGCTAATGGTTTTAAATAAAATATAATGACTGATCTTGGTTTGATGATAGATAATGAAGCTCATTCCTTTTAAGAAAAGAAGTGGAATACAGAGAAGCTTGAAAGGACAGAAGTGGATGCAAAGTGAAGTAAGGAGAGCCAGGAAACAAGATACACAAAGTCTGTGACAATGGAAATGACATATCAACATCACAAAACAAATTAAATAGAAATGTTGCAAAGTTTTTTGTTTTTTGTTTTTTTAATCCAAGCTATGCGCACTAGAAGTGAAATAAGAAGTCGTTCCCTTGCTGAGGGCTTAGTGTCCCAGGATTTGTAGTTAGAATAGGTTTTACCAATTTTTTTCATTCCTTCCTCTTTCCACTTCTTACTTTTAAAAAATGCTAGAAATATAACTATATGTACATTTGCATATGGCTTTCCTTATTGGTAGAGAAGATGTTGCAAGCATGAGGGCAGAGTTGGCTCAAAAGCTAGGGAGAATTTTTGTGTCCAGCTTTGAGAGAAGGCAAACATGGTTCCAGAACCCCTTCAGGGAGAATCTTTAAGGTAAAAGAAGGGACTTTGGTAATCAACAGTTAAGTAGAGGACCCATTTGACCCTGATATGTCCCAATTTTTAGCTTCCATTCTTAGAGATGTAAAAGAGTTTTCCACTGGGGGTGGGTAGGAACTTTCCTCTAGTTAAGATAAGCTATTTCACTCCCAGTGGGAGAGCTCATTTATTCAGTGTATTATCTAGTATATTCTAATCTGCATAACTTATCTGATTTCTCTTTGCTACCTTTGGATAAAAGAGTTTACTTGTTATTCACTAATTGTGATAACAAATGGATTTATTTGGTATTCACTGGACAGTGTATTGTGTAACCAGTATTTAACGGCAAGGTAGTGAAGTTTTAGCTATAAACTTAGGGAACTCCTTCCCTTATCCAGTGTGTTTTCCCTTGACTACCAATATTTAGGGGGGCAGATAGATATACAGTTTCATACTCCATCTCTAAAGATAGCAAAAGACCCAGCCTAGTGATGCCAATATCTTGCTCTCCTTCATGCAAAATCAACGTTACCCTTGGAGATAGTAGGTGAGATTGAAAAGCTATCCCTGTTTCCCCATGAATCATATTTAGACAAATCTATGTGGAAATTAGGGTGACTAGGTGGAGTAGTGAATAGAATGGTAAGCTTGGAGTCAGGAAGACATCTTACTGAGATCAAATCTGGCCTTAGACACTTACTATCTGAGTGAGCCTGGGCAAGCCACTTAATTCAGTTTCCCTCAGTTTCCTCATGTGTAAAATGAACTGGAGAAGGAAATGACAACCTGCTGTAGTTCTCTGTCATGACAAACCCAAATGGGATCATGATGAGACAAACATCATTTAAAAGTGTGGGCATACAAAACCTATGTAGACCACACGTACAAACACACTTATGCATGCACACCTTATATAAAAGATGGATCTCTGGGAAAGGGGGAGGGAAATAGATGCAGAGAGAAATCTAGAAGATGAAATATATTAAAATTTTATTAAAAATAAACTCATTAAATCCCTTCCTTCCTCTTAATTGCTTGATGGGGTCAATGGGTAGGAAGATTGCATACACTGCTAGGCATATATCAGTGAGTTTTGCATAACAAGGAAATATTCTGAGGTGGTCAGAATGGAGGTGGCAATTTCAGGAAACAACTATTTTTTTTTTAATGCAGTTTTAAAGGTGGTACAAAAGGAAAGATGAAAAGGTAGATTTGTATCTAACAGAGAAATCTTAGAGTTGTCAATCAGAGAGGTAGAACAGTTATGGGTAAAGATAAGATCATCTTTATGGGTGCCTATGCTTTAAGAATTGGGAGGCTAAGGTGATTGACGTCCCCAACTTTGAGAGCCGAGTTTAGGGGAAGAGAGAAAAACCAGGGAAGTAATTCACTCCATTAGGAAGGAGGGAAAATGACCTGGGGTGGGAATGCTCTTAATAAGGTAATATAAACATTGCAAATGATCCCACTGCTGCAAAAGGAAATCTTATTCAGGTGGTTCCACCTTCAGTGACCAGTATATTTATTTGATCTGAAAACTATGATGGTAGGGTTAGGTACTTCCTAAGCTGTAAAGATCCATTGTTCAGACAGTTTATATATACAATCAGCAAACAAGCTGTCCTGGGCTGATGAAAATATCTGGTAACAGTATACGGAATTATTTGAATAAAAATATTTTTCCACATTTTTCTTTCCTCTTAGAGGGATTATGGACATGACTTGCTACCTCTTTTTGTTTCTTCTCCTTTTTCTGTCTTTAAATGTTCTTTTTTCAGTTCATTCTCTCTTTAAAGAAAATTCAAAAGACATTTCTTAAGTTATCAATAGGTATAAGGCATTATGACCAATGCTGGGGATGCAAAAATGAAAAAGAAAAAAAAAGTCAGTCAATAAGCATTTGTTAAGTGCCTATTATGAGACAGGTACTGTTCTAAGAGCTGGATCTACAAAAAAGAAAAAAAAGATAAAAAATAGACCCTGCCCTCAAGGAACTTATAATCCAATGAGACAACATGCAAGCAAATATACAGCGCCCTCCTCCTCCCCCCCAAAAAAGAAAGCTATATGGAGTATCAACAGGAAATGTTTAACAGGGGGAAGACACTAGAATTAAAAAAGACTCAGGAAGATTTTCTGTAAAAGATTATATTTTAGTTAAGACTTAAAGGAAAACTGGAAAATTAGAAAGAGTGTTTTGTATTTGATCTAGGATGCTCTAGGGAACCAGTGGATTTTATTGAATAAGCAGGGAAATGGCATGGTTCAGCCTGTGCTTTAGGAAAATCATAGCCCCTACTCTCAAGGATGTCATGATCTAATGAGAATACGTGAACACACACATATATAGATGTAATATGAGGTAAAATTCAACTTCATAGGGAGATAAAAGAGATCAAAGCAATATGCTTTAGGAAAATGTAAAGTGGTAGCATTTATTGCTGTATATAAGGCCTATGATAGGTGTTTATTTATTTTTTATTTATTTACTAAGCATCTGCTATGTGTCAGATACTTTAAAGAGCAGCAGCTGGTCATACAAAGACAAGAAATTGTTCTTATTCTCTGGAAACACACATTTTCTCAAGTGTAACAATTTATATATTAGATATATGTTTGTATGTATATATGTATGCATATTTGTATATATATGTATATATACATATATGTATATATGTATATATATATATGTATATGTATAGATATACATAGGAATAAACACAAGGTATTTAGGGAGGGGGATACTAATAGCTGGGGCACCATGAAAAACTTCATATAGAAAATGACACTAACCAAATTTTGAAGGAAATGCAGGATTTAAAGAAGCATTTAATTTGAAAAAAAATCTTATTGAATGACTAAATAAATGAAAGAGATGAGTAAGATAGAGTCACTCATTTAAAAGAATTTAACATCTAATAGATGTTAAGGAAGATAAATAGATGAATATATATATTTTAGAAAGAATGTGATAATTCTGTAAGACAGCTTATAGAAGCCTGCAGAAAAAAAATTGATTAGAGTCCAAAACATAGAGTTATTCAAATCAGCTTGAGGTAATGAGATGAAAGTTTCAAGGGAAAGACAAAATTTAAGATGAATCTTGAAGGATGTGTAGAATTTCTCTAGGGAAAGAAGAGGAGGGTAGTTGCTTCAGGTGACAGAACTGCAGGGGCAAAGGTACAAATTCAGGAAAACATGAAGTTGGTTTAGGGAACAATGAGTAGTTTAATTTTACATTTGTCCTGTACATAACCCTATTCTTTATCCTTGCCACCACTTTCAGTTCCTTCCTCACTTCAGTAGAATCTCAGTCCATAAGCCCCTTCTGGTTAAACTCCCCTCCCTTCATATTGTCCTACATTTTCCAATCCTTTGTCCCCTTGTTCTACGAGCACTCAAATGTTACCAAAACCCAATCCAGGGTTATTTCTATTATCTTCCTCTTTTATTTCTCCTCATATGTTGATGAATGTACATATGAACAGTAAGAAAGTTGAGTCGAATGGCTCCAATAAAAATTTGTTATCTAGTATCACATGAGCCTTTATTGAAGCAAAATAATCCTAATAATTCTTAATTCTTTCCCATCATAATCATCTTTATACAGATTTGAGGAATTACAGCTAACAGTTTATAACACTTCAAAGTTTTCAAAGTGATTGACATATCATGGCATTTTCACAACTACTCTGTACATTATTTAGTAATTTTGTCTCCTATTTTACAGATATGGAAACTGAGGTTCTTACTCTTGGTGACAAGGAAGTAAGTGTTGAAAGCAGGATTTGAACTCAAATATCTCTTGACTCCCATTCTAGCACTCTTTCTACAACACCCACTGCCTTTCTAAACATGGAAAGCAGTAGCTATTCTGATGAAACAAAGCATTAGACAACAGAAAACCTTTCTTTTCCATTTCTGTAGGTTTGCTATGTGTCTGACTCTCAGTTTCTCTTGGAGCAGGGAAGGGTAGGTAATTAACTTGGTTGGTTTAAAAAGGGGGATTTCAAGCCTCTTCTCTTTAGAGTTCCAATGTAATATAATTAATGTCAACAGATATTTTAAGCAAAGGAAGTTCTGTGCCAAGGAGGTTGAAATTAGATTTTCTGTAGATAATTGATGTCACCTGAAAATTGAAATCTAGATTGCTCGTTGTACATACAGGGTGCTGGCAGAGACTCTCAGCTCTGTATAAGTCTTCTAGAACTTTGTTCATTATAACTACCAAACACTGACTCCATCAAAGGAGAAAAAGTGATAGCATTTCACCTTCACATACAGTTTTTCATTTTATATATAAATAATGTGAACCAAGACTATAGATGAGGAGAATAATACATGCAGCATATACATGGATCATAAATTCCTGTAGTGACTTTCTAGTGACATTAGTTTCTGACTACTCTATTAAAGTTCTCTTTCTGTGTATGTGTGCGAACATGTGTGTATGTGTATTTAATTCAACTCTTAAGATAGGAAGGCAATTTAAAATATCCCTCCCAGCAATAATATGTTTATAGCCACAACCTCTTCATTTCAAATTTCTCTGAATTTCACTCATTCTTTCCTGTTTTTTATCTTATATGAGAGAATTTTATTACTCTTTGTGAAAAGATGAATTCCTTCAGTTAGGCCTTGATCTTGTCTTATCATCCCTATACATATTAAGAGTCTAACCTATACTTCTCTATACATATACACTTTTATAGAAATAGGTTTTAAATATGTGTATACATTCACGTATATACATAGGTACATACAAACACAAACCCACACACGTGTGTGTGTGTGTGTGTGTGTGTGTGTGTGTGTGTGTGTGTGTTTCCCAGCAGGGAAGGTATTCATGAGGGAAATAGAACCAGAATATGCATAAAAGAAGCAAAAGAATTACAGTATGTAAATGAATGTTTCTCCCAAGGTCACACACCAAAAGAATGATTGAGCTCAGACTCAATTCCAGTTCTTTAAGCTCTACTTGATCAGCTTACCCACTTTAAGAAGAGATAGGGAGGAAGAGTGGTTCTGAAGGGGAAGTAAAGGGTAAGAGTAGATACATTAAATTGTTACTAGAAAGGAGTATGTTCATGTCTAGTAGACATGTAATTTCCTATTTATGAGAAAGATGTAGCCAAAAATGGTAAAATACTGAGATGGGTCAGAATCTCTTATCCATGGCTTTCTTGATCAGAGTTACTTTTGCAAAATGTGTACTAATGTTAAATATGTGGCTCTTTAATTTATTATTTAGAACGTTTATAAGTGTAATTTTTAAAATACTGTCAAAATCCTTAGAGGAAATAGTCATTTTTCTTAAAATCAATTTTTATGTTTTAGATAGCATTGGAAGTTGGAAGCCCTAAGGAATAAAGAAAAATGCAGAATATTATTGTCATACTACTTTAAGCTTTACCAGGTGTCCTCCTTTCCATCACCCTATGAAGTAATTAGTGCGAGTTATATTGGCACCATATTACGGGCAAAAAAAGGTCGAAAAGTTACTTGTCCATATTCATATAAGTAGTAAAAATTGGAATTAACATAATATTATTTATTAAATGCTTTCCATGGGAAATAAGGGCTACAGGTATCATTTTCCTAATTCTACAAATGAGGACACTGAGGCCTACAGAGGTTTAGGGAGTTGCTCATGATCAGATAGCAAGGGTCATATTTGGGATTTAAGTTGCGTTCTTTCTGACTTAGAAGACTTTCCCTGTGTCGTTTATACCTCATTGTGTCTGGAACTCTTAGTTAGCCAGAATTTCAACACATCTATAATAACTAGACTCCATAATAATGATTCTAAAATACTGAAAGATCTTAAAGAAATGCCACCTTTAATCAATTCAAGACTAGTCAAAGTAGAGTATGTGTCATATTTTCCCTGGTACATATTTTATTGTATTTGATATTCTAAAAATGATTATTCCTGTAAGATTATCTAGGGCATGATTTCATTAACCAGAATATTTGATTAAGTAAAATGACGACTAGAGAGAGCAGACTTTACTGAATGAGAATTATGTGTGTCACCATGCAGTTAGGTAAGTAGAAAAAAATCAGACAATTCTACTGCCTTTGAGAGACTGCAGCAAGTAGCATCTGCTTTGTTCTGTGTTCGTCATAATGATATGCACACAGGGTGTCACTTCTCACCTTTGGTTCTTTGAGCAGACAAATCCATAAGGTCATAGTCTCCGGTCCCAAATCTTTGGAAATTGGATGAGAGACTGAGTAGGGCTGACAACTGTTGTTTAATGAATAGTATCCATCTCCCCAGCATTTGACTAGCAGTGGCTAGGTGATTATGAAGTTTTCAAAGAAATAATTCCTATCCATTTGCTGATCCCGTGTTGGCATGGATTTCTATTCGAACAGAGTTCAAGCTTCTCTGAACAACTTACTTTCTTTGTCTTGCCTTTTTTCCTCTCACAGCTACAAATGTGTAACTAGGCATTTGCATTGGAAAGAGCAGGAGTTTCAGACCATTCCTCCTTCTGCCCTGCATATTGTGTAAGGGTCATTTTGCGGGCTGTGTTAGGAAGAAAAAAGGGATAACTCTTGCATGTAAATTTTGAGATTCAGTCTCGAAATTGGAAGAGGACTTGTTGTTCAGTCATTTTCCAGTCATGTCTGACTCTTTTTAACCCATTTTCAGGTTTTCTTGGTGAAGATACCACAGTGTTTTGCTATTTCCTTCTCTAGATCATTTTACAAAGGAGTACTTAGAGATCATCTAATCCAACTCCTTCATTTTACAGATGAGGAAACTGAGTCTCATCTGAATTGCTCAAGGTCACAAAACAGATTAGTGAAAGATTTAAGTGAAAGCACTTAAAACCCAGATTTCCTGACTCTTAGTCTCCTTTCTTCAACACTCACTATGTTATCTCTCATATAACTATGTAAATTATATCCACAGCTCTGGTAACAAACACATTTCTTAGGACCATCTTGAAATTGAAAGGTATAGGTAAGATGATTTGATACATTGGAAATATAAGATTCTTTGAGAGAATGCAAGCTCCTTAAGGTGGAAGGGAGGGGGGAATCTCCATCCTGATGAATATCTGGTCACTGGATCCAGATGGCTCAGAAGGAGAAAGTGAGGTTGGTGACCTTGCACACCCCTCCCTCACTTCACTCAAAACAAAGTCAAGTGCAAGTTATGTCATCATTTCTCTCATCATGATCCTCAAAAATGAAGGATGAACACTCATGTTTTTTTTGTATGTTTCACCAGTTTCTCATATAGTGTCCAGCACATTGGACATGCCTTATAACTTCTTGGTGATTTACTGGTTGATTAAGGTCACTCAGGAATCTTTGACATTTATCGTAGCATCATAACATCAGAAATCTAGAGTCGGAAAGGTCCTAGCACTCATCCAATCCAAGTTCTTAATCTTACAGATGAGAAACTTGAGGTCCAAAGACATTACATTATTTGTTTAAGGTCATAATGTTAGCAATTCATCTAAATGTGCATATATTATCCCCAAAGTTTACAATAAAAGATTTCTACTTTGTCTTTCCCAGTAGCAATATTTATTCTATTTTACTTTTTTTGGATCTGTAATTACATCAGTCAGGGGAGTTCCTCATGTGAAAACTTCCTTCAACTGATGCTGTTGGCAACTCATCTGTAGTCTTCAGTCTTACAGAGTTGCCTGATTTCACTCAGGTGCTGTGCATTGTCCATAGGATGCAGTTTCTTTGCATTAGAGAAAGGACCAGAACCCAGATTTTTATGGAAGAATATAATAATCATATTTAAGTATTAAAAATAATGTAATTTAGAAGAGAAATTAGATTTATTCTGCTTGGTACATGGATGGCATCAGGTGCAATGGGAAGAAATTGGAATAAAGTATATTCAAGCCTGATATCAGGAATAAATTTTCTTCAAATGAGAGCAAGCATCAATGGAATGTGTTGACTTGAAGCTGGTGAGCACTTTGCTACCAGAAATCTTTGAAAAGGAGTCATGTGCCTCCCTTTTGCATGTGTTGGAGTGTACATGGATTATAGATTAGAAGCTGCTTTGTATTATAAAATTATTTCCTTCCATGATTCTTTTCAGCCATCTATTCATTTCCCTGTATTAACTCTGACATTACCAATATATAGAGAAGGTACTTTAATTTGCAAGCCTAAAAAAATTTCTAGGGGCGGAGCCAAGATGGCGGAGTAGAAAGACTCACATACACATAGCTCTGAACCCACAATCCATAGAACGGCTACAGGGAAGTAACTCACTGCGAATTCTGCACCCAGAGACCACGGAACATTGGAGCGAGGGAGATTTCTGTTCTGGAGAGACCTGCAAACCTCTCGCAGGGGGTCCTTCGCGCTGCGGACTGGGCGCCGGGACTGGGAGCTGAGTGCAGCCCTGCCGTGGTCGCGGCAGCGAGAGGAAAAGATCCGAGTGGGCTTCAGGGACGGGATCCCCAGCGGCCACGCGGGTCCCTCCACCCACAGGTGATGGGGTTGGTGAGAGGGTCTCTTTGGTGGGTTCAGAGGGGAGTGGGGTGCCCCCATAACTCAGGCCCCCCCCCCAGGAGGTAGAAGCTGAGAGGCGGCTGCAGACTGGGGCTCCCTAAGGGGGCAGGAGCCTGGATCCATTGTGGAAGGTCTCTGCAGAAACCCCCTGAGGGAACTGAGCCTGAGAGGCGGCCCTGCCCAGACCTCAACACCTGAACTTAATCTCACACTGAATAGCAGCCCTGCCCCCGCCCAAAGACCTGAGGCTGGAAGCAGCATTTGAATCTCAGACCCCAAACGCTGGCTGGGAGGATCAGGAGGCGAGGTGGGTGTGAGGAAAATATTCAGAGGTCAAGTCACTGGCTGGGAAAATGCCCAGAAAAGGGAAAAGAAATAAGACTATAGAAGGTTACTTTCTTGGTGAACAGTCATTTCCTCCCTTCCTTTCTGATTAGGAAGAATAATGCTTACCATCAGGAAAAGACGCAGAAGTCAAGGCTTCTGTGTCCCAGCCCACCCAATGGGCTCAGGCCATGGAAGAGCTCAAAAAGAATTTTGAAAATCAAGTTAGAGAGGTAGAGGAAAAGCTGGGAAGAGAAATGAGAGACTTGAAGTCAAAGTATGAACAGCAGATCAGTTCCCTGCTAAAGGAGACCCAAAAAATGTTGAAGAAAATAACACCTTGAAAACTAGCCTAACTCAATTGGCAAAAGAGGTTCAAAAAGCCAATGAGGAGAAGAATGCTTTCAAAAGCAGAATTAGCCAAATGGAAAAGGAGATTCAAAAGCTCACTGAAGAAAATAGTTCTTTCAAAATTGGAATGGCACAGATGGAGGCTAATGACTTTATGAGAAAGCAAGAAATCACAGAACAAAGCGAGAAGAATGGAAAAATGGAGGATAATGTGAAATATCTCATTGGAAAAACAACTGACCTGGAAAATAGATCCAGGAGAGACAATTTAAAAATTATGGGACTACCTGAAAGGCATGATCAAAAGAAGAGCCTAGACATCATCTTTCGTGAAATTATCAAGGAAAACTGCCCTGAGATTCTAGAACCAGAGGGCAAAATAAATATTCAAGGAATCCGCAGAACACCGCCTGAAAGAGATCCACAAAGAGAAACTCCTAGGAACATTGTGGCCAAATTCCAGAGTTCCCAGGTCAAGGAGAAAATATTGCAAGCAGTTAGAAAGAAACAATTCAAGTATTGTGGAAATACAACCAGGATAACACAAGATCTAACAGCCTCTACATTAAGGGATGGAAGGGCATGGAATAGGATATTCCAGAAGTCAAAGGAACTAGGACTAAAACCAAGAATCACCTACCCAACAAAACTGAGTATAATACTTCAGGGGAAAAAATGGTCTTTCAGTGAAATAGAGGATTTTCAAGTATTCTTGATGAAAAGACCAGAGCTGAAAAGAAAATTTGACTTTCAAACACAAGAATGAAGAGAACCATGAAAAGGTGAACAGCAAAGAGAAGTCATAAGGGACTTACTAAAGTTGAACTGTTTACATTCCTACATGGAAAGACAATATTTGTAACTCTTGAAACTTTTCAGTATCTGGGTACTGGGTGGGATTACACACACACACATGCACACACGTGCACATACATAGAGACAGAGTGCACAGAGTGAATTGAAGAGGATGGGATCATATCTTAAAAAAAAATGAAATCAAGCAGTGAGAGAGAAATATATTGGGAGGAGAGAGGGAGAAATTGAATGGGGCAAATTATCTCTCATAAAAGAGGCAAGCAAAAGACTCATTAGTGGAGGGATAAAGAGGGGAGGTGAGAGAAAAACATGAAGTCTACTCTCATCACATTCCACTAAAGGAAAGAATAAAATGTACACTCATTTTGGTATGAAAACCTATCTCACAATACAGGAAAGTGGGGGACAAGGGGACAAACAGGGTGGGGGGGATGATAGAAGGGAGGGCATGGGGAGGAGAGTGCAATTCGAGGTCGACACCCATGGGGAGGGATAGGATCAAAAGAGAATAGAAGTAATGGGGGACAGGATAGGATGGAGGGAAATATAGTCAGTCCTATACAACACAACTATTATGGAAGTCATCGGCAAAACTACACAGATTTGGCCTACATTGAATTGCTTACCTTCCAAAGGGAAGGGGTGGAGAGGAAGGGAGGTAAAGAAGTTGGAACTCAAAGTGTTAGGATCAACTGTCGAGTAATATTCTTGCCACTAGGAAATAAGAAATACAGGTAAAGGAGTATAAAAAGCTATCTGGTCCTACAGGACAAAAGAGAAGACGGAGACAAGGGCAGAGAGGGATGATAGAAGAGAGAGCAGATTGGTCATAGGGGCAATTAGAATGCTTGGTGTTTCGGGGGGTGGGAGAGGGGATAAAAGGGGAGAAAAATTTGTAACCCAAAATTTTGTGAAAATGAATGTTAAAAGTTAAATTAAAAAAAAAAAATTCTCCCCCACCTTCCCTAAGACATCATGCAATTAAAATAAAAACTGTTACTAGAGAAAAAAAAAATTTCTGAGGTAGATAAAGAAAGAACAACAGAAAAATACAATTCATGGATACCCCAAAATATTATTTGATTCAACCCTCTGCCTTTGGGGACGGATAAATCTATAAATCACTCCACATAGATAGCTCTCCTCTTGGAAGGCTACAGAGGTATTTTCCACAATTTCTCTCATTGGACACATTTCAGGGCTTGATCACCTGATTGATGAGGGTGGGGGGAAGAGAAGTTTTGTTAGGTTTTTTTTCCTCTCATATCTATCAAAATCTCTCTTGCTTTAAGTCCATTTCTTCATGTCTAGTCTTACCTAGGTGTCAATTAACACCTCTCAGTCAAGTCACTCTGTTTATATCCATAAGGATATTAATTAAGTTCTTTTCTTTGCCTTCCCTTTTCCAGGCTAAATAATCTTAATACATTTAAACACTGCTTCGAGGAATTTCTCCTACACTCTTAAGTAAAACTGGAAAAAAATCAAACTCCTTTTTATGTACATGATCAAAATTTGCAATGTATGCTTTTAAGAAGAAATTATTAAGAGCTGGGAAACAGTATCACTGTGTAAATTAGACATACCTTTAGTTTTTCACTACAGAAATGGATAAGCATGATTCTAAAGAAAGAAATATGTGTTCTTCATATTGTTAATCTCTTGGGCTTTGGGAAGCCACAGGGCTGTATAAGTAAAATCGTTCCATTTATTTCTGGACCATCTCCAAAATAAGGGTATTCAGCCAAGGCACTGCTTTAAAGGAATTTGCACAGATTGCAAGAAACAAAGTGCACTCTTGGATAATCTAGCAAGTTGTTCCCACAGTGCTTGGGGAGATGTGTTGGCCCTTTCAGGAAAACAGGAGAAGGAAAGTGGGTGGGGAATACAACATTGCCTGCAGCACTTTATTGAGGAAAACAGCTTTCTAGTGACCTCTGTATCTACTGGTTAGAAATAGTCTGCTGCTTCTTGAATATCTATTGTGTATACAGTCCTGAATAAGCACCTTTCTGAGTATGCACCACACACAGGGATAGTTAATGCTCCTATATTTGGTGTTAGAGCTTAATCCAATAAATCTGTAGATCATAGGCTGGGAGATGTTACTTCTCCCAAGATAGATATTGTGTGCATATAGATAGAAAACAAGACAGAGAGAAAAGAGAGGGAGGGAGAAAAGGAGGAAAGGAAGGAGGGAGGGAGGGAAGAAAGGACAGAGGGAGGGAGGAAAGGAGAGAGAGAGAGAGAGAGAGAGAGAGAGAGAGAGAGAGAGAGAGAGAGAGAGAGAGAGAGAGAAAGAGAGAGAGAGAAAGAAAGAAAGAAAGAAGTTTGCGTAGATTTCTAAAGCTGGATTTTAATACAGTGCTTTAATATTTAAAACATTTTTTAGGGAAAGGATCTATAAACATTAACCCCTTCAGATGTGATATTTCAAACATCCAACAATCATGTTGAAAACTCACCTGAGGTCACTCGTATTTTCAGCTCATTTCCTCAAAATCTACATGGAACATGCCAATCAATGTAAATAAATATAGGGACAGATATTATTCATGTAGATGTAATTATAGATAATGTTGTGAACGTGAGTAAAAAATCCACTTCTTTAAATGCGAAAAATAAATGTTTTCAAAAGGCAGTGGTTCAGCATGCACGCGTGCGCACACACACACACACACACACACACAGAGGCATACACACAGGCACACATAGCAGTGACACCAGAAACAGTCATCCTCAGAAATACAGGTTTTATTTAGGAGAGACTATTAAATAGGATGTTTCTTGGTGGTAGGATCTGGCTCATTTTTCATCTGTGTAGTCACAATGCCCAGTCTCATTGCCTGCTATACTATAGATGCTTAGTAATTTGTTTAATTTACCTTTGACCTATCACTTTTCTTCTTTGGGCCAATTTCCCTTTCTCTAAAACTGAGCACAGTGGACTGGATGACCTTCTAAGATCCCTTCCCATTCTGAATCTATGATGTAATGATCCTATGAATTTAAATTTCTGTCCTCAAAAAAAAAAAAAAAGAGCCATATGCTTCTTCTGAACATTTGGGCATCAGGCCTAAGCTGGAGTTGCCTTATTCATATATGCTGAACACTTTAAAATGTGCTCTGGCCTCCTTAACGTTTTAAACATTGGTTATTTTGGGGGGACAAGTATTAGATTGCCACTGATATTCAGGATAAAAATTATCTGTCCAAAGTGAAAACAAGCAATTCTGTGATATCACTGCAATGTGGGCTATTTTCTGTGTCCACATGCATTCGACCTTCTCATAGATCATGCCACAATGTCCCACTGGACTCTGAATTTCATAGAGGAAAACAGAATAGGAAAAAATGAAAAAGCTTTTATATGTATATATATATATATTTGCAATTTTCATTCTTTTCTGTTGTTTCTTTCTGCTTTCCCTCCTTTAAGGCAGTCACCTTCCTGGGGAACCTGGAATGTTGTACTTGTGGCAGGAAAAGAAAAAATGTCCTTCAGAACATTCCAATAACCTTTACAGGAGCATCCAGCTATCTTTAATAATGAGTTGCTCATTGGCAGCATTTCAGAAATAGAAGATAAGATTGGCATTTGGAAATTATAGCACAAATAAAAATAAATTTTAAAAAAGTAAAAATAGTATAAAATAAATTCTTAATTGGTGGGAAACCCTACCACCATTTTTTCTTTTGGCTGGCAGCATTTTTTTGTAATAGAGTTCTACAAAATACACATATGTATACACATATGTTTATGTATATGTATATTCATGTGTGCATATATATGTGTGTTTGTGTATTCCTCTGTCTTTCCTTTATTCTATATCTCCAGGAAATTAATCAAAGGAGATTTACTGGATTAAGGTACCCTTAAGAGGAATGAATGGGAAAATGTCCTTTATCCCTTTATGGTGTCTTACAAAATATGGGAGATCTTTTAGTAATATAGCTAAATAATATTCTTAACCCAGGGAATAACCCGTTTGACTGATTTGGTGTTGATGTGAAGAGGAATATTCCCCAGAAAGCCAATTCTCCCAACTTGGTCCTCAATTCAGTGTCAGCTTATATTAGATTGGACAATTTAAATATGTCCACTAATACATATCGTAAAAAAGAAACTGAGAGGATATGAAATAGCATTAGGTAAGAATCAGGGAAAACTTTATGGAAAAAGTAAAAATTTAGTTAATCCAAAAAAGATTTAAAGAGGAAGAGAGGAGGATAGTGACAATCTAGAAACGTAGAACATGGTGTCTCCCTTAAGACAAAAGAGCAAACTTAGAGATGAAGCAGACAGACATTCCATAGGACAGTCAGAAAGAGTTCACTAGTAGTCAACTGTTGGTGTATAGCAGGAGTTTAGTAGACACATTTTGACTTGATATATAGATTTGGGTGATTTGAATCAAGACATTTCTTTAACCAATGTGAATTAAAGTATCCTCAAGAGGTCATTTATAGAGAAAAAAGAGAAAAGAGACCAGGAATAAAGAACAATCTCACAAAGAAAACCTAGAAAAAAGTCACACAAATGCAGGAAATGGATGCTTCAGTTAGTCAAAAGCATTTATTAAACACCCACTATGTGTCAGCTGCTATGTCAAGTGATGAATATATAAAAAAAGGCAATATACTGCCTTCCCTCAAGGAATTCACAATCTAATATGTGAGACAACAAGCAAATGTTTACAGACAAGCTATACATAGGATAAAATGGAAATAATTAAAAAAGGAAAGGCACTAAAATTAAAAGGGGTTAGGGAAGACTTCCTGTAGAAGATGGTATTTTAAATGGGATTTGAAGAAAGTTGGGGAAACCAGTTAGGGGAAATTAGGAGGGACAAAATTCGAGGGATTGGAATTAGCCAGAAAAAAATGGAACTGGGAGATGGCATAAGTTGTTCGTGTAATACCAAGGAGGCAAAGGTCACTGGATCAAAGCATACATGGAAAGAGCAAAACATAAGTTTGCTAGAAGGTAAGAGGGGGTTAAATTATGAGGGGCTTTAAACTCAAAACAAAGGATTATTTTTACCAAATCCTAGAGGCAATATAGAGCCTCTGAAGTTTATTGAATAGGAAGGATAACATGGTAGGACCTATACTTCAAAATAAAACACGTTAATGCCTGATTAAATGATGGGTTAGAGTAGACTTGAACCAGGCAGACCCATGAGTAGGCTATTGAAATAACACATTCATGAGCTGATGAGGTTTATACGAGAATGGTGGAATTGTCTGAGGAGAGAAACAAGAGGTTTTGCAAAAGTGCTATTGATAGTCCTCCACAACAAATTAGATATAGAGGGTTGGAGATTGTGAGGATTTAAGGATGACACGTGACAAGACTGAAGGACAGGGAGGATGTTTTTGCCCTTGAGAGTAACAGAGAGGCAAGAAGAGGGGGAAATGGGTTCCATAATGGACACATTGAATTTGAGATGTCTCCTGGACATCCAATCTAAGATGTTTCAAAGGCAGTTGAAGGTGTGACTTTGAAGATAAGCAGAGAGGTTAGGGAAGGAAAGGTAGACTTGAGAATCACTGTAAGGGGCCCAGAGGGTCCCAGGGGGTGCAAGTCAGAGTCAAAGCCTGTTCCCATGGGAATGGTGCTGACGCACACCCTGGCAGAAGCTCTGTGTGACCCTGGAACCTGATGTTCCTACAGATACCAAGGTCCTGTACAGTAAAGTTACAAGTGAGCCTGGGAACCCAGGAACTAGCTGCAGGAACAAGATAAGCTTCCTTCCTTACTGCGGGTGTAAGGATGTGGAATAGTCGTGAGACGGTGAAGTAATGGGATGAGCTCAGCATGTATATGATTGGTGGATCAGCCTTTATAAACCCTAACCCTCAGCTGAATAAAGAGTTGTTGCTTGGATCATCTTGTCTCTGGTCTCCTTCAGGGCCCACAGATTAGAGGCCCGTGGGTCAGGGGGATCCAGGGGGCTCGGGCCTTGACCCCTAGCAAATCACCATCGTAGAACTGGTAATTAAATCCATGAGAGCTGATGAGTTCACAAGGTGAAGCATAGAAAGATAAGGGAAGAGGGTCCATGTTGGAATCCTGTGGAAAACCTGCAGTTAGAGGATGTGATCCAAATGAAAAACTAACAGAAAAGACTGAAAAGGAATCATTTGTTACATATGAGTTGGACCCAAAGAGATATTTCACAAAAACCTAAAAAGAAGAGAACATTGAGGAGGAAAGAGTGATCAACAGTGCCACAGGCTACAGAGAGGATGAAGAGACTGAATACTGAGGAGGTGCACTGGGTTTGGAAAATAAATTTGGAGACCATTGGTAACTTTGGAAAAAGCAATTTTGGTGGAATGATAGAGTTGGAGGACAAATTGTAAGGGGTTAAGAAGAGAGTGAGAGAAGAAAAAGTGGAGTTACCTATTGTATACCATCTTTTCAATGATTTTAGCCAAAGAGAGTAGAAGGAAAAAGAGGATGGAAAGGTGTTTCTGAGAATGTAGGAGAGAGGGTCATATTTTGAGGAAACAGGGAAAGAGACAATAGATATGTGGAGGCAGAAGTTAAGTTATAGAATGATGATAGAGGGATCAGTCTATCAGAGGGCCAGGATGAAATGGGATTGTTTACACAGATGGAGAGGTAGTGGGGGCCGATGATAGCATAGTTGCCCTAAGACAAAAATCATAAAGACAGCAAAATGAGAAGGAAAAATAAAACAGGGGTAATGGACTGAAGGGACAGGGGAAGATTGAGGCAGTGAGCTTGACATAGAACAGATTTAGGATAAATGATGGAAGAGGGATGGAAAGATAGAAGATTTTGATTGGGAGGAAATTCCTAAATTCATAATTATAGACATAGCCCAATTAGGATAATGATCTATGGGTGATTGCCTGTGGGCGCCTAAGGTAGAATGATTGTGAAAGTGGAGAAAAGCTTGTAGCTTGTTTGAAGGTTCTTCAATATGCATATTGAATTTAAAAAAAAAAAAAAAAGATCAACACCAACAATAGTGGTTAGCTTGGCAAGAAAGATTATGAGTTAGGTTGTGTATTTCTTTAGAAAGAAGGGAAAGTAACGTGGAGACCGGTTTATCCAAACAGATTTCAGTTTGGTATTGTAGTAGACCAAAAAGGAGGAGAGGTTGTCCAATAATGGAGGAAGTAAGACATTCTGGACCAGTGTGGTGAGCAACTGGACCTTATGATTCAGTATGCTGAGGATCTAAAAGAAGAAAAAGTCAGTGGTACAGAGAGTGTCCAGTGATGTAGTGAGTTGCAAGGGAAAAAGAAATCAGGTTTCCATGAGTGCATGAAAATAATAATATTATAAGAAAAGCTGTAGAGTGAAGGTATCTTTGTTTATTGTAGTGTGAGGTTTGTAGAGAGCCCAGTGCAAAGGGAGAGTAAGGGATCAAAAGAGTCCAAAGATTGTGGTAGGATCAAATATAATGGGGATAACATGAGAAGGAAGTAACAGATAAAGGCCTTTGGTCCCAGGTGATATTTACTCTGAATCACTGTAATCAAGTAAATGAAGATGCAAATTTGCTGGTCATAGGCATATGTAAATATAGAGGTAAGAGTATAGTATTTATTTCCAAACACTAGGATATGTTTCCTAACATAATAGCATCACAAACCAGTTTGTTTAGAGGGGATTAAAATCACATGTAAATCAGCTCCCCCCCTCCAGAGATGTCCCACATCTTCAACATTTGGGCAAGTTCACTCCTCATTTTTTCTCTTAGCTCATATAGGGCCATGATTTTTGCTCAGTCAATGACTCTACTGTGTGACTCACCAAGGAAAACCCAACTTCCAAAGTAGGCAATGTGGGAAATTACCTTGCCTGATCCACTAGTCTATTTTCACCATGCCTTCTATCATCTAAATCTTCTGTTTGATGACTTAGAGTCTAGGGTTAATGATTGGTCTTAAGTCAAGTGGGTTATTTTTTTTTTCTGTTGGGGAGCTTATAAGTATTTTTAATAAAAAGCAAAATCATAAGGTCCTTCACTTTTACCCAAGACTCACCAGCTGAAGGAAACAGAAGGAAGAAAAAAAAATTCTTTCTACCCTGACATTCATATAGAGAAGTTTTATCTTTTCTTTTCTTGTTATTTCTGTACCACAGGCAATTAATTGTGTCCTTTCTTGCAATTCCCTCCCTGTTGTTAATATATAAGGGAATAAACCATTGAAAAACGTTAGGAGAAATCTTATTTTTATCTAGAGAAAACTGCCTTTAAGTATTATTTAAAACAGAAAACAAACAAGTTTAAAAACCTGTAAGCTTTAGAATTAACATATTGTCTCCTAATGGAAAGAAGCAGAGGAGCAACTAGCCTCTTACCAATCAGTCTTCTTACAGGAGAAAGATTAGGAACAACCAGACATGCTATAGCATTTATTACCTCTGTGACCTTGAGTAAGGCATTTAATCATCATGTACCTTTGTTTCCTCAATTGTAAAAAGGTGAGGCTGGATTACATGGCTTCCCATTTCTTTTATAATTTCATATCTTCCTACTTGACACCTAAAGATGACCCACTTGTCATCAACAGTAAGGACAGAGTTCCAGGTGGTGGATCAATTCAGGTTGCTTCCAAAATTTGAACTTCCATTCCAGTTTTCCTCTACATCACTAGCAACCTCAATATCTCCTCTTAAACCTTGTTTATGTATGACTTCTCCAACTTTTGTGAGAATTTCTGTCTATCAATGGAAAGGAAATTATATTTTCTGTCTTGAGGATTCTCAGAAAACCAATTAGCTAGGAATTGACCCTAAAATCTATTATAATAATAGTTGTACAATACTTGGCATTGCAGTGTACAATATTACAGTACAATACTACAATAATTGGCAATTTACAAGATGATTGCCTCACGGTAATCTTATGAGGTAGATGGTACAAGCATTATTCCCATTTTTACAGATGAGGAAAATTGCTTATGTTTGCAAGGCAAGGTCAGAGCAGGGATGCTAGCCCAAGCTGCCGCTGCTCTCCTCCTCGTTCTCCTCCTCTTCCTCCTTCTACTCCTCCTCCTTCTTTCCAAATCCAGTATTCTTTTAATAGTCACTCATGCCTTCAGGATATGCTAACACATCTGAGAAATCAAACATGAGAAGGATAGGAGGAGATACATGAACATTTTTATCTTGTTTTTTTTCCGGTTTAAAGTTCCCCCAATTCAGTAGGTATATGCATATATTCACATCTGCAAATAATAGTAAATGCATTGTTTTTCCTCTTTTTGTGTTTCATTTGGTAGGCTTTTGATCATTATCTAAAAAGGGGTCATTACTCCACAATGAAATTAGCATAAGCTTTCAGGTCTGTTCAGTTGGATCTGCAATCTCATCAATGGGTATATGTCCTCCTAAAATTCAGATCATAATTCTTCTGTGCCAATCCCTTATTGTCCCTCTTCTTCCTATATAATGAGTCCCCATAATATTTTAAAGGAGGACAGGCTAATATATTGGGGATTTCTTTGCATTCTCTTATTGTCGTGAGTGTACCAATGGATCAGAAAGGTTATAGTCACCAATTATCCTTCACTAATGTCTAGCCCAGCTTTTTAAATGATTTATTTCTTGGATGATTGTCTTTACTTTGGTTCTTCTGCATAACTCTTTGCTTGTAATGTGTTTCACCCTGTTGATACTGATTCTGTAGTGCCTCTTCATTGCTCTTTAGCATGATCCTCAACTTCAGTTCATTGGGGCTGTGAGATTTCATAGGTTGCTGTCTCATATAATAGTGCTGATAAAATACTGATGGGAAACTAGGTGGCACAGTGGTTAGATTGCTGGGCCTCATTTATTAGCTGTGTGACCCTGGGCAAGTCACTTAACGTTGTTTGCTTCAGTTCCTTATATACAAAATGAACTGGAGAAGAAAATGGCAAACCAGTCTACTGCCTTTTCCAAAAAAACCCCAAATAATATTATGAAGAGTCAAACAGGACTGAAGTGACTGTATAACAGCAACAAAAGAATACAGGTATTAAAATAACAAGCCACTATTTCAGAGAGATGCCTGGGATTGTTATAAGAACTCAGTAATTTATCTAAGGCAATCTAAGGCAATCTTTTCTCCTTCTATTTGGTTCTGGGATCAACTGTTTGTAGTTCTACAGTAACTATCTAAGACTGAAATGTTATATGGAAGACCTAAGTTCTCTTTAAATTGTACATTCAATTACAATTCATAATCTGGACAATAAACTTCTTTATCCACTTGGTTTTGCGTATGTAGATAGGTCAATCTCTTTTGATTTATTTCAGAAGGTTCTGTATTGTCTCAAGGCTTAAAGAAGTCAGCAAACTGCCATCTTCAAATAGCATTGTCTGTAGGACCTCACAAAGTAGAGGGTGTTCCTCTAAATGTAGAGTCCATGAAGAAATTCCTCTAGTCCTGGTAAAGATCTTTGGGGAGCTTATCTGTTTTATGCCCAGCTTTAAATAGATGTTCATAGGGTCACCGAACAGTGTTTTATTTGTTGTTATATCTTTCAAGGAATCTTATATAATTGTGAAATATACATATAAAATACTGTTTTTCATATGTTATATTAAATGATCCAATAGCATACATTCAAATACATCAATATGGAATTGATCTACATCCATCAGTTAGATTATGTTATCAAAGATATGTAACCATGTCCTTTAAAAAGACACAAGCAAGGACATCCAGTGTTACTTCTGCCAAAGTGCCCCATGATGGATAAGTCAGTGAAATTCGAATTTGGCTGGCATTCGATGAGGGAGAGATGCTTCACAGGCTCAAATGTTGGGTAGTTTCATTATCATAAAGGAAGCAAGATTTAGATTTAAAAATAAGTTTGAGAAGAAATAGCATATAATCAGCAAGATTCATGAAGTCAGGGTAATCTGAAATATTTACGAGGACCCCAATATGACCCAAGTGTCTGGGGTAGACATTGGGGTGCGAAGCAGAAAATACTCCAATTTAATTCAGTAATCTGTTTCTACTTCTCTAACTAGGTTTGACCTTATGAAGCTGTACAAGATAGCATAGTTCAAGCAATGTCCATTTTGGAAAAAAATTAACAGTAACAGTCTTATTTCCTCATTCTTTTCCTATGCTTATTATCCTCAATTTCATTTATTTAAAGTAAAAATGAAATAACCTCCTCACACTTAGTTATATATAAACAAAGCATATGCTATATTGTTCCAAATACAGGCTTCCCTGAATTTAAGTCACAGCCTTAAAATCGAACTCTTAGAAAGAAAAAAAATATATAAGTATACTCTAGAAAAAAAACACTTGGAATTATTCTTTAAAAGACTGGAATTTTGTTAGTCCAAGTCCTCTCTTCATTGAGTCAGACTACAAGCCTTCCATGATTTTAGGAAGTGATTTTTGCTAAGTTGTTGAGAGAAATGATTCATTGAGGACCCCCTACTCAAACTCTAATTACCATTAATCAGTTCATTATGATTTTATACATGGTAATGACTGTTGGCAATTATTGTAATATATTCATTTAGTAACACATATTTAGTTAGCCATCTAATAATAGAATAAGCCATGTATTCATCCACACTTTGTGTAAGTCACATAGGAATATAGATTCTAATAAAAGAGCCCTATGATTGGCCTTAAATGTTAATGTAATGCTTACTACTTGTTTTGCAAGTCATAAGGCTCAGTTGCACAACCACAAGAATGCTGACAAAGACATCTCATCTTGTTTTGCTCAAATTTCATGACCAAAACAAGCATGAGTGGTGGCATGGAACAGAAAGTCCCCCTGATTAATCTCGGATCGTACATATAGCATGTACTATTTCCTCCTGCCTAATCTAAGGAGGAGCCCGTCCATCTTATGACCACCTAGTCAATGAAGATATTCCTTGCTTCACCCAACTTGCAACCCTGATGATAGATCATTTTTTGTTTACTTTAGCTTATGAGTTATATGTCAACCAATAGGATTCATGCCTCTTTTGTATATTTGTAAGTACAAGATCCTCGAAGAAAGAGACAACTCAGATCATGAAGAAAATCTGAGGTCTACTTCATTAGAGGGGACCATTGGTCCTTTAATAAAATGCCATTGGCTCAGTGCTTTCACTCAGTCTCTTTTATTGTTGGTTGAACAATTTAAATACCTCACATTCTTGGGGTCAAAAAAAAAGTCTTCACCAGAGCTCACGTTTTCTTCATGAATCCTAGACTGGTGCTTATATAGTAATAACTATAATTAATAATACTAATGTTAATACTTATATACAGTTTTATGATTAGTAAAACATTACAAATGCATTTATGGAAATTTTCATTTGATCCTCACAATAATCCTGGAAAGTAGGTATATTTTTGTCCTTATTTTAAAGATGAGGAAACTGAGACTCAAAAAGCTTAAGAAATTTATTCTAGAGGCCCTGTACCTAGCAAGTCTGATGTAGAATTTAAATTGAGGTGTTTTTGATTTCAAATTCAAAGAAATAATACCACCATATCAACAAACCACCTCTTTCTGAGTGTATCACAGCATGTAGATGCATAGCCTTGGACTCATCTGAAATCTTTATAGCTTGATAGGGCCTTCCAAAACTTACATTCTCTAGGAAGAAAGGAAGGATGGAAGGAAGGAACGAAGGAACGAAGGATATATTAAGTGCTTCTATGTGCTGGGAACTATGCTAAGCAGCTCATAAAAATTGTCTGATTTAATCCTCTCAACCCATTTTATTATCCCTATCTTACAATTGCCTAAACTAAGGCAACGAAAGGTTGTGTAACTTGTCTACAAGTTATATAACTAGTAAATATTTAAGGTCATATTTGAACCAGTTCTTCCAGGCTCCAGGCCCAATATTCTACTCACAGTACTATTAGCTGCTTTTTTTTTTTTTTGCACTGCTCTTCCACCTTTGGTGTCCTACCCCTCACCCAACTTGCACATGTGGTTTCAAAAAAGCCTGCTCAGTGGCCACACTCAAGTAAAACCCTCCTGGCAGATGGGTTAAATCAGCGTGCGGGTAATCAACAAAACTAAAACGTGCTGGTGAATTAGAGCAATGCCCATCCCAAGCATATGAACACTTCCCCTGGCAGAGTGGGCAGATGAGAACAATTTGTTCCAATAACCATGAAGGTGGTTGAAGCAGGCATTATAGAGTGTTTATGGCTTAGTCAGACATCAAAGATGTCAAGGTCATCCACTACATCCCAAGCCATCACCAGTCATCTTGATTTTTTTCTTGCCACTGGATTTCAATGATTCTGAGAGAGTGAGGTTGGCAGCTTTGTGCAAATTTGCCCCATTTAAACACAATTCACACACTAGTCAAGACATCACCCTATGATGCCATTGGTCTTCTTTGAAAATGTGGATCAAACAACTACAACGACAGCTACAGCTGCCTCTAATATAAGATGTAGGGAGCTAAGGAGGTGAAGAGTGTTACAATGCTATATTTATTTGCATTAAAATAAGGATGTTTATTATTATGTATCACAGTAGTAAAATCTAGAGTTAGAAGGGCCATGAAGGATGCTGTAGTCCAGGGGTGGTGAACCTGCAGCCTCAAGGCCACTTGTGGTCTTCTAGGTCCTTAGGTCCAGCATTTTGACTAAGTCCAAGTTTTACAGAACAAATCCTTTTATTAAGGGATTTCTTCTGTGAAGTTTGGATTCAGTCAAAGGGCCACACTTGAGTGCTGAGAGGACCACGTGTAGCCTTGAGGCTGCAGGTTCTCCACCCCTAGTATAGTCTAACCCATTTATTTTACAGAAATAAAACACTGGTTATATGAATTGTGCAAGGCAACATGGGCTGTGAGTAATGGACACTAGTTGGTGTCCTCTGACACCAAGTCCAGTGGTCTTTCAACTGATACCACACTGCCTTGTTTTTGTCATCATGCCTCTCTTTTCATTCCTTTTGTTGTCATTTTCCTTTATAGAGTGTGGTTATGGACTACAATCAAGATTCATAGCAGACTTTGAATCTTGGGATTGTAATAGATGGGATTGTAATAGATTTATAACTAGAAGGAAATTTAGAAGTCCTAAGTCCCAACCTATTCTGCCCTCAATTCAACAAATGAGGAAACTGAGGTCTCTGAGTGACCTCATTCCCTCATAGATAACAGCTTGGTAAGCTGTGATTTGAGCCCAGGTTCTCTGATTCCAAATCCAGTATCCTTTTTTATTTATTTTTACTAATATGGTACAGTACATATCCTGAAATGTTCTAGGGTCCTATTGCCAACATACTTCAGGAGATTATTAGTTTCTAACCACAACAATTCTTAAAGATACTCTATTAATATGCAATCAGGCTGTTAGCTATCTTAGGAGTTTGAGTAAACACAGAGTGAAATTATGTAATCTTGAAGCATGGTACTTGTTGCTGACACATTTCCACAGTCAGAGTAGTCACCTACAAAGAGGAAAATCATTTGCATAGATCATTATGGTCAAAGGTCAGCAGCCTCTGAAAATGGACACATCTTCCCTATCTCCTGATAAAATTAATGTAAGGTGTGTGTGTGTGTGTGTGTGTGTGTGTGTGTGTGTGTGTGAGAGAGAGAGAGAGAGAGAGAGAGAGAGAGAGAGAGAGAGAGAGAGAGAGAGAGAGAGAGAGAGAGACAGAGACAGAGAGAGAGACAGAGACAGAGACAGAGAGACAGAGACAGAGACAGAGAAAGACATGGGGATACAATAATAATTACTCTAATTTCTTTAGAATTAATTTAAGCTTTACAAATCACTTTTTTCTACAAGCCATCAGTGAGATAGTTAAAGGAAATAATATTGCCCTAATTTTACAGATCAAAAAACTGAACTCAAAATAGGGTAAAAACTTGATAATTAATAATTATTACATATGCAACTAAGAGTGGTAGGCATTGAGGACAACATATGAAATGAAGGTAGAAAATAATGCTGTTCTAAGACTGTGAATGACCTTGAGTGCCATGTAGAGAAGTTTTAACTTTAATCTAGTGGCAAGAGAGAGTCACTAAAGATTTTTGAACAGAGCAGTGTTATGGTCCATAATACTCTAATGCCCCCATTTTCAATACTCCAAAACTCCCTTCACTAGTCAATATTTCTCTGTATGTTCTTTCATTCCACATTAGAACATAAGGTCCTTAAGGAAGGAGGATATATCTCTTTTCATAATGTTTGTCCTCCAGCACACAGCATAGTGCTGGAATGTCACATAGCAATAACTTAATGCACGCTTTCTCATCCATCCATTCATTTTTTTCATTAATTACATTAAATGTGAAATCCCATTAATGAAGGTGCTCTGTCCTAACATGAAGACTAAAATTCATTCATGATTGACTATCCTACTCAGGTATTATCTACTCCATTCTGTAAAATCTCCATATGGTACCTATCGAATATCATCACATTTTCTTGACACTATGGAACAATGAATTATAGAACTGATGTAATTCATCTCTTGCTTTTGATACAAGAGGGCCCATCTTTGCAATTATACATTTATCTGACAACATCCTTTATACTACTTCTTGTGAGTAGTTCCTCATTTATGATATGGTATGGTGAGCTCATCCCTACCACAGCCTTTCCAAATGTCCTTTATGCGATCCTCAGTTTCATTTATTTGAAAACTGTAGCATTCCAGGGCATGGAACCATTCATTATCACTGAAAGAACATAGATGTTGAAAAAAGATGTCAACTTGCTTCAGGGAGAAACTTGGAGTTCTTAAATGAACTATTCAGTTTTCCAAAGGCAATCCAATCCACTCGCTCCTATTTAACTATAGACCCCTGTCATTTTCCCTTTACATTGCATGATGGAAGACTCAGAGAGGGAGTGAAAAGATGAAGATATTTAATGAGACTATTATAATAGATCATCTAGGTAGTATTGAAGACAAGTTACTTAGCATTCTGAGCCTATTTACCAATAATTAAAATAAAAATAACAGTTCTAGTAGTATCTCCATAGAATTGTTGTAAGGCTCAAATGTTACCATGTATGTAAAGTATTTTCATTCACCAATATATCTTAAACCTGTTTATCATTATTATTTCATAATACAACTTTAATGACCAGGATAACTGTGTTACAATTTGGGCAGATCGTACTGAGGATATGTCTAGGATTCCATGTTTCCACAATGCTTTTTACCAAGAAGGAGCCTCACTTATTTGGATACAATTTCCAGACTAAATCACTCAGAAGGCTGTGCATGTGGCTATACCATGATGACATAACTCAGTACAACTTCTGATTACTGAGGAGATTTTCAGTGCAAGTGGATTAAAATAAATGTTGAACTCTCATGATTCATGTTGGCAGGCACCCAGTAGCTATAACAGAAATTGTAGAGAGAATTGGTAGCAGCACTGAGAACACACAGCACTATAAATGTGGATAGACAGACATGGAGGTAGAAGGAACATAGTAATCTGAGATACAGGCAGTCTTTTTTGGTTAACTGTTTATGAATCTATTTAGCATTTTATTTTTCCCCAATTACATGTAAAAACAATTTTAATATGTATTTTTAAAATTTTGAGTTCCAAATTCTCTTCCTTCCTTCCTCCTCACTCTACTTCTATTGAGAATGCAAGCACTTCTATATAGATTATATGTGTAATCATGCAAATCATCCCCATAAGAGTCATGCTGAAAAAGAAAACAGACAAAAAATCTCAAGAAAAATAAGGTAAAAAAAGTGTGATCCAATCTGTATTCAGCCATCATCAGTTCTTTGTCTGGAGATGGATAGAATTTTTCATTATAAGTCCTTCGGAGTTGTCTAGGATCTTTGTATTTCTCAGAAGAGCTAAATAATTCACAGTTGATCATCCTACCATATTGCTGTTACTTACTAAACAGTACATTTCACTTTGCACCATGCCCATGCAAATACCTTCCAGGTTTTTGTGAGAGCATCCTGCTCATCATTTCTTATAGCACAATAGTATTTCATCATAATCCCATATCACAATTTTCAGTCATTCCCCAACTGGTGGGCATTCCCTCAATTTCCAATTCTTTTTCCCTAGAAAAGAACTTCTATGAATATTTTTGTACATATAGGTCCTTTTCCTTTTAGTTTTCTGTATTTTTTGGGATACAGACCTAGTAGTGGTATTGCTAGGTTAAAAGGTATGCATGGTTTTATAACACTGTGGGCATTGTTCCAAATTATTCTATAGAATGGTTGAATCTGTTCACAACTCTACCAATAGTGCATTAATGTCTCATTTCCCCCATATTCCCTCCAACAATTTTCATTTACCTATCTTGTACTATTAATCAATCCAATAGGTATGAGGTAGTACCTCAGAATTGCTTTAATTTTCATTTCTCCAATCAATATTGAGAGTATTTTTTCAAATGGCTGTAGATAGCTTTGATTACTTCATCTCAAAACTAATCATATCTTCTGATCATTTATCAATTGGGGAATGGCTCATTTTTAATAAATTTGACTTAGTTCTCTATATGTTTGAGAAATGAGGACTTTATCAGACAAACTTACTTCAAAATTTTTTCACAGTTACTATTGCTAGCTGTATTTCCTTCAGTTCTATTCTGCCCCTCATTTATTCTCTTGTCTCTCTCCTTTCACCCTGTCCCTCCTCAAAAGTGTTTTGTTTCTGACTACCTCTCCCCCAGTATGCCCTCCCTCCTGTCACACCACTACCCACTTCTCTTATCATCTAACCAACTTACTTTCCTGTCGGGTAAGATAGATTTTTTACCCAATTGAGTATGTATATTATTCAATCTTTGAGCCAATTCTGATGAGAGTAAGGTTGACTCACTCCTTTTCACCTCCTCCCTCTTCTACACCACTGTAAAAGCTTTTACTTGCCTCTTTTATGTGAGATATTTTTACATGAGATAGTTTACCCGGTTCTACCTCTCACTTTCTCTCTCCCACATTCCTCTCTTACCCCTTAATTTTATTTTTTAGATATCATCCCTTTATATTCAACTCAGACCTGTGCCTTCTACCTATATATACTCCTTCTAGCCACCCTAATAATGAGAAAGGTCTTATGAGTTGCAAATATCATCTTCCCATATAGGAATGCAAACAATCTAACCTTATTAAGTCCCTTAGGATTTCCCTTTCCTGTTTACCTTTTTATGTTTCTTTTTTGTCTTGTATCTGAAAGTCAAATGTTCTATTCAGCCCTTGTCTTTTCATTAAGAATGCTTGAAAGTCCTCTATTTCATTGAATATCAGTTTTTTTTTCCCTGAAAGACTGTACTCAGTTTTTATGGGTACATGATTCTTGGTTGTAATCTTAGCTCCTTTCTTCTCTGGAATACCATATTCTAAGTCCTCCTGTCATTTGATGTAGAAGCTGCTAAATCGTATGTAATCCTGATTAATAAATCTACAATACTTGACTTTTTCTCTCTGGTGGCTTGCAATACTTTCTCTTTGACCTAGGAGTTCTTTAATGTAATTATAATATTCCTGGCAATTTTCATTTTGGCATCTTTTGCAGGATATGATTGGTAAATTCTTTCAATTTCTATTTTGCCCTCTAGTCAAGAATATCAGGGAAGGTTTTCTTGATGATCTCTTGAATGATGATGTCTAAGCTCTTTCTTTTTTGATAATGGCTTTCAGGAAGTCCAGTGATTTTTAAATTATCTCTCCTGGATCCAATATTCCAGATCAGTTGTTTTTCCAATAACATATTTCACATTGCATTCTAGGTTTTTTTTTCATTCTTTCAGTTCTGCTTTATTGTTTCTTGATTTCTCATAAAGTTATTAACTTTCATTTTCTCCATTCCAATTTTTAAAGAATTATTTCCTTTAGTGATTTTTTTGTGCCTCCATTTTCATTTGGCCAATTCTGCTTTTTAAGGCATTTTTTTCCTTATTGACTTTTTTGGATCTCTTTTAATATTTGACCTAGTCTGTTTTTTTAAAATATTACTTTCTTCAATAGTTTTGTCTCCTTTCCCAAGTTGTTGACTTGTTTTTTTCATGATTTTTTTTGTTACTCTCATTTCTCTTCCCAATTTTTCTTCTCTCTCTTACTTGATTTTTTAAATCCTTGTTTTTATAAATTTGACTGAGTTCTCTATATGTTTGAGAAATGAGGCCTTTATTAGCCAGACTTACTTCAATTTTTTTTCACAGTTATGATTACTAATTGTATTTCCCTCCATCCTATTCCCCCCCCCCCCCCCACTCCCCATTTATTCTATGCTCTCTTTCCTCTCACCCTGCTCAGGACTGGAGACTAGTTCATATTTTTCTTGGAGGCTTTGGATATAGGAGCTTTGATTCTGTTATCTTCTTCTGAGTGTGTTTTTTGACCTTCCTCATCACCATGGTAACTTTCAATAGTTATAGCTTTTCTGTTTTTTGCTCATTTCCCCAGCCTATTACTTTGCTTTTAACTCTTTGTTAAACTAAGGCTCTGCTTTCAAGGTAGAGGGAGTAGTATCCCAAGTTTCTGTTATTTTGTGAATCTGTTTTCACAGATACTTCCAGGTACCTGCAAATTTTCAGTTCTTCCAAAAGGCTATGATGTAAGGCAAGTTCTTTACTATTCTCCTGGTCTGTGTTCTGGTCTCTGAGTAATCACAAGCAATCTGGAACTGTGAGGAGGTTTCCTGCTCCACTGCAGCTACAAGTTCTAGGGTGCTAGTACTACTTCTTGCACTGGGACTGAAATCCAGGACTGCAACCTGAACATGAGTGTGTGCAAAACAACAGATTTCTGCCTCAGTGTTAGCAAAGAAAGCCCTACAATCTCTGTCTGACCCGTTGTGCAACCTCCTTACCATCTGTGGACTCAGAACTCCAGAAGTAGCCATTGCCTCTGCTGCTGCAGAATCAGTCATTTCCAAGTCTTGCTCCTGGTTTGCTCTGGTCACGGCTGTGCTGGTGTGGCTTGTACTGGCTTGCAATCCACTCTCACCCAGGTGGGATAAACTTTTCCTTTTCACTTTCTAAATTATCTTTGGCATCTGTGGGCTGAGAGGTCTGGAGACTACCACAGCTGCCAGTGATTCAGTCACCCCAAGCCTTACTCAGAATTTAGTGGAGCACAGTGTGTACTGGACTGGACTGCCCTCTCACCTTGGTCCAGAAGACCTGTCCTGCCACCCTCCCAAGTTATCTTGGGCTGGAAATTTGTTTTACTCCATGTTTTTGTGGCTTCTGCTCCTCAAATATTAGGTTAGAGTCTTTTTCAAGATATTTTCAGGGGCATGAGGAAAAACTCAGGTGAGTCCCTGATTTTTCTTAATCATCTTGGCTCTGCCTACATTCTGGGTAGTCTTTATATTGCCCAAATATCTTGAATTTTTAATTCCTAGGAGTACAAAGATCATGAGCTGTCACATCTAGACTGAAAGATAAGTGAATAAAAACCTCTTTCTTCAGTTTTTGATCTCTAATACACTTTCATGAATGAACTGAGGTATTATTCTCTTAATATGTTAAGATTCAGGGAAAGATTAAATAGAGGGTTGACTTAAATTCTTCTTTGCAGAAAAGGCATGGGAGGAGAAAGCCATCAATGCACGGGTATTGAGCATATTTGTTATCTAATTTTATTTCTTCATATTTCCCTTACATTTTGTTTCAATTAAGCATCCATAATTTTGATTTGACTTGCCATTATCTGGCCAAGAGTCCTGTAGCTGGGCTCAGATCTATATATTTAAATAGATGCTGAACAAAAATATCACATTGAACCTGGGAAGGAGCAATTTTTACCAGAACACTGTTGCAAATTTTCAAGGGTCTACACTACAAGTCTGTTATATTTGCGAATTGCACTGAATATTTTATAGATTTGATAACATACACATGGAGAGAAAGAGAGACAGATTCAGAGACAAATAGTCAGAGACAGAGATCTTCTATTAATGCAGATCTAAATTTCTCTTCTACCTGATAGAATACTAATGCATGCATCTCGTTGTCCCAATGATCTGAGTGGAAGAGAGAGGTCTATTCATTCTGCTCTCATACTGCTAATAGATGTTTCCTGGCTAGATAGTGGTTACACAACAGTAAGATAAGAAACCAAAATTGAGGCTTTCCAGCTCACTTTTTTATTTCTTTGCTTTATTTTTTCCTTTATTTGACTCAATATATAGCAGTAGGGGAAACGTTTACTGAATAACAGTTCACAGAGAATTGCAGGAGAAAAAAATATATATATAATAGAAAGGAAATGAAGCAATCCTCACCTTAATACTGAAGAAATGTCTGAGACCAGTAGGCACAGAAACATTTTCCCATTGCTTGATAAAAACAAACAAACAAACCTATAGAAACCCTATAAATTCCATAGCTGCTAAGCTAAAAAAAGCATTGGAGAACATATAGACACATGGCATGAGCTTTCAAACAGCTTTTTGTGCATGCAACTGCAAAGTAGGGGAGAAAAATGCAGAGGTACGTTTTCAAGTTTCAGGATGGGTTTTGTTTTGTTTTATTTCACTTTCCAGCTCAGAAGTATGATGATATTAAAAGCAGAGCCAAACAGTATAGAATATGACTTCAATTCTATTGTCTACTAAGACACTTTGGAATTGCCTAGAGCAAGTAAACAAACAAACAGAACTCCCAGAAAAATGGATCCACAAAGAGCAGACCAGCAAAGAGTTGTGCCAACAGTGCCAAAGAGTTGTATTATTTTGGTTTAAGGTTTTCTTGAGGGGAAAGATCCATCCTGCCCAACTTCGCCAAGCCAAGACTATTACAAATAGTCTGGAACGTTACTATATGTAATGGATATTTAAGTATTCAGTTGATGGCTGTGACATAAATATTTAAAGCATTAAGTAAATGCCATATTTATTTTGATAGTGGCCAGATTTTACCATAAGAAGGATATTAGTTACTCTCTATGTATTACTTAATCAGCATTATGGGTTTTTAGATAGATAAAATTTACAACTGCCCCTCCCCCATTTTTTTTTTTTCTATCATGAGTTATTGCTTACCTTATTCTGTAGGAGCCATCGCTGGCCTTTCCTATTTCCCAGGGAGTATTCTCTCTCTTACCTATGGGTTTCTGCACCTGAAGACCTGTAATTTTTTTCTCTTCTTGCCTCTACCTTTTAGAATCCGTAGCTGATTTCAATATTCTGCTCAGGTGCTACCTCTGACATGAGGCCTTTTCTGAGCCCCACACTACTTCCTTTGCATTTACTTCTATGTCCATTCATTTGATCTTCCTGGAAGAAAGTAAGGTCCCTGAGGGAAGGGATTGTTAGGGTTTTGTCTTTACATTTGCAACATTTATCACAGTATCCTACACTATAATATGTACTTCTTGACCTTAATTGTATTTACTCATTTAATTTAATTAATGACTTGTTACCATGAGTATAAATATGCATATATATATTCTCTTATTCTGGCATTCACAAATAGGATTTTCAGGCAGCAGCATGATAAATTAGAACAGTGATATAAAATTATTACATTTTAAAGTTAGAAAACCTTGGTGAAAATATGATTTGTCTACATAATACCCACAACTGAATGACTCAGTAATATAATCAAAGTAGTCCGTATTTTACCCTTGCTCCACTATGCACAGGTAATTTGAAATCATTCAAGTAATTTATTACAATTTTATCAACATATTTAGTACTATATAAACTGTTTTTGTGTTCACTTATTTTGCAAAACAAACAAAACACACATACATACACACACAAATGAACAAAATCAAGGCAAATTATGATCAGTCTTACTCTTACGGGGTAGGGGTGGGTATTTTGCCTATGTTAGATCCTACTGATAGGAGGTACAAGTTGAAGAATCTAGAGCTACCTCATTGAGCCAAAAACAACTGCTCCCTAAAGCACTACTTGTCCTGCCCTCAGTAGGAAATGGTAGTAGTGATATGGATGGCAGAGGTGGGAAGGTAAAGGGAGAAGTGACCACAGTGTCAAAGGCTAAAAGAGGGTCCCTGGGGAGCAGAGGATGACAGACATTAATTTAAATCTTTCCAGAGCTTTGAACACAATGACAACACAATCTTTTCATAGTTGGACATATACTACACTTTGGTTAAGAAGAGATTTGAGAAAATTGGGGAGGAGGGGAAAGAAAACAGTCTTTTCCATAACAATGAATCAAAATAATCTCTCTTAAGTGTGAAAAATATGGTCACAAAACCAGATGTATTTTGGGCAGTGCTGGAGTTCTGCCATATAGGTAGGTGGTGTATTCTTTCATTAATGGTGATGATATTAAGCTATAATTTCCAGCATATGTACAAAAATGTGGGCCACACAAGAATTAGGTATTTTATCGTCAGTACTTTCCGTCTTTTCAGTTTCTCTGTTACCTTTTGCAACTTTCTCATTTTATTCTGGCAAATATTTGGCATGTTGATCTCTCTATAGCCAGAGCCCTTAATACCTTTCTTGGGCAAGCCTTATGTTCTAGATGTTCATTGACTTCCTCTCACTATCCAAGTAAGCATCCCTTATTCTATTTTCTCGGAGCAGTGCTGAGTGACTAGTTAACTAATGCTATCAATTAACTTGAGTTGGATTGCATTTGCATGTATATCCGGATTCTGAAAGCAGACTTTCAATATGGTAATACTCCCCCCCCCCAAAAAAAAGAAGGATAATTAATTTGGAAATTAAGGCAATTAGAAAAGGTAGAGGTTGAGAGCATGTTTCTATTATCTCTCAAGGTACATCATGTTACTTGCTGCCAGGGTGATCTTCAAAAAAACCCCCTAAAAAACCCAATCAATCAAGCGTTCATTAAACACCTACTGTGTGGCAGCACTAGGCACTGGTATTACAAAAACAGAAATGAAACAAAAAGTTGCTGTTCTCAATGTTCTTACATTCTATCAGAAGAAAAACCTATAAACATGGATATTTATTTATGTATATGGATATTATATTTATGTATAATAAATTATAAATACTTAGAAAAATATCTATTTGAGGTGAAGGTAAACATCTGCAAGCTGTGGGGAACAGGAAAGATATCATGAAGAAAGGTATTCTCAGACTGACTCTTGAAGGAAACTAGAGATTCTAAAAGGCAGAGGTGTAAAAGGAGTATTCTTTAAATATATTATCTTATTGATCCTCAAGCAAACGTGTGAGGTAAATAGCATGCAAATACACATATACATATATGTGCTACATTGCATGTTATAAATATGTATATATGTACCTACACATATACACATATTTGTTTATATGATATACACACAGGCAATTTTATACATATTGGAGGAATCATCTGATTTCAGGCATTAGAGTATGAAACAGAAATACTTCAACATAAGAGCATATGCTTAATCAAAAATGATCTTTCTTAGCTCTCCAGTCAGGTCTCCCTTATAGAAAAAAAGAAGACACGATCGAAACAGAATTTCACAGACATAAAGGTTTCTGGATTCCCCCATATTTGGCTGGATTTTTTTTCTTTTTCACAGCTTCCAGTCTTGCTCAGTCATTGTGTTTTGTTAACAATGTCTGCTGAGCCCTGATGACTCCTGGTAACTAGAATTTGCTGTTAACTGAACTGTGGGAAAACTAGTGCTTGCAGCTAATGCATTCTCAAAACTGCGCAGTAGGAACACAGCAGGTACAAAGTAAAAGCAATAATAAAAAATTGAACAGACCTTAAGTGCTATGATTATTACTGTGGACCAGTTTGTATTTGCCCTTTAGAAAGTCAACTTCTTGAATTTCCTGCATCTGAAAGTATTGATAGGAATATTAGCCTCGTATTTTCTTTCCAAGTAAAAGGAACTACACAGACCGTAATAACAACACAGTTCTGGAAATTTGAAGGGACTTGCCAAGGAATTGTATGTTTTTAAATATAGGAATAAAATTATCTGTAATTCTTGGGGAAAATTCCCTCAAATTACCTTGTAAATGCCCCCAAATATTAAAATATAGTTATTCTAATAATTCTTGCATCAATTCTATAGTTTTCACATATTTATCCTTAGCATATACTTACGCATCATATCCATTTTACAGATGGAAAATCAGAAAAGCACTGAATTTATCCAGTAGCATGTCAGGGCCAGAACTGAGATCTCTTAAATTCCTTCAATCCCACAAATATTTATCCCAGAAGCTCATAAATGATCTGGATGCATGACTCCAAGAGAGATAAAGTATAAGAATTCCTTCCTCCAGTGGAGAGAACACATCCCATGTAACTTATCTCCTTAGGGATTTGTCTTGAACACTGAGTGGCTAAGTGACTTCACAACGATCACATATCCATCACACATCTGAAGCAGGACGTGACCTATAGTATTTCTGAATCTAAGACTAGCTATATATTTCTTACAACACACAACCTCTTACTTTGCTAGAGTAGGTGTTCAATGAATTTTTATTGAATTGATTTTTTTTTGTTCGGTAGTTTTCAGTCATTTTCAACTGCATTTGAAGTTTTCTTGGTAAAGATAATGGAATAGTTTGCTATTTCCTTCTCCTCATTTTTAAGATGAGGAAATTTAGGCAAAGAGGGTTAAGTGACTTGTCCAGGGTGACACAGTAAGAGTCTGAGTACAGATTTGAACTCAGGAAGAGAAGTCTTACTGACTTCAGGGCCATTATTCTAATAACTGACCACTTAGCTGCCACACTGAATTGATATGAGGTTTCCTAATTCCTAATTTAATTTCTAGTGCACTAGTATGATCACATCACTGCTTTCTTCAAAAGCCCTTTGTGATTTCCTATTGCCTTATGAATTCAGTTGAAATTCCTAAACTTAGCATGGAAAATCTTCTACTTCCTGGCCCCAAATAAACTACTTAATTAGATTTATTTTATACTGGACTCTGTGTGTTTTATGTTCCAATCAAACAAGAGTTTTCTCTATCTCCCTTATCGTATACCCAGTCATTTCCTTGTCTATGGTCATGCAATTCTCCATGCCTGGAATACTATCTTCCTCTCACATTCCTGTCTGCTAAGATTCCTTCATTTAAAAAAAAAATGTTTCCGCCAAGATCTAATTCAGTTGATGCTTCCTACATGAAAACTTTACTGATCTATCTACCTAAAAATTATTTCTATCACCTTGAATTTTTCATAGTGCTTTGCCTAGACCTCTTCCATTCCCCTTTCATATTCTAACTTAGTTTTATGCCATGTGACATCAATAAGCATATGTTCTGCATTCCTCTAGTCTGCAATCTTCTTGAGGGCAGGGGATCTGTCATTTTTTTTTTTTTTTTTTATGTTTTGGTATTCCTATCACCTAGTACTGTTGCCAATTCATGAAATGTTCTTAATAAATGATTGTTGGATTGAATGATATAATTTTACAAATTTTGTGATTCTACTGAAACTATATAAAGTTGAAGTTGGTGTGAACAGAAAACAGGGATCAGGACGCATTTTGTATTTATGCTTTTTTGCCACCAGTTTTAGGACGCAAGGATATTATCTCAGCTCAGAAGGCTTACAATCTTTTAAATTTAAGTCCATTGCTTTCCAGAGCTAAATAAAGAAAGAGACCTAAAAGAAACCTAAAGGGAAAAAATGATTTGGACTATCCCTACATGTTTTCATCTGTTATCTTGCCCAACCAGATTTTGTCTTCTAGGCAAGTGGAAAGCTTACAGAAGGACATCCTTACTATTTCCTCATGCACAGTCTTGAAGCAATCATAACATACAGCATAAAATAAGTGGGACCTATTTGGAGGCTAGGAAATATCTTAGAATTATGGATCACTAGAGCAGAAGGGTAACAAACATCACCTAGTTCAATGATCATTTCATATATGAGGAAACATGCACAGAGATATGGGAGTAAGTCAAGGTCACACAGCTACCTAATGATAAAGATAAGACTATAACTCAAGTCTTCTAACTCTTTTTCCAATTATCCATTCCCTATAACATACTTATATTACTCTATTCAAAAGTATGAATTATAGGAATAAATTTTGGTTAGAAGTAGAGAATCATCCCTAGTTCTACAGAGAAGAAGTCAAGGAATCTTTTTCATGCCTCCTTTTGGGGATATCAGTAAATATAATTTTAAAGAATTTAGTTTCTTCTGTTTTATTGGTATCCTCATTCTTATTGAGTTATTCTCCATATTTTTCCCCTGATTCTGCTCCCTTTATTTTGCATTAGTTCATATGTCCTTGTGGGTTTGTTTGTTTGTTTTTTTTTTTTGCTGTGATTTTAGAATTAGTTCTTTGCAGAGGTAAGAGATATTCGGTGTGTGTAGTAGCACTGAATAAAGAATATTAGTATTTTTTCCCATGAATTGATTAGTTTTACTGAATTTTTTTCTCTTTTCTTTATGTTTTATTTTGAGAGATAATTTTCTGGGAGAGGAGAAATGTATTTTGGCAAAAGAAGGTGATGCACAAACCAAGTGTTATCAATAAAATGTATTTTTAAAAGAAGCAGGTGAACAGAAGGAATCTTATTTAAGTATAGTAGTTAGGAACCCTGAAGAAGATAACACATCAAAAACGAAAGATTGTGAAACTTTGGCTATTTAAAAGTAAGAAAGAAAAAGATCTAGAGGTCATAGTGAAGAACATTTTCATTCTAAGTGATTAAAGAACAGTTATGTTACTGTGATGCATAAATAGAGGACTACTAATATCATGAGGTAATCATCCCATTATACTCAGTACTGGTCAGACCTCTATTAGAATAATGAGTTCAGTTCTGGGATCAGTGAGTAAAGAGGAATGTGGTCAATTTGGAGACTATTCAGTTGAGAGCCACAAAGATAATTAAAGTGCTGGAAAATATGGTCTGGAAGGAAAGGTTAGAGCAACTTGGCTTATTCAACCTGAATAAAAGGAGACTGAAGGGAAATTTGATAATGGTCTCAAAGAATATTAAGGGTCTTTACATAGGGGATGATAATGAGCTATATTGTCTATTTCTACCGGGAACAGACATAGTGAAAAGAGGGTTATATTGTAGCCTGTAGGAATTAAGTTAGTTAAAAGGAAATGTTTCCTGACAATGAGAATTATTAAATGAAGAAAAGAAGTGATGATAAAGATTTTACAACCATTCTCTGGGAGTATAAAAAATTGTTAATAGATTCTCTTATTTCTGAGATTGCCTAAATACAATCATGTCTATCTGGGAAGATATAAGTAAGATAATAACTCAAGTTCCCTTTTAAATTAACTCCCTCTGATATTCTTAAATATCTCAATTGTTCTAGATATAATGTTTATATTTTTCAAGTCAGTGCAACTTTAAGCATAAGTATGTGAGATGTAAGGTTCCATGGTAGATACTGAATGAACAGACTACATACAAAAAATAAGCAATAAGAGCCCAAACCCCTCCCCCACATACACACACACCATCCCTGACATAATTTAGACTTCTGCTGCTGCTTAGCAATCCTTTCATTCAACTTGTTGGGCATTCTGAGGGGTGTCCAAAGTGTGTTATACTCAAATTCAGATGATCTAGGTTCATGTCTGCTCTCTTCCCTGAGTTGTTACTAGGAATTTATTTTCACGCATGAAACAAGTTGCATGAAGTGCACCTTCAAATGAGTATGCCAAGGGACATCACACTATGGTAAGAATAAAAGGAGCCCAGGATTGTGGCTTTGAGCCTTTTGTGGAAGGGACAGGAATAGCTCAGCCCAGATTAGAAGCTTCATATTTTCAATTATTTCTAATAGCACTTGTTATGGTAGGAAAGAACTAAAAATAAAGTAGATGTTCTCCAATAATTGGAGAACAGCAAAACAAATTGTGGTACATGAAAATAATGGAACATTCCTGCTTCATAAGAAATAATCAACGTGTTAATTACAAAGAAGTATGGAAAGAGTTACATGAACTGATGCAAGGTGAAGTAAGAAGAACCAAGGACAAATACACAAATACACAAAATGACCACAACAATGCAAATGGAAAGAACAACAAATACAAAATAATTGAAACTGAACGTTGTGAAATTATAAAGAATAAGCTTGGCACCAAAGAAGACAGATGAGAACATAACTCTCCCAATCTTTTGCAAACATTTGTGGGTGTGGGATTGCACATAGAGGTGAAACATTGTTCTTTTTTTAATATATTGGCTGTTTTTGCTGATTTTTTTTCTCTTTTACTATTTTCATTTCAGATCGGTTTTTTCTTTTCTTTTTATAAAATATGGCTCTTAGGGGGAGATCCAGAGATAAATCTAGGCAATGTAAAAACAAAACATAAAAATAAATAATCTATTTTAAATTTTCATGATAACTGTTAAGTTCAGTTATCTTTACGATGCTGACTAATTACATATTCAATCAGCACACTCTAAGCTAGCTGCCACTCTGGTCCTGACATTTACTTACTAGCTGTGTGGCAACTTCAAACTTTCATATACTCTAAATTCGCAGTCTTTTTGTACAAGTCAAAAGACTGAAAAAAGGTCCTATGGGGCAATGGGAATGGGAGAGATTCTCAGACAGATTTCCTGACTTGAGTTTTCTCATTCTGTGGCAAGAGATCGGCAAGTGTATTCTAGAAAGGTCAAGTTACCGACAGTTTTGTCAATTTGGTTAATGGCTAAAAACTAAGGCAATATATAGCTATCTCCCTGTGGAGTCAGATTTAAAAGAAGCAGGGTATTGAATACATTAAAGGGATAAGGAATAAAGAAGGCCCAAACTTGTTTACATACTGGAAGAGTTGCATTGACTGAAAATACTTAAATTTATAATTTTCCCTTTATTATTGTAATTCTCTGGTTTTCCTGTAGTTCTTAGTGCCAAAACTCATTTGAACCAACTAAAAGGATAATGTGCTGTTTCCAGGAAATGGAGGTAGGCAAAGGTCTATATGTTCCTTCGTGGGCTGAAATGGGTGTTCAGAGAAGGAAGGCCTGTTGGTATCGCAAGTTTCTTTCAATGGTCAGTTCCAGTACTACTTTGTTTCTAAGTTTTATCTTGATCTCCCTATTTGTTGGTGCTCCCCTCCATACAGACACGCAAAATCATTCCGTATATGTTTTGTAAAATGATCTATACTTGGTCACCTACGAAATGTGCTACCTTTCCTCAAGTAAAATGTAAACTTGAAGTCAGGAATCAACATTTTTCTGCTTATCTACCCAGCAGCTAGCACAATATTTGGTCACATTTGAGTCATCAAGGCAGGATGATTAATTAAAGTGAAAACTGTAATCGCCCACCTACAGATCACTTCCTAATACTTCCTGGTAGATGAAAAAAAAGTGGTATGAAAAAAAGTCACTAGTGACAACAGTCTTTATTTTTTGCTGTTTGTGTGCTAGTTTTGCCAGAGGGCATTGACTAGTTTCAGAAAACACATATTGTGGATCTTTGTCAAGGCAAATAAAGTAAGTTATAGCAATTAGGGAAATTAAATGTTAAGGCAACATTCTGGGACCAGGGTAGTGTGAAGTGTAAGATGCATGTATTCGTACATGTATCTGTGAATTGTGTGAAGTCTATACATGTGCACTGCACATTTGTGTTTACATGTGTGTGCAAGAAGATAGAGTTCAAAGCTGAAGAAATGTAATGATGATAAGGAAGCAGCAGATAGTACATTCTTGATACTTTTTTCAAACTTGAGGTTGTTTTCCTGGAAGCTTAATTCCTTTTTTGCATGTTCAGCTTTAGGAGGGCCCCCTTTCCTCCCACTGACTTTTCTGCCCCTACAAAGCTGGTTAGCTCCTACAACATTCTTCAGAAAGGACAGCCAGGAGTTATATTTGGGACTGATTCATGAGTTGTTTCTATACCCAATGCAAAAGCTTCTTTAGACAGTTGGGGCCTCACATTTCTTAAGAAAGATGAGAAACCCTCCCACCCCAATTAGGTTCACGGAAAATGGTTTTTACAAGCAATGTTAATAGCAACCAATTTGAGCAAGAGATTCTTGATAGAACTTGATATTTTAGAAATCCTCACCCTGAATTATGTGTCAGGTGGTCCTGTGTTTGTGCAGGTGTGCATGTGTGCACATGTTGACTCTTCAGTGTTGTGGTCCTCATACCATTTGTAGTTGGGGAGAATTGGCTTTCTTCAAGAGATACCATTTGTCTATGTGGGTATGGAGGACTAGAAGGAATGAGAAGCATCTTCAGTCTACTGGGATTTTCAAAGGGTGATGCTGTGTTGCTCCATATAGACGTATTAGTCTTTGTCATCCTTTTATGGTCTCTCATGGAGATTCTGGCAATCGCCTCCTACCTGGACTCCTTGCATCAAGTTTCTCCCCACTCCATCCTACAAAAGAAGCATAAAAAGGTAAATAGGAAAGGGAAATCATAAAGGACTTAAGAAGATTTAACTGTTTATATTTCTACAAGGGAAGATGATAGTCGTAACTCATGAGAACTTTCTCATTATTAGGATAATTACAAGGAGCATCTATAGGCAGAGGGGACAGAATTGTGTTGAATGTGAGGAGATGACCTCCAGAAAATAAAATTAAGGGATGAAACAGGAATGAACTGGGAGAAAGGGAAATGGAGAATTAGAATGTGATAAATTATCTCTCACAAAAGAGTCAAGAAAAAGCTTTTACAGTGGAGGGGAAGAGGGGGCAGGTGAGGGGAGTGAGTAAACTTACTCTCATCAAAATTGACTAAAAGATGGAACAAGACATACCCAATTGGGTATAGAAATATATCTTCCCCTACTGGGAAGTAGGAGGGGTAGGGAATAAGAGAAGGGGTGAGTGATAGAAAGAAGGGCCGATTGGGGGAAGAGAGTAGTCTGAAGGAAAACATTTTTGAGAAGGGTCAAGGTGAAAGGAGAAAGATAATAGAACAAAGTGGAGGAGAAAAAGGCATTGAGGGAAATACAGTTAGCAATAGTAACTGAAAAAAATCTGAAACAGGTTTCTCTAATAAAAGCCTCATTAGAGTGAAATTTATAAACTTATAAACATAAGAGCCATTCCCCAATTGATACATGATCAAAAGGTATGAACAGTTTTCAGAAGTAATCAAAGCTAATTATAGCCATGTGAAAAAGTATTCTAACTTACTATGAAAAAATGCAATTTAAAACAGTTCTGAGGTACTACCTTGTACCTATTAGATTGGCTAATGGAACAGAAAAGAAAAATTATAAGTGGTAGAGGGAATGTGTGAAAAATGAGACTTTAAAGCACTACTGGTGGAATTGTGAATTGATTTAACTATTCTGTAAAGCACTTTGGAACTATGCCTGAAGGGCTATGTAACCGTGCATGCCCTCTGACCTAGTAATACCACTACTAGGTCTGTATCACAAAATAGATTTTTAAAATGTGGGGAAAGGACCTATATATACAAAAATATTTATAACAGTTCTTTTCTGGTAGAAAATAATTGGAAATTGAGTGGATGCCCATCATTTGAGAAATGATTGAACAAGTTGCAGTAAGTGATTGTGATGCAATACTGTTCTGCTATGGCAAGTGATGAATGAGATGCTCTTGAAAAAGCCTAGAGAGACTTGCATGAGCTGATGCAAAGTGATATGTACTATGTATAAAGTAACAGCAATATTATCAGATGATCAACTGTGGATGACAGCTATTCTCAGCAGTACAATGATCCAAGAAAACTCTGAAAGAGTAATAATGAAAAATGCTATCCATCTCCAGGGGAAGCACTGAATACCTATTGAAGCATACTTTTTAAATTTTTCTTGAGGGTTTTTTTTTTTGAGGTCTGATGTTTTCATTCACAACCTGACTATTATGAAAAAGTTCTGCATGACTATATATGAATCACCAAATATCAAACTGCTTGCCTTCTCAATGGGGGTGATGGGAACGGAGAAATGGAGAGAATTTGAAACTCAAAATTTAAAGAAAATGTTAAAATTGTTTTTACATGTAACTGGGGAAATATAAAATACTACTTTTTTTTTAAAGATACTTCAGACATGGCCCTTTCCCCACACAAAGTCTGAATGCTCTGAAGAAAAGGCCTTATGCCCATAACTGGGACCTCAGTAATCAGGCCTGTATCTGGAAAGACTTGGACCCCAGGCACAGCACACTTGCCTGACTTTTCCTGCTCAGCACTAGATCTCTCTCTCTTTTTTAACATGTGTCTTCACCCTTACTCTCTGTTTTTCACACTCTTTGCATCTTCTACCCTCAGAAAAATCTGCTCTCTTCACACGTCTCTGCCTCTCTGGTTACCTTCTTGCATGCTGATTAATCCTTCTCAAAGATCCTCAAACATGCTAAGAGGTGCTCTGCCCTAAATTATTCCCCTTGTGTGTTGGTCATAGTACCTATATTTCTCACCATTAGAATTATTCATTAATGTGTTTTGAGACTTATTGTAGTCTCTATGTTACCTACAGAAATATCATGCTAACTAGTCACCACATTTATAGGAAATATTTCATTTGGTTAATCATCCATAGGCATGCAGTTTTACTTAGAGGAAAGGGGAATGGGACATTAGGTAGTTGAGTTGTGATGTTGGATGAGATTCCATTATGGGATTTGGGACAGCCAAGAAAACTAGAGAGCAAAAGGGCACTAGTTACCCTTGCCAGAGATGGAGAGGTAGGTTTAAAGGAAGGATACACCAGAAGAATAAGTAATGAGCAAACTTGGTTTGCTTCCTAATTTTGTCTTGTTTCTTTCTTGGATCCTCTTTACTGCCTCTAGCTGTTCTTCTTAATGAAGGAGATTTCCTTCCCCTGCTGCATCTGCTTTACAAAAGGCCACGAGAAACATACACTCACAAAGTTTTCAGAATACTTAGAAGGCATAAAAATACTATTGCCTGACTCCCCAAAGATGAGAAGAGATACAGATTATCGATCACCCTCCAGTGACATCTATCACTAGGACATCATTACTTTGGGCAACAGCCCTAGTAACCCAGACACATTTCAAACCAAGCCTACTCTTTGGGAGCAGAGGTTTTGACACTCAGAGCAGCTGTTGTACTATGGCTTAAAAGGAAACAAAGAAAATATCTTCATTCCCTCAACAAATGATTGGCTCAAACCCCTTATTTCAATCTTTTGTGGCCTAAAGAAAAACAATATTTTTGAAAATTATTTTAAAACCCATCCTTGCCTCCAGATCTTGTCAACTACTTTCATCAGCCTTTTAAAATAATCTGACAAGCTCATCCTTTCCAACATGATCCTTATTGGCAGTAGATGGGTTTTGTTGGGATGGTAATACAGTTCCCCTCCCAGAATCTTTTCATAGTTCTTTGCTTAAGTATCATAAAACCTCATTTATTTTGAACTGTTGAATGCAAAATTTTTTTTCATTAATAGAAGTCTTTATATATCAAGTTTTAGGCTATAATATGTAAATATTATATATATATATATATATATATTACAACAGTAGTAGATAATAAATTCTTCTGATAAAGTCATTTTTCACACTCTGCCAACAAAGTGCTGAGATGAAAATCTGGTGATGCAGAAAATGTTAAGACTATAAACACTTTTCCTCTTCTACCACTTCAACAATAGGCAGTTATTTTAACATCTTCTCTGTCATTTTTCCAGGTAGTCAGTAAAACATACCCGCCTTTCACATATTGGCAAAACTTCCTGCTCCTCATAGAAAAGAATCAGAGGACTAAGAACAATTCACAAGACATGCATATTAATTCTAAAAGTAGGGCAAAATATCCCCAAGGTGGCAGGAAAATAAGTACATGTGACAGGCAGGAAAAGAAACAAATAAACAGAGGAAAATAATAGCACCTAATAGTCAATCTGACAAAAGCAACAGCTTAGCAGATAAAGCAAAATACGTCAGCTGTACTAACAAAAATAACTAATACTCAGTGAAAGCTCTCAAGGAAAAATACATTTGAGGAAGAAAAAGATTCAGAATAGGTAGTTAGTAAAAATGATTTCAACTTTTTATCACAACTTTCCATTTCTTAAAAAAAAAAAAAATCTGCTTAAATCCAGAAACAAATTGAAACAAATATAAGGGCTGTCCTTTTCTTTAAAATTAGCAAAGAATACTCTTTAAATTTTAACTTAGAACACCTTAGGTGGTCTACAGCCTTAATTGTGCAGGTTTTAAAGAACCAACTCAGGCACTTGGAGTGGGAACAAAGTAGATAGCCTGAAAATTAAGTCTGAATTTTTAAATAATTGTTTTTCAATAAGATTTGTTTCTTTTGTAATCCCACATATTTCATTTTATGCATTTAAAAATATTATTCTGAGAACAAGTTACATCACACTGTCAAAGGTGTCCATGACATCAAAAATTAAAAAATTCCTGGCCAAGAACCTAATCCCACTTTGCCTGTCCCTCTGAGCCTTTTGTCCAACATAAACCAATGATGAACTTTCATATTTTCCAGAATAAGGGAAAGGTTCAGAATCCTTGAAACCAAATTGGACATAATGATGCTTCATCTACTAAGACTAATATTTCTTAATTTGCTCAAATATAAGCACATTATACTAAAGTTTACAAACTGTATTTTTCACAACAATGCCTTGAGATAATTATTGTAATTTATCCCTCTTTAACAAATAAGGAAACTGAGTCTCAGAGAGATTAAATGACTCGTTACAATCATACCACGAATGGTGATGATTATTATTGGGACTGAAATGTAGGATTTCTACATTCAAGACCAGGATTCAGGGCTGTACCATGGAAAATGATGATACCATCAGATTTCTCATACAATTCACAGTGCAAATAGGAATGAGATTATGTATCTGGCACTGCAACTGTGTGGTGAAATTTGGAAACTCCATCCGCATCTGATAATATTTTATTTAGGAAAGGTAATTGCTTCAATCAATGTTGGTATATTGATGTCAGTACACCCAACTTTGGGGAGGTTATAGGTACTATCTGATAAAGAGCATACTGGTTACTGATAATCAGAGGCTCTTACTGTCTTTTCTCTCCTTGTTCCTCTCTGTGTCTATTTCATATGGCCCTACGTGCTATCAATCTGATACATATAGTCATAAACTTTGGATGAATATGGATTTCTTATCTGAAAAAAGAGTACATCAAAGAGGACATCTGAGTGGTAAAGTCATGTTCCAGAAATTTGATGTAGATCTTCCACAATAGAGCTCAATTCCCCCCTGGAGAAAGGATGACTGGCATGATACATTAGCAAATATACCAGCTCTAATGACACCAGCTTCCCTTTACCTGGACATCTTGTAAGACATTGATGTAGAATAGATTGGCAAATTTTAGGAGTTACAAGCGGTAATTTCCTCAGTGGTAGCATATCAGGAGTTGCCTTAGAGCTGACTGTAATGATGGACAAGTGAAATTTAGCTTTCAGAAACTGAGAGATAGGAAAACACTTGAATGAACAGTGCTAATGGTGAACAAGGGAAGTCACTTCCTGAGGATGATTTCAAGACAGAGTTCTCTAAAATTCACATAATACTTGTAGGGAACAAGGTACAGTGCAAATTTAAGGCAGGGGACACAATATATTAATTAATTTCAGGGGCTGCAACTTGTTTGGGGATAATATAATATATTTGATATAACAAATTATTTAGGAGACTTAAGTAATTATTTTAAGAATTGGTTAATGGTTTCCAATGGGAAAATGGTCAAAGAATATGAAAAAGTGGTTCTCAAACAAAGAAATCCAATTTACTAACAAACACTTTAAAAAAAATTAATTCTTCCAAATCATGAGTCATAAGAGAAAATTCTGAAGGTCTATCTTTTAAATAGTAGACTGACAAAGATGACAAAAATTAAAATGGCAGCTACTTGAAAGGGCTGTGGGAGGCCAGACGTGTTGATAGACATGAGTTCATCTAGCTATTCTGGATAGTAAGTTGGAACCATAACCAAAATGTCACTAAACTAGAAATATGCTTAGACTGAGCAGTACCACTACTAGACCTGTACCCCAAGGAGGCCAAAGATGGAGAGAAAAGAACCTTAGGTATGAACATGCGGTTGCTGTGGTTTTTATGATAAAGAACTTGAAACCAAACAGGTGACAATTCATTGTCACACAGTCAAGCAAACTGTGGTATATGTACATAATGAAATACCACGGTGCCATAAGAATGATGAATATGATGGATTGAGAGAAACCTTGAGAAGTGTGTTTGATGTGAAGGAAAGTGAAATGGACAAAAGCAGGAGAACAATTTATGCATTGACAACAACACTGTAAGGATGACAACCTCGAACTAGTCCACAACTTAGAACAAAGCAGTGACAAATCATGAAATTAAAAGACTGATCATGAAGCATGCCTTCCAGAAGTTTGGAGAAAATGAAAAGGCAATAGTTAGAGAATGAGATATATATTTTCAAACAAAGTCAGTTTGTTTATTTGTTCTGATTAATTACTATTATTTGTTCCTTTGGAATTTTGTTTTGTTTTGTTTTGCTTTGATTTTTATAGAGTTAGTGCGTAATTTTGTGTTTTGGTTTATTTTTCAAAAAATAAAAGGGGAAAATTTTGTAAGTGGATTTTAGGGTTTAGCACAGAAATTAGATCTGATGGTCCAAGTTAGATATTATGAATTTTATGAATGAGAGGTAAAATGTGGTTTTGTTAGACAAACTAGAAATGAGCTAGGAAAAAAGTGAAAGAGCCTGGAGTTGATGAAACTTGGATATAACCATTCTCAGGATATGGCCCTGACACAGAAAATTTCAGTTGAATCAGCTTAATTCACACAAGAGCTAAAAAACAGAGAGGTGGGAAGGATAAGTGCAAATATAGAGAAATGGGCATTTAGTAATGAGATAAAACTATTCTTGCTTGAGGGATAAGGCCCATCAGAAAGAGAAGGGAGGAGTTTGTGAGGACAGATACTCATTTACTTTCAGAATTAGCCTGTCAGTAGAAAAACTTTCTATCCCTGTGAATAGGTGGGGGAAGATTAGCCAAAAAAAAAAAAAAAAAGAAAAAGAAAAAGAAAAAAGGCTTTAATTGCTTCAGAAGCATTAGGTTGTTACATTTCTCAGAGTCTAGTTAGAAAATCTGGAATGCTTACCAGCTGAAAGGTAATAACCTGAATACAATTTCATTTTAGGATCTTTGAGGGGAAGCCTGATGCAATATAATCCCATTCCATTCACTTGGTAGAGAAAGGAATAGAAGTCATGTAGTTCTGTACAATCAAATCTGAACAAAACAATCACCATATTAGATATGATATAGACTGATATGGTTTTTCCAAGCAGGAACTTTTCAAGTTCAGGGACCTTCAGAGGACTAGTAATCTCAATGATGTGCAAGTGAATTGAGATAGCGCTGAATATTGAGAACTGCAAGATGCATCTATAAAGGCAAGAAAAAAGCACCTGCTTCCCCTTGAAACTATGATTGTTCTGCCAATCTCATGGGAGCATCACCACTATAGAGGGATATTCGTTCTTCTCCTACATGAACTAGAGGAGAAAACTAACCATTGCAGGTATATATACAGCAAAATATGAAGAAGAGATTTATTTGTCCATGGTGATTACCTCTAATCTTTGAAATTTATGTGAACAGAGAGGGATTAAGTAGATCCCTCATTTGATTAAAAGGGATTCTTAAAAAATCTGACTTTTATTTACTACCCTTTATTTTGGTCATCCTGAAAAGAAGTTAAATGGCCTGATTTTGTACCAAACTGGATTATAATCTTGTTTAAAAAAAAAAAAAACAGAGCCTAGAAGGATGGAAAGATGGATTTTGATGAATAAAATAGGTAACGGGAACATGAACATGATTATATTTTTTGGACTAATGTCCTGGAACTTTTAGAACTTAATTAATAGTGTTAGCATGAATATTCTGAACTATATTGTTCTAACTTGACCTGATACTTCATATTTTTCAATAATGAGAGGGAACACACCCACTCTTGAAAGGTAAATGTTAACCAGCTTGTAGCATCATGACTTTAATTTTTTTGATGTGTTAGAGAATGTGATTATTTTTATGAGCTTTCAATAAAATTCTTTGGATTTATTTTTATAGAATTTAAAAAATAATGGAGTTGAAAGGGACCTTAGAGGACATATATTTTAATCTATTTCTTACCAAGTATTCCCCTATGAGGGAAAACTCATTTCCCACTAAGGGAGCCTTATCCACTTTGAGAAAGCTCTACATGACAGAAAGCTTTTATTTCTTTTCCCTACATCAAACCCAAATCTTTTGCTTTTAAATCTCTACATACTGCTCCTTCGTACGCTCTCTGGGCCAAAGCAAAATAAGTCTATTCCCTACTCTATTGAACAGGCCTTCAAGTACTTGAAGATAGCTATCATATCCCTTTTAATTAATTTCTTCTCTAGGCTCAACACCACCAATTTTACAAATCTGCTCTCATATGGCAAGATCTCAAGGTACTTCATGTTCCTAATTGCTTTCCTTTAGGTCTTCATTTCATTAATATCCTTTCTAAGATGTGATGTCCACAACTAAACACAATGCTGCAGAAGTGGACAGATTGTTATCAACATTGCATACATAGAAAATTTCAGATCTTTCCTGGCTCATTTCAAGGCAAGGCAAGTGGGCATACTGTCTTGCCCATATAGTTTATGTATAAACATGAGGGTCTTTTGGGATGTGGCTCACAGCAAAGCCAAGAGAGCTATCTCTAGAATCTCTTCCCTCCGTCCTTCTTCAGAGTAAAATTTAGTTCCTGCCAAGAGAAGCCACTGGTATGACCAGAAGCTATCCACTGTACTTTCCTCAGACAGAGGAGATTCCAGTCTAAAATTATATGTATCTGCTCCCATAAATATCTTTAGCATAGGGGACATAATGTTTATATCATCAATAATGCTTGCTGTTTCTATCTACTTGTCCACCCTTCCTTTTCTTGGATGGAAGCAGACCAAGTTTATTAGTCTCCTCCAGCTAGTATTAGTTATTATTTTGTAGTATATTGTAGGTATTTATACATATCTTCTATCATACCTACAGTCTATAAGCTCTATGAGAGAAGGAGCTACATTTTATTCATTTATTGCAGATAGCACAGTATCTCTGAATACAAATATATGATGATGTTGGATTGTTGAAAGAGTGGGTTGCAGTATTTACTAATATTGTTGAAAATGCATGCTCCCCATGTTGGTGAACTTGTGAACTGATCTAGCAATTCTGGAGAGCAATTTGGCACTAGACTCAAAGGGCTATAAATCATGCATACCCTTTGATCTAGCAATACCACTACTAGGTCTGTATCCCGAAGAGTTTATCAAAAAGAGGAAATGACCTACATGTGTAAAAATATTTGCCCATCAGTTGGGGAATGGTTGAACAAGTTGTGGTATATGAATGAAACCATATGCTATTGTGCTATAAGAAATGATGAGCAGGCAGATTTCAGAAAAAAGCCACCTGGAAAGACTTAAATAAATTGATGTTGAGTGAAATGAGCAGAACTAGGAGAACATTGTATGCCGTAACAGTTACATTTTGTGATGATCAACCTTGATAGACTTAGCTCTTTTCAACAATAAAATGATCTAAAGCAGTTCCAAAAGACTCATGATAGGAAATGCTATCCACATCCAGAGAAAGAATTATGGGGTCTGAATGCAGATCGAGGAATTCTCTTTTTTGATGTTTATTTTCTCTTGGTTTTTCCCTTTTCTTCTAATTCTTCTTTTACCATGAATAATATATATTTATATATAATTTATATATTACATTTAATATATAAATTATATATAATATATATTATATAATTATATGCATAATTATATAATTTATATACAAATATATTTAATATGACTGTACATGTATAGCCATTATCAGATTGCTTACTTGTCATTCTGGGGAGGTGGGAGGGAAGGAGGAAAATATTAGAACTCAAAATTGTATAAAAGTGAATATTGAAAACTATCTTTACATGTAATAGGAAAACAACAAAAAACTCTTAAGTGGGAGAGGGGAGAAGTTTGAGGGGAAAAAAAGCATGTTACCCAAGGTGGGGAGCCTGCAGCCTGGAGCCCCTGTAGGTCCTCACGTAAAGCCCTTTGACTGAATCCAACTTCACAGAACAAATCCCCTTAATAAAAGGATTTTTTCTGTAAAACCTGGATTGTCAAAAAAGCTGCATGCAAGGACTTAGAGGGCCACCTATGTCATCAAGGTCACAGCTTCCCCACCCCCAATAAACCATTGTGAATGAATGGTAGACGTATACAACTCTTTGTTTATCAGTTATTTTCATTAAAAGCACCCAAAATTCAATCCATCAAGTTTTTCTTAAATATATATATATATCAAACATGAGACTATGAACTGAGGATGAAAGTATAATCAAAAGTCCCCTTTGACAATTTACATTCTAATGGAGGAAATGGTGTATATTAAAGATTGATGATAGATAGAGGATAGATAGGTAGATAGATAGATAGATAGATAGATAGATAGATAGATAGATAGATAGACAGATAGATAGATGATATGAATTTATATTACAAACTTCAATAGGCTCCTACTGTGGAGTGGAGGATGTGGATAGATGGGAAGGTACATTTAACTAAATATTAATGTTAACAATAGATGTAGGTCAGTTAGACAGAAAGAAAATAAATATTTCGAGGCTCCTGTTATTTTCTGAGCAATGTCTGAAACATTGGACATGCAAAGAAAGACCATGATCTCAAGGAGCTCACAATCTCTTGGCAGAGACATCTCATAAACAAGTACAAATAAGCCAATGCAAAAGCAAGCTATATACAAGACCAATTGAAAATAAATGCAGGAGTAAGGGACTAGAATGAAAACATATCAAAAAAAGATTTTCATTAAATGGTAAGATGTTATTTAAGACTTAAATTGTCAGGGAGAACATGAGGTAGAGACAAAGAGGGAGAGAATTTCAGTTCGAAGCGATAGCCAGTGGAGTGCATGAAATTAGGAGATATATTTTTATTTATTTTGCTCAATATTTCTCAACTAAGTGTAAATAAAAAATGGTTATTTCTTTGTTCATACCTTTTAAATAGTCCAATAGTTCTTAACTCATCCATCCTTTACATATTTTCCAAGTCAATTGTTTCTCTGATGAGATATGTCACATTATCATCTAGTTTTTCATTCTTTTGACTTTGTCTTATTGGTTCTTTGATGTCTCATGGAATTATTAACTTCCATTCACACAATTATAATTTTAGGAAATTATTTTCTTTCTGGAGCTTTTGCATCTATTTGTCTACTTGGCAAATTCTATTTTTAAGGGTTTTTTTCTTAAGTCAATTTTTGTACCTCTTTTTTCCATTTGGCCAATTCGTTTTGTTTTTTTTTTTAAGGTTAGTATTTTTGTGATTCTTTTACCACGCTTTGTCTTTTCATAATTTTCTTCTTTTGCTTTCATTTTCTTGCTCATTTTCCCTCTGTCACTCTGATTTTGAAAAATGATTATTAGTACTTCCAGGAATTCTTGTTAGTATTGTATCAAATTCGCTTTTCTTTCCTTTAAGGATTTGCTTGTATCTATTTTGACATCATTGTCTTCTGAGCTTGTGTCTTGATCTTTCCTGTCACCATAGAAGCTTTGTATGGTCAAGTTCATATATATGTGTATATATATATACATATATATATAAAGTGGTTTGATCTGGAGAGAGGTGTGGTCATTGCTCTCCTGCTCTATTCTGTTCTTATCTATGAAGGTCCTCTGATCCATTAGGATTGTGATTCATATTGTTCCACAGGGCCACTATTTCCTTTTAATCAAATGTGTTCCTTTTGAAAGTGGCACTGTATTGAAGACTAGGAGGAATGGTGTGTAAAAAGACCAGAAATGTGGGGTTGGAACTGGGGATGATTTACACAGGATTTTAAGGTCCTAATAGAAGATTTTATATTTGATCTTGGAGGTAAGAAGGGGTCACTCATATTTACTCAGTTGAGGGATGGGAAATAAAGGTGAAGATTAAATGCTCAGACCTGTGCTTTAGAAGATCACTTCCACAACTGAGTGGAGGATATATTAAAGTGGGGCTAAATTTATGACCTGGCCACCAACTAATATTCTATTGTAATTATCCAGGAGTGGGGTTATAAAGGCCTGAAGAGTGGTGGTGGTCCTATCAAAGGGAAGAATAAGATGTCTAAGAGAGATGTTAAGAAAATGAGATGGACAGGACTTGATATCAACTTTGATATGGGGTGGAGGGAAAGTAAGGAGTTCAGGATAACACCCAAGTCTCCAACTTGGATGATTAAGAGGATGGTGATACCTTTAACAACAATAAGGATGTTTGAAAGGGGAAAACATTTTGGGGAAAGACAATAAATTCAATTTGGTCATGCTGAGTTTAAAATATCTAGAGTGTCAAATTTAAGATATTTAAAAGGCAGTTAAAGATGTGAAATTGTGGGTGAGTGAAGAGTTTATAACTGGTTAAGTAGATCATTAAAAAATCATTAGCAAAAATGATAACAGAAAAGATGAATTAACTAATTGAGATAATATAGAAGGAGGAGAGTAGAGGTTGCAGGACAGACTCTTTTAGGATACCCAAGGTTAGCCGGCGTGACCTGGATGAAGGTCTAGTAAGGGACATTCAAAAGATAGATACAAGTAGTTAGAAAGGGTACCCAGAGAGAGTAATGTCACACAAATATAGACAGAAGAAACTATTGAGGAGAAGAGGGTGATCCACCATGTAGAAGTCAAAGAAGTCAAGAAGGATGGGGAATGTGGCTTAGGGTACATACATACATACACACATATATAAACAAAACACACACAAATACATGTATAGACACATAAACACTATGTATTGTACGTATATTTATATATAGTATATATATATACACAAATACTTGCAAACATATATACAATAGATATATACACACATATACATATGCATATCTATCTTTCTATACATTTATCTTTATCTCTCTCTCTCTATCTCTCTATCTGTCATCTATCTATCTATCTATCTATCTATCTATCTATCTATCTATGTATCTATCTATCTATCTATCTATCTATCTATCTATCTATCTATCTATCTATCTATCTATCTATCTATCTATCCCTGGCTTTACGTATTCTATATATAATGCAAAGCTCTGCCCATGTCTGGAGTAGAGAATGCAACATATTTGTGTGAGATCCTCATTACAAACAACAATTTTCAAGCCAGAGAATCCTTTATGAGATATTTCTTCTCACTCCCCTCTATCTGTTCTATGTGGTCCTGTCTACTGACACCACAGGAGAGGCTGCCAGGAACACAATTGTTTGTCTGTCTGTGTTCTGTATGATTGGAAGATCTTATGTGGATCTTTTACCGCTTTGAGTCCACAGTTCCAGTACAGTTCTAAGCAATAATACAATATGACATTCATACTTGACCACAATTCAACTCAGTCGCTACCCCTTGGGAAAAGGTGCCTGGGTGCCAGGCATCAGGACATGATTCATACTTCCATATTAATTGGAAATACATACTTTAAAACAGTGAAAGATAGAAATGTTACAACAGAATTTATATAGCATGAATGAAGAAACCAAACTAAAACTACTGACAGGAAAAGTAGATTAAAATAGCCACTAAAACGTTTTTACCTTGAAGCACTTGATAAATGTATTTATCATAAAAGGTGAAAAATTCACATCATCCTCCACATCTTGCTGTTTCCTCTACACCTCAAAAAAAAACATATTCTTCTCACTTAAAGTAGCCCCATGAGACTATGGCAGAGGTGGATGCAAGGACATGATTTTTTTCTACTAATGACAAATAAAGAGTTTGGAATATATATATATACACATGTATATTATATATATAATATATATATGTAGTTATATATTTATACTTTTCGTAGGAGCCAAAGTCTCACAAACAATCTTCTCAGACCATTTCTTTAGTGACAAAATGAAAAATACTAAACCAAAAAAAAAATTCTGAAGATTTGCTTTTAATAGAGGCGTATAGCCTGAAGTAGGAAAGAAAATCAAGGAATTCATGATTTGTGACTGGGTACTCATCTTTAGGGCTATGAGTCTGTAAGGTATGGTCAGCTGGCCCAATTCTGGGACTCAGCATTAGGCTGGATTGGAGTACAACTATAGTTATCTCTTTCTGAATTTGGAAACCTATTATGCAAGCTGATATAGTCAATAGGGCCTACCTTCACAAACACCATGGTGTATATGTCATTTTTTTGTTATTTGACCAGTCAAGAAGAGATCTAAGCCCAGACAGTATATGCAGAAGACCTACAACATGTACCAAATCTTAGTTTTCCACCATTTCTCTACTATTTCCTTCAACTACCTTATCCCTCAATTCAATCTTACCATGGTCAATTCAATTCAATGTACACCAGCAGGCTTCTAATTATTTCACTCCCCTTAAATGGTCAGCAGAATTGCTGGGGCAATCACTAGTCACTGGATTTGGTTATTTCCTGCAACCTGAAGAAAATGTCTCCTGAGGCAGGGAACGACACTTCCCAAGCTCTCCTTCATCTCATTTTCTCATTCCTTCCTCAACCACTGATAAATAGTGTCAAAATTTCAAATTCTTTTTTCCCCAGAGTTTGTATTAATAACTCCCTCCACCTGTACACCTCTTTGCTTGGGGCGGGGAGGGGAACTGACTGATCACTGTCCCCAGCAAGTTAAAGCATGAATGAATATGACTACTTTTCATGAAATGGAATGCTAGGGAAATTCAAACATATCTGGAAATTGCAAACAGATTTCACTTTTAAGAACTTTAATTAAGGCAATATTTCATTAAACCAATAATTACTTTAAAAAGAAATACTGAAATTAGCTACATGCCAAATACTTTGTGCCCCAAATCTTTAAACCCCAAACCTTTAAACCATTTTCTTCAAATTAACCAATGATATCTTAATTGTAAAATCTGAAGAATCAGGAATGACTCTGATTCTAACCCTGTGTGATTGAAGTGACAGTATTGGTATTGATAAAAATAGGAAAATTTAAAGAAGAGATGAGTTTCAGAAATCTGAGTTTCATTTAAGAAATGTTGAATTTGTATACAAGTGATCTTGGCTAGTATGCAGTTGGTAATATGGGACTGGTATTCTAGAGAGAAAATAGGGTTGGGTGTGTAGATTGGGAATCAGCTACAAATAACAATTTAACCCATGGCAGTTGATGACATCATTAAGAGAAAAGATAAAGTGAGAGAAGATAACCCAGGATAGAGCCTTTGGGATGCCCATCGTTGGTAAAGAGAGGAAAGTTCATGATCTAATAAAGCAGACTAAGAAGAAATGTTCAGACAAGTGGATGAAGAATTGAAAGGCAGTAGCACATCAGAATGCAAGAGTAGCAGTGGTAGACAGGGTCAAAAATTGCAAGAAGGACAAATAAAATTAAAAATGAGAAAACTCCATTGTATTTAACAGTTAATAAATTATTGGTCACCTTGAAGTGAGCAGTTTCTGTTGAATGGTTTAGAAGCCATACTTCAAGGGTGTGAAAAGTGAAGTAAAAAGGGCACTGAATACAGACAATCTTTTCTAGTTGCTTGATTTTGAAATAGACAAGAAATATAGGATGATGGCTTCAGGGGATGGCAGGGTCAAATGACAAGTGTATTGAAGGATGAAGGAGTCCTGGATATGTACATCATGGTGGGGAAGAAGCTAATAAATAAGGAGAAACTGAATATAACAATGACAGCAAAAAAAGAGTCATCAAGGGGACAAGATCCTCAAAGAGATGGGGAAATATAATCAAGAACATAAGTGAAGGAAAGGATTGTGGCAAGGAGGATTACATCTCCTCATCAGCTACCAGAACAAAGAAGGAGAGAAAATGGGATGATTAAAGAGAAATTTATTATGTGAAAGAAGGGAGCAAATCAGTTCCTGAAGGAAATATGGTTAATAATGCTTGAATTACCTCTTTCAAAACTTAGAATTATGAGAAAAGAGCTTTTTAAATCTAAGGCTTATGTATTTGTGTATACATATATGCACACACATACATATTGCATACAATACATATATGCACATATGTGTTTGTGTACAAATGTACATAATATAGGAATATGTATACATATGTGTATGTTTATATGTGTGTCCATATATACATATATAGGTATATGTATGGTATGTGTATATGTATATAGGTACACCTATATATACATGCACACATATATATACATATATATACCTACATATACACACAGATATGTGTATGTGTGTATATATATATATATATATATACATACAAATTAGATAGGTAGAAAGGAAGGAAGGAAGGAAGAGAGAAAGAGGGAGGAAGAGAGAAAGAGGGAGAAAGAAAGAAAAAGAAGGAAAGAAAGAAAGAAAGAAAGAAAGAAAGAAAGAAAGAAAGAAAGAAAGAAAGAAAGAAGGAAAGAAAGAAAGGAAGAAAGAAAGAAAGGAAGAAAGAAAGAAAGAAAAGAAAAAAGAAAGAAAGAAAGAAAGAAAGAAAGAAAGAAAGAAAGAAAGAAAGAAAGGGAGGGAGGGAGGGAGGGAGGGAGGGAGGGAGGGAGGAAGGAAGGAAGGAAGGAAGGAAGGAAGGAAGGAAGGAAGGAAGGAAGGAAGGAAGAAAGGAAGGAAGGAAGGAAGGAAGGAAGGAAGGAAGGAAGGAAGGAAGGAAGAAAGAAAGAAAGAAAGAAAGAAAGAAAGAAAGAAAGAAAGAAAGAAAGAAAAATGTTTATTGACTGAGTGATTGATTAGTCTACTGAAGGAATAAGGGGTGTAGGGAAGGAACTATGAGTATGCTAGGAAGTTTTCAAGAGTTATTTTGAGAAATGAGCTTACGCATCAATAATAAAATAGAAGGTTCAGCATCAAGAACTCAACTGCAGTTTACACCATGAATTTATAGTAGGTAAAATCAGCTTGATGCTTAGATACTGATTAATTTCACAGCTCTTGGCACTAAATGTACTAGTGTTCTAAAACCTTTCAAAAATATTTCTTTTTAAAGCTCTTCATGATATCCCTGATGGGGAATCATTTTGCACATTGACATCAAGCTCATCTCACAGCTCTTTCTGCAAGTCTTTTAGAGATGGATTCCCTGATATCAGAATGACCCTCTATAGGAAAACATTTCAGAGAACATAATGAGAAAGCTGTGGCTAACTAAATTTACATAGTTTTTGCTCATGGGAAATATCTCTTGACCTGACTAGTTAAATCATGTTCTTTTCAATAAACTATGATATCAAGTCTTTATTATTCCTATGAGCAGGGGTATGTGGTTTGGTCACCCCAGAAAAGAAAAAAAAAAAGATGTGAATCCTTTCCTTTTGTGATAACAACACTCATGAATTAGTTTGAATGAATCTATTTATGCTCTGAAAATCATTTGCTCTTCATCTACTGCCATTCCAATATATTGAAAAGTACATAGATACATACAGCTAAAACTGAAAGTGCTTTTTAGGCTAATTGTTCATGCTAATTCTAAACCCCCCATTTTAGATGGAAAAGACTACAGAATGGAGAATTCAAGGAACTTATCCAGTTATTTAACTACTCTGAGCTGTAATTAAAATCCAGGCCATCCTGATTCCCACTGCTAGTGCCCTCTTCATCACGCTGTTCTGCCTCAGAAGTACATACTAATGCAACGACCTCCAAGTTCTTCCAGATTCATCCTTACCATCACTGACCTGCCTATTCAGAAGATAGGTTTTCTATATGCCCTACCTGGTAGACTTAATTTTCTCCTATGATATTTAATGTATTCCAAGGTAAGTATCTTTGCTGTCAGATTGGATGCTTCAATATATCATGGATCCGTGGATACATCATTCAGATCCTCTCCAGTCATGAAGGTCACAATGAGTTGGTAGAGAATCTTTGAGAGCTACTATAGTAAAAATATAAATTAATGTAAATGTAATTTTTAAAAAAATCAGTCCTTTCAAATTTAGCTGGACTGAAGCTTGTATAAAAAGTGTGCCAAATTGGGAGTTTTTTCACTTTGGTAAAAACTTTCAGACTTTATGCTTTCCTAGCATTGCCTTCAAAAACTCCAGGGTCAACTTCAAGTCACAAAAATGCATCAAAGAAAGATTTTGTGAGGGGCAGGATAAAGGTAGAGAGTGGTATCCCAAATAAAATGTCATTTACAAGAATCATTAAATCCAAAATCCTAAAGCCTACTCCATGCAAAAGCTCTACATAGTGTCACCAGAGTGGTGATACATTTAAGCATCCACTTAAACATCTTTCTTTATTTTCACCATATGGAATAAATATCACTGCTCTAAGTTTGGAGGATGTTTGAGGAGATCAGCTCCTCAGAATATTTATAAAGAGCTATCTAGAGGGTTGAATAAAGCCCAGCTCAGTATGATTGCTTCTATTGACTGTTTGTGAGTTTATTACTGAGCTGTTGATCAGAAACTATAAAACAGGGCTGGCATTTCCAGATAAGATGAAGACAGAAGAAAACATCCCATTGTCTATCCCGGAATTTAGGATTTTCCTAAGGTAACACCTGGTGTGTACATTCATGTATATATTTCTTCTCATTCTCTTATTTCATCCATGACATTAAACAAAACAAAACAAAACTGCAGTTTTGGGGGAAGTTATACCATAGTATAACACAGTACTTGTTTTATTACTTTTTTTAAAGTTAAATTGACAAACATGCTGAGACCTTATAAAAATTAATAATGTTACTTTTCTTTCCATATGATTTTACAATGTGTAAAGTGATTCAACTCATTTGATAAATTTTTCAGTCACTTGCTTTGAGAGCATCAGGGACAGATACAAAATTTAGATGATACATAATCCTTGATTTTACATCCTAGAAGGGGGATTTGACACAAATTCCATTGATTACATTATACGACAATCTTGTGATATAGGTAATATTATTATTATTTCCATGTCAGTAGTAAAAATAATAGTAATAATAATAACAAAGTCTCATTCCCTCTAATAATAATAGCTAACATTGATGTAGCATTGTAAATTTTGTAAGGACTTTACAAATATTTTATCATCACAACTATCCAGGGAGTTAGGTACTACAACCCTCCCCCCCATTTTACAGATGAGGAAACTGAGGATGAGAGCTGTTAAATGACTTAACCAGAGTCACATAGCTAGGAAGGTCAATTCAGGTATTTCTGTTTCCATGTCCAGTACATTATCTATTGCTTCACCAAGCTCTTATGTACCTTGTAAATTCCATTCTTTTGAACAATTACCTTTTCCATTGGAATGTTAGGTTCTTGAGGGCAAAGACTGCATTTTTTTGCCTATTTTTTTTTATCCCCAACACATAGTATAGGGTCTAGAATGGAATAAATGCTCAATAAATGTTTGTTGATTGGTTGATTATTCATAAAAATCATAGCCAAGGCTTAAATTCTGCAAATTTCTCTTAGCTTCAGTTTCTCCATCTGCAAAAGAGAAATGAAAATCAGGGGGTATAATGTGTGAAAGAGCTGACCTTGGAATCAGTAGGACATGGAATTTATATTTGCTCTCTAATGCATTTTAACTATATAATCCTGGGTAAATCAAGTAACCTCTCATTTTCCTAGACAACCCTCTAAGATGCTAAGATGCAGAACAGGTGTAGATTTTTATTGGTGCAGGGAATTTCCTCAATGAGCAGCATCCTTTTCTGATGAAATCACAAACTCTCCCCTGCCAAAACAAATGGAGATGGCAATACTTTCACTATTTCTTTACAATGATGTCATCAGTTTTAGAAACCTTAAAGTAGTGCATAGATATGATGATGATAATATTATATTTGTTATAATTTTCAAAGTACTCTACAAACATCTAATTTAATCCTCTTACAATGACTTAGTAGGGTCAGCAGTGCCAGCACTTTGTTATTCCCATTTTACAATTGAGGAAATAAAAAGTTCCTTGTTAAATAAGTTATTCATATTGGCAATATGTGACAGTCTTGTGATTAACTGAGGCACACATCTCCTAGTTCTGAGTCCTTCCCACGACATATGGCAAGTCTATTTCTGTCTAGGTATGTGCTCCACCTCTGTTGTTTGGTTGTTTTAAGATGGTATGATCCCTTGGTCTCATGAAACAAATCCTGTTTGTATAGTATCATTCTTTCTCCAAAATTTCTGGCCAGGTGATATCAAATTAAAGTTAATGGCCAGAGTAGCCTTTGAATAAAAGTAATAAAATAATATTATTTAATAATAGTAATAAAAATACATCCTGCCAGTGTGGTATGGTAGGAGGAAAGGAGAGAGGATGTATGTATATACACATGTACATGCTTGAGATTTTAAGAAATTGTGATGTTACTACTGTAGTATGGTTAAGAGAAATATAGAGAACATGACCTCCACAAATCTACTCTTTGAGATCAGAGAGAAGAAGATGACATTGCTATGGGGAATTTAATGTCCCTGGGGTAAAAAATAAGACAAAAATATTAGTTCTCAAGGGAAAGGTGGCATATATGAAATTGACCTTCTTATAGAGTCTGATGAAACTTCATAAGAGAATCAGTAGTTGTAAATATATTTGCTAGGAGGAGAAGACTGAGGGAAAGGGCAGGAAAGTCTCACATGGGTGAATGCTTTTGTCTTTGGATCTACTCTAATATTGTCATTATGTTGTGTTTGTGTGTGTTCAGGGTAGGGGCAAGGGGGAACTAATGGGACATTTCTGCACAAGTCTTTATCATGGTTCAAATCAGCACCCTTGATTTGTAGGGAATGATGATCTTGACAGCATATGCCATTGTAGAGTAAACAATGAGAATTATTTAAAATGGTTAATTCTATTCTGAATTGTACTAGAGTTAATTTTCTTTTTGTCCAGAAAGTGAATGCTTGGAGAAAGACGCTGGATAACCTAGCACCAAGTCTTTTTTTTTTTGTTTTTATTGCCTTGATGGGGTAATCATCTTTTTCCCAATAGCTGCCTCGCTGAGCAGCACCCAGAAAAGGGGGCTTTAGGCAATTGTCCTGATTTCATAGCTCTAAAAAGGTCACAGATAATTGTGCCCATAGCATTTCCAAGTAAAGCAAGATGAAAAGGAGAGGGCTAAACCAAATTCCCTTGAAGATTTCACTTTAGAAGTCACCTGAGATAATACTTCTAGAAGGTAAAAGCTCTTCAGAAGACTGATGTAGATGAAACAGTACACAATGATCATGTATAGAATATTTTCTATAAACAGAATTATGGCAATCATATTTGATGTATATCATGTGAATACTTTTATTGAAATTTTTTGTTATCCGTTGCTTGAACTGAGTTTTCCTTAGATTATCATGGTTAACAGCTATTCTATTTTATACATTACAAATATGTGGCTTCTATCTATACATGGGTATAGAAATTCTTAAAAAAAGACTTTTTATGTCTAAAATTATATAATTACCTTGTGTGCTTGGCAGACTTGAACTAAAGCATGCTGTTGACTAGGACCCAACACAAAAGATTGAGAGAATGGAATTCTGTTTACCTAATGCTCCTTTCTGCCGCACCCTCCCTGCCCCACAAATCAAACTATAGCCAAAAGTGTTGATTATACACTTCTTGAAAGTCAGTTTTTGGTGGAAAAATCTAGGATGAATAGTGGATTTTTTTATGTTATCATCTCAAAATCATCCCTAGTCTGCTCCTTCATTTATCTGGTGAACTTCCCTTTTCTCTTTTCCTGATGCACAGTTATGTTTTGTCCTTAGGAACTCTAAAAATTTAGGACCACTGAGTGTACTTGAAGAATTCTTATCTCCCTGACAGAGCTATTTGGTTAGCTTATTAATTTAACTTTGATGTTAGTAGGTCTAAAGATAGTATGGAATCGCTAATCTAGGCAATTGTGTTTTTACTTCCTTTTGTAGGGTCTATTGCTAATAACCTCAAACAAATAGAAAGATCACAGAGTTTGGGGCAGCATTCCTACACATAGATGTTAAACTGATGAAACCGACTGTAGCACAAGAAAAGGAACAAAGTCCAGTTATATGTCTTTATTCTCAAGTGTGAGGCTGGGAATTGTATTTTGTGTCAAAAATAAAAAAATAAAATAAATGAAAGGTTTTGACTCCTTTTAAGTGGAAACATGATTGTATCAAGGATTACAAGAATAAAAGGGTTTATATTGATTGCAGAAATATATAAAGATACCTTGATCTGAGCTACTATTTTTTATGAGCTATTAGACTCTAGACTCAGTGGCTATGGTATGGAGAATCCCTAATGTCTTCTTAACTCACACATATCAAAACAAGGTGATAAAGACTTACGTAATTGGATTTTATACTATTCCCTTTTTTTTAGTTTTTAGCCTGGTACCTCAGAAATCAGTGTTTGCAGATCTCAAAGTGATCTTAAAAATTTGCTACTCCAACCCCTTTTCACAAATGAGGAAACTGAGACTCAAAGAGTTTGATTTATTTAGTCCAGGTAAAAAAGTTCTTAGTATGGAATCTAAGACTTTAAGTTATGATTCCAAGATTCTTTCCATCCACTAGATCATACCATAGCTACTATCTATTATTTTTATATATTTCCTCCCTTTGTGCCAACTCCATAAGCAAATGGTCTACAATAAACCTTCCTCTCTTTCACCTTTCAATTTTAACCTCTCTTCAATCTTGTTTCATATCTTATCTTCACCCAAAACTTCTCTCATCAAAGTTTCCGCCTGATTTTATCTTAGGCTTGATTCTCCTTGTTGTAAAATTTGTAATATTTGATGCTTTCTATCACCTTTGCCTTTTGGAAACTCTATAGCTTTTCAAGACTCTGTTTTCTCCCAATTATCCTCCTGTTTGTTCAACCACTTCTCTATTTTCTTTCTTAATTCCTTATGCATTCTATGCCTACTTACAGTGGGTGTCACCCAAGGCACCATGTTATCTCTCTTTTTACAGTCTAAACTATGTCACTCAGTGATGTCATGAGCTGTCTATGACTTTATCATATATAGGCACATGATTCTTGGATCTATAAATCCAAGTCCAATTTCTCATCTAAGTTACATTTATTAATCTTCAACAAGCTCTTGAGCATCTGAAGCTAGATGTCCTTTACATATTTCACACTCTGCACATGCAAAATAGAATGTACAACCTTTCCCTCAAAAGTTTCTCACTTCCAAAGTTCTTTATTGTTGAACATACCACCATCCCAGGGGCAGCTAGGTGGTGCAGAGGATAGAGCACCAGTGCAGGAGTCAGGAGGACCTGAGTTCAAATCTTACCTCAAACACTTGACACTTACTAGCTGTGTGACCTTGGGCAAGTCACTTAACCCCAATTGCCTCATCCTGGTTCATCTCCAGTCATCCTGATGAATATCTGGTCACTGGATTCAGATGGCTCTGGAGGAGAAGTGAGCCTGGTGACCTGCACAGCCCTCCCTCCCTCAAAATAAAGTCAAGTGCAAGTGAAATCATTATTTCTCTGATGGCATGATCTTCTTCAGCAATGAAGGACAAACACACACAACACCATACCACCATCTTCCCAGGCACACTCACAATACCATTGTCATTCTCACTAACCATGCTTGCCCAAACCACTGCCACATAGTGTCATTTCTACCTCCACAAGCTCTTTCATACACACACACACACACACACACACACACACACACACACTTATGCACGCACAAACACACACGCTCTCTAGAATGATTAGATCAGTTCACAACTCTATCAACAGTTCATTAGCATCCCAATTTTCTCACATCCTCTCCAACATTTGTAATATTCCTTAGCTAATCTCAGTGTTATGAGGCTGTATTTTAGAATCTTCTAATATGCACTTCTCCAAGCAAAAGAGATTTAGAGAACTTCTTCATTTGCCTATAGATATCTTTGATTTTTTTCATCTGAAAACTGTCTGTTCATATTCTTTGACCATTTATCAGTTGAGAAATGGCTTGTATTGTTGTAAATAAGACTCAGTTCTCTATATGTTTGAGAAATGAGGCTCTTATCAGAGACAAGTATTGTCAAGATTATTTCTCTGACATCCTTTCCTTCTAATAGTGTTTTAATTTAATATGATCAAAATGATCTATTTTACGTTTTGTAATGCTCTCTATCTCTTGTTTGGTCATGAAATGTTCTCCCTACAAATCTGACAGGTAGACTATTCTTTGCCCTTCAATTTGCTTATGGTATCACCTTTTATGTCTAAATCACACCAAAGTTCTGTCATATCTAACTTTTCTCATATTCTATTTAGTTCCTTAGTTTCTTATTTATTTTTGTTTGAATTTATAAAGCTCTGCAAGGAAACAGTTGATGTTTTCTACTGGTATTTCAGCAGCTTTCTGACTATTCTCCTAGCTCCATCATTCCCTACTCTCATACATCTTCCATTCAGCCACCAATGAGATTTTTCTAAAGAATAGATCTGACCTTATCATCCCCTGTTCACTGCATTCCAGTGGCTTTTCTATGACCACCAGGATCAAATACAATGTCCTATGTATGGCATTTCAAGCTCTTCATATGTATCTAGGCCTAATATTTATCTTAACCTCTCTGGTCTATGACTACAGAACATCTCAAACTATATGACCAATAGAAATTTTAAACACAACATGTCCTACACTGCATCTCTCCACTCTTCCTTTCTTGTTGATTGTTGATATGTTTCCTAGTACTGTAGTTTCTGTCTTCACAATATCTCCCATATATATTCCCTTTCATGCACCTGCCACCACCATGGTACATGTAAATATCACCTTAATATTTAACTATTGCTATAATCTTCCATTTGATGTATATACATTAATTTCTCACCACTCCAATCTATCTTCCACTTGGTTGTCAAAACGTTTTTCATTAATCATAGGTCTGACCATGTCACCTCTTCACCACCTATTTAATTAATTCCATTAACTCCCTATCAAATCCTCTTCATATCTTTTAAAACTCTTCATAATCTGCTCCCTTCCTGCCTTTCTGGTCTCCTCTTTCACTTTAACCCCCTCCCCCCAACTGCCACCAGTAACACTAAACCTCCTTTTCTTTGAATAAGACACTCTTTCTCTGAACTCTGTACATGGCTGTCCTAAGTGTCCAAGTGGGAATTCTTTCTTTCTTTATTTCCATGTCTGTCTCCTGGTTTCCCTGTCTGTCTTCAGGTGCCAGCTAAATTCCCCCACTCTATAAGAAGCTTTTTCTGACCCCCCTTTAATGCTGGTTATCTCCAATTTATCCTTTTCATAACGTTCCTCCATAGTTGTTTTCATGTTGTCTCTCCTATATGACTGTGAGCTCTAGAAAGCAAGGACTGATTTTTCTTGTTTTAACTTTTTTTTTTTAATCACTAGTGCTGTATCACAATGTTTGGCACATAATAGGAGTTCGATAAATGTTTGCTGAGGACTTTGTGGAGTAGCCCTTTCCTACTTTTCAAGTCTTTTTATACATTACTCCCTTCCAGTCTTCACTCCAGATCAGGTACACTGGTCTACTTGAAGTTTCTTGAATATAAAATTTCATCTTCTGACTCTTTGCCTTTGCACTGACTGTCCATCATGTTTTGAATGCCCTAACCCTCATTTCAGCCTCCTAGTATCCATGGCTTCCTTCAAGACTTAGCTCAAATCCAACCTGCTGTAGGAGGTCTTTCCAAGTGCGCCAGTTGCTAATGCCTTTCCATCTCAGTTCATCTTCATCCACTTTGTATATCTGATACGTATCGGCATACAGGCATAACATCTCCCAAGTTCTTCTTCATCCCCAGTATCAGTTTATGTCAGGGTGAATTTTAAATTTCACATTGTCTAAATCCTGACATCAAAATTGAGCTTGTCCTTTTTATTCACCTGAGTGACGCCTGTAGGTTTAAAGGTGCACCAGAGTTCCCAGTTCCTATACACTCCAAACCTAATTGCCCTCCAGAACTACCAGCAAAAAAAGGGCTAAATAAGTATAGGCATTTAGGGAGGAACAAAGATGGCAGAGTAGAAGGACAGACCTGTAGAAACTCCCCCCCCCCATACCCCACAAAATACCTGCAAAAAATGACTCTAAACAAATTCTAGAGCAGAAGAAGGCACAAAATGACAGAGTAAAAGAGATTTCCAGCCTAAGACATCCTGGAAGGCTGGCAGGAAAGGTCTATCACATCATGAAAAGTGAGCCAACAGCTTGCTAAAGGACATCCCCAAAAACGCTGAAGAAAATAATACCTTTAAAAATAGGTAACTCAATTGACAAAAGAGGTCCAAAAGCCAATGAGGAAAAGAATGCATTAAAAAGCAGAATTAGCCAAGTGGAAAAGGAGATTCAAAGGATCACTGAAGAAAATAGTTCTTTAAAAATTAGAATGGAGCAGATGGAAGCTAATGACTTTATGAGAAACCAAGAAATTAAAAAACAAAACCAAAAGAATGTAAAAATAGAAGACAATGTGAAATATCTCCTTGGAAAAACAACTGACCTGCAAAAATAGAGCCAGGAGAGAAAATGTAAAAATTATGAGACTACCTGAAAGCCATGATCAAAAAAATAGCCTACACATCAACTTTCATGAAATTATCAAGGAAAACTGTCCTGATATTCTAGAACCACAGGGTAAAATAAATATTGAAAGAATCCACCAATCACCTCCTGAAAGAGATCCAGAAAGAGAAGCTCCTAGGAATATTGTAGCCAAATTCCAGAGTTCTCAGTTCAAGGAGAAAATATTGCAAGCAGGTAGAAAGAACAAATCAAGTATTGTGGAAATACAATCAGGATAAGTCCCTTATGAAAAAGGACCAGATCTAGCAGCTTCTACATTAAGGGATGGAAGGGCTTGGAATATGATTTCAGAAATCAAAGCAACAAGGATTAAAACCAAGAATCACCTACCCAACAAAACTGAGTGTAAAACTTCAGAGGAAAAAATGGTCATTCAACAAAATAGAGGATTTTCAAGCAAGCTTCAAGAAAAGACCAGGGCTGAATAGAAAATTTGACTTTCAAACACAAGAATCAAGAGAATCATGAAAAGGTTAACAGGAAAGAGAAATCATAAGGGACTTATTAAAGCTGAATTGTTTCCATTCCTCCATGAAAAGATAGTGTTTGTCACTCTTGAGCCTTTTCTCAGTATTTGAGTAGTTGGAGAAATTATATAGAGCACAGGGTGAGTTGAATAGGAAGGGATGATATCTAAAAAGATAAAATTAGGGGTGAGAGAGGAATATATTGGGAGAATAAAGCAGGAATGGAATAGGGCAAATGATCTCTCAAAAAAAGAAGCAAGAAAGAGCTTTTTCAATGCAGGAGGAAAATGAGGGAGGTAAGAGGGAAAAAGTGAAACTTACTCTTATTACATTTGGCTTAAGAAGGGAATAACATACACACTTAATTTGGTATGAAAAATCTATCTTAGACTACAGGAAAGTAGGGGAGAAGGGGAGAAGTGGGGTTGGGGGGTAATAGAAGGGAGGCAAATAGGAGGAGGGAGTAATTATAAGTAAGCACTTTTGGGGAGGGAAAAGGTGAAAAGAGAGAATAGAATAAATGGGGGAGAGGATAGGATGGAGGGAAATATAGTTAGTCTTACACAACATATCTATTATGGAAGTCTTTTTTTAAAACTACATATATATAACCTATATTGAATTGCTTGCCTTCTCAGTGGGGATGTGTAGGGAGGGAGGAAGGGAGAGAAATTGGAACTCAAAGTTTTAGGAACAAATGTTGACAATTGTTTTTGAATGCAACTGAGAAGTAAGAAATACAATTAATGGGGTACAGAAATCTATCTTGTGCTACAATAAAGAGAGAAGATGGGGATAAGGGAAGGGAGGGGTGTGCTAGAAGGAAGGGAGGAATGGGGGAAGCGATAATGAGAATGCACGGTGTTTTGAGGTAGGAGAAGGAGAGAGATGGGGAGAAAATTTGGAACTCAAAATTTTGTGAAATGAATGTTGAAAACTAAAAATAAATGTATACAAAAATTAAAAAAAAATAAAAGGTAAGAAAAAGGGGAAAAATAAGTATAAATATTTAAATTAACCAAGGATTGTATTTCTCAATCCTGGTTTAAGTAGGGGAGAGAGAAATCTTAACACGTTGCTGACTCTGCCATACTCAAGGAAAGAGATAATTTTCAATCTCCATTTCATAGATAGTCTGGAGAGTAATTACATGCTAAGAACCTTTGTTCTCAGGTTAGTGGTCCCAATTTCTTATCTAATGGTGCTGAGTTGTCACTTACACTTGAACTATCAAGGAGAGAAATGTACACATCCTATAGACTACTTGTTTTTAACATAAATACAAATGCAAAAATTGGAATCATATCTGAAAGTACTGTAATCAGGAAAGTCCCAAAGAGATGCAGGTACTAAGTAAAGTCCATTATGAACAACCACTTGACTGCTGGTGGAACAGCCAGCAAGGATACCAGTAGCAAGGATATTTAAGGAATGAGGCTATTTGAGGTTATGGTTGGATCAGGCTGGCAGTGACTTTAGTGCCTTGGAACAAATTGTGTATGAAGCCAAAACAAGATTTGGGTAAGCCTGGAGGGCTTGGCAACAGTAAAATTGCATTATTTGGCTTTCTTGTGGAAGTTTATTTAAAATGATCAAGGTTCTTCTGATTGTTCTGTAGAGTTTGTTCTTGTTGTTACTTATTCATTTTTCCATTGTGTCTGACTCTTCATGATCTCATTTCGGTTTTCTTGGTGAAGATACTGGCATGGATACATTTCCTTCTCCAGCTTTGTCTTTTCTGATATTTGATCTTTAGTTAAGCAGATCTATGTTTCAATAAACAAAAATTTCATGTCAGGTAAGTAATAAGGATTAGAGTTAGTCAGGGGTGTGGGGACAGGATTTAATTCGTTACACTTGGAAGCCCAGATGGCATATACTAATTTTAACCCCAAGGTGTGTGGCCATGGACCAACCTCCACTTTCCCTAGATATCCCTTTAACTGGATAGCTCCTCTCACAATTGCTACCCACATTAACCTAAATGTGACGAGTTAATCAATGATAAAGCACCTATTGTGTTTCAGCCACTAAGTGTTTGGAATACTATCTTATTCCAAATACTTGCAAAAGACCAAAAGAAAGAGTCTTTTTTAGGCACAAGAAACTCCCATACTGCAGTAGACAAAGAGTATTACTCCTATTACTAAGAATATATCCAATATTAAGATCTTTAAAAGGTAATTTGGAGAAGCTAAATCTGCTATTTTTGTTCCTAAAACATAAAGAGGAGAGGGATAATAAAAAAGGAAGCAATTACATCTTATAGCTCTGATGTCTCAGGACCTTTGACATCTTTAAAGCCCATGAGACAAGCATATCCTGCCATGGTCCAGCTTAGCCAAGCAGGGTGAAAATAGAACACATAAGAGGTGGCATTTGAACAGCTTTCCTGTGTTTCCCCAAGCTGATCTTCCTATGTTAAACTGCTTTTGACCTCAGTAAGGTGAGAGGGGAGGATCTCACATTGACACAAATGACAAGAACAACAAAATTTTATTGAAAAACTACCACTTTATAAGATGAAACATAACAAGGAGGGGACAAATTTATATTTCCAGCATATGTATGTACATGTAAGTAGATATACATATGTGTTAGTACATATGTTTATGTGTATAAATTAATTAGACTGAACTCTAGACTTATATAGAATCCCTCTTTTTTTGAACTTTTGTTTTACATAACCCTGATGTAAAGCAGAGTATCCCAAGGCACTCTGTAAACTTGAATACTGCTATAGAGCTTTCACACATGAAAAGTAACCTCTGAGGGGATAGAAAATTTTAGCTGAGAAAAGTAGAAAATACTCTGCCAGATCTAGAGATATGAATGTCAGTGCATCATTCTAAGGAGCATCTGGGTGCTTTGATGGCTTGTTCTCCACAGCATTATTAAAGTGGATGCTTCAATAAGGCTACAGTTGACATTTGAGAACCCCTCCCAAGTCTCTGAGGCGCCTTTACATGAGCTCCTAGGAGTACATCTGTCAGGAGGGAGAGAACATCTCAGACATACCCCTAGAGCAATAGGGAAGTAATCTAAGAAAACTATGTTTTGCATTTGCACATTCCTGTGCTGAATCTGAATTACTATCTAATCACAGCTTTACCATTCCAAGGAAGTAAACTGCTACTCCTGGATGAATACATAGTCAGAAAAAGTATGTGTGTGTATGTGTGTGTGTGTGTGTGTGTGTGTGTGTGTGTGTGTGTGTGTATAAGTAGGGTTAACTATACATTCATGAGACCCTACCTCATAGAGTATTTGAGAGGAAAGCACTTGGTAACTTTGTACTTCTTAAAATGCTGTATATAGCTGCATTCTCTGAGATGGCCCAAAAGTTTACTTTGACCAGTTTCTTTCTCCATAGCTAAATCAATCCTTCCCAAAGGCAGTATTAGGGTTGTGTCCAATCTTACATCTTCTGGCAATTAATTCTCCTCTTCCCATGAGCCTAAAATACCCCAACTCATACCAACTTCCTATTTAATGTCGCACTTAAAGATGACCCAAGCTCTAGGCTTACATGGACTGATTCCAATATTTGACTCTAACTCCAAGCAATAATTATTCTATTGTTTTATCATTACACCCACTGAGAATTTACTACAGGAAAATCTCAAAACATAGTTTGATTCTAGATTTCTCTGGTTGGTGATACAAGTGAGTCCTCAGCTCTGATATATTCAGGGTAAAAATGCATTCTAGATATAGGACAATCTTTCTTACATCCCATAGAAAATACATAAAACAAAAAGAACTCAATGGATACCATACAACGATTTTTTAAAGTATATACATGCAAGTCTGAGCAGGGTGTTTCCAGGTTATCCAAGAAGATGGGAGACAGGAGAATCAGATCTGAGCACAAAAACCAAATTCAGAAATTTTAGGTTGAGATGTGAATAAGCAACAGAAAATGACAAAAACAGTGAAGAAATATTGGTTGAGGGTCTCTGACAGATTTCAAAACCCACTGATGAGTTAGGGGTATGTCTACCCCAAGCATGTGAAGACTTCTCCTGGTGGAATGGGTGGATGAGAACAATTTGTTCCAATAGAGTTTGCAGAAGCTTAAACTAGTGTTGTGTAGTGCTTAGAGTTTAATAAGATATTGAGGATACCAAGCTAATCTATTGAATCCTGGGCCATTGCTAGTTATACTGACTTGTCTTGCTGCTGGACTTTGATGACTCAGGAAGACAGAGTGAAGCTGATGACTTTGCACAACTCTGCCTTACTTAAATTCAATCACATACAAATCAAGAAATCACTCATCATGTTCCATTGGTCTTTAAAAAGGAATGATGAAGAACAATAATATCAGAAAGATAAATTTTTATCTATAAAGTATATGTGGTTTTATTTCTTCATTTGCTCCCTCATTGCTTGTACCTAAATTTTATTTTGGTAAATTTTAATCTATCTCACACATCTTTAATCTTCTTATTCATGTCATTATCCTAGACAGTTTGAATAGTTCTACTATTACAGCCTTTCCAGTAGAATTCCCTGGAGATCACTCCATTTCAGGGAGAAGTAAATTACTTTGGGTAACCTGAAAATTTAACTTTAAGGTAAAAGACATAAAATATTATTAATAATAATTGTTCTAAAAAGAGTTACTGAGATATTTCCCATTTAGTTTTTACAGAATGTTTTTGAATCATTTTTAAAAGCCTTTGCTCATATACCAAAATACCTTCATCTAAACGAACTCAGCTTTTTTCTTATTAAATTTTAAAGAATGTATTTTAGAAGTACATTTTCATTTTTTCAGAACTCTAAATATCAATAACATAAAATTGAACAAGCTCGCCTAACTCCTGTGGGAAATTTTTCATACAGTAGATCAATGAAGATTCCAACTAAGCTCCCAAGAAAAGAAAAATTTTATACCTGATGAAAGATCTGCATTTCAACAGTCTTTTTATACATTTAACTCAAGTTTAAAAAAAACAAAACACCAAGTGCTCAAGTTTTACCATTTATTTTATCAAAACAGAATATTTCTCTTCAATACATCTACACTTTTGAATGTACTATGTGTTTTACACATTTTTTTTATTTAAGGAAAATAGTTGCTGCATGTGGAATAAAAACCACTGGGTAAAAATCAAAATCCTCAAGAGTATCTTAAAATTCTGTTGAATAATGTATTCCATCACATGATTTACTTTCTAAGGTTGAACGGAAATAGAAAATGACCTAAGAAATGGAAAACTAGGTCAGCTGAGGTTTGGGGTGAATACAGGTTTTCAGAAAATTGATGTGACAAAAGGAAGGCATCACAATACAGGATCAGGAATTCTTTCCTCGGCTGCTATTTCACAAACTATCATAGAGTCATGGTCATCTAGGGACATATAACTTCTGTTATAGTTATAGAGGCTTCCCTGTCACCGAAGGACTAAAAGCAGAATCTGAATGACCTTTTACTGGAGATGTCATAGAAGTTATACCGGCTCAGCATAGGTTATACTAGGTAACCTCGAAAGTCCCTTTTAACATTGAGGTTCTGCACAGTGTTGGGGAGCTAAATTACCTAAACTTATCTGCTTAAAACCCCAGTCTGTTCCCCACCATGAAAAGAGTCATGGAAGTACCAATGGATTTTAAGGGCAAAGTATATTTCTTGCTGTTCAATTATTTAAAAAACATTATATATGTGAGATTGGAAGATGAGCATGAGGCATGGTTTTCTACATATATAACTTAAGCTTTCTGTAATGATAACAGAGCTTCTGATAAGATACCAACTGAAAGAATCTTCAATTTAACACATCCAGAATGTGATTACTAAACTCCAGAGTTTCCAGGTTTCCAAAAAAGACCAAAACCACCTAAGCAAACAAACAAAAACTGAACAGGGAGGAAGAAATAGTTCTTGTTCCAGGCAATCCTTGTGGGAATCATATACAATTATGGATTAAATAGAAGAAAAGAAAAAATATTTAAAATTATATGTTAAAAGGCTAAAGAAAAAAGACTTACCTCCATGTGTAACATCATCTGAAAAGATAACAAGTAATACTACAGGCTATTATAGGTAGATGGGGTGGGGAATCGGTTTTTAATAGAATCCGTGATTTCTAAGCATTTCTGGTGAGAAAAGCAGAATTAGGTAGAATTGAAATAAGTATAAAAGTAAGTAAAATAAAAGTAAGAGATAAGAAAACCTTGAAATGTAAATGAGCATGAGCAACTAGAATGGACTAAATGATGACCAAGTGTTTGCATCTTGAAAGGTGGATAAGAGACCAGAGATCATTTCTTCCAAATCTTGTGATCTTTAATGTGTCAGGGAGGGAACAAGGGAAAACAAACCAGGGCTTTGGAGTTTTTTTTTTTTTTATTTGATTTGGTTTGGTCTATGGGTTTGTGTATTTTTAGTGACCTGTGATTTTTGTTTCGCTGGTATAGAGAATTCCCAGGTAAGGAAACTCCCTATACCAAGGATGGGGAATTTGTTCTGTGAAGTTTGGATTCAGTCAAAGGGCTGCACTTGAGGATCTAGAGGACTACATGTGGCCTTGAGGCCTTAGGCTCCCCACCCCTGCCCTATACAGATGAAGGTTGTTATCTTCTCTACAATTTCCACTTCTTGCAGAGCTATCTGCAGCTCTGAGAATTTACATGACTGACTTAGAGTCAAAAAGCTAATATGTTTGACAGGCAGGAGCTGAACCCTATTCCTGGTTTTCAGGTTCTGACTGTTTCCCCTACTAAGTGGTGCTGCCTTCATAATTTTTTGTAAAAAAAAAAAAAAAAAAAAGTGATAGGAAAAAACAGAGAAACAAATTATTTCTTATAATTAGGGCACCAATGTAGGTAGTGAAGTAGGAAGGGAGCATTGATCTTATGTAAACTAGGAAGAAGAAAGGAGAAAGAGTGTAATGTTAAAATAAAATAAAGAAGAAATTGAGAAACTAGAGAAAGATTGAAGGAGAAAGGGAAATGCGATGTGTTTAAATAGTACCTACTACATTTCAGGCACTGTGCTAAGCACTTAAATTTTAGAAGGGAACAGTCACAGAGAAACAAACTCCAACTATGTAAGGTTAATTACAGAATGGAAATAAGACAAGAGAGAAACAGTGACTGTACTCTGGGCTAGTAGAAAAGGATGAGAGAGGAATGATCAAGTTGTTCCAGCTGCACATAACTGGTGCTGATCTAATTTCCCCCTAGTAATAGCATTTACTTATTTTTTTTTCTTTTTTAAGGCTGTGAAGGAATATTAAAATAAAATATGATGGAACAGAAAATAAATCTAACAATCAAAATAATGAATGTGAAAGATAAATTGAAACGTAAAATGAAATATGGTGGGAAAATGAATCAGAAAACAAAACTCAACGATTTGTTTTATTTTGTTTTACAAGAAACACATTTAAATTATTAAAATTTGGGCAGAATTCAAATGAAAGGGTCAAATAGGATATGTTTTATATATATATATATATATATATATATATATATATATATATATATATATATATATATATATATATATATATATATATATATATATATATATATATATATATATATATATATATATATATATATATATATATATATATGTATGTATATGTATTGAATGTCCCAAAGACAAATGGCAATCGTAATTCCAGATGAGGTCAATTTAGAAATGATTATAAATGATAAACATGGAAACTATATTTTTCTTAACTCTAAAATGAAGAAAAATAAAGAAAAAAAAAAACAAAATCTGGTGTGGGGAAGGAAAACTCCTGTGATAAATGAAACTATAAGTTGATTTTTTAAATGACTAATGTGACTATTAAATACATTAAAATGAAAGAAAACAACTTAATGAAATGAACAATGGAAAAAGGGAATTTTGTGATACATAGTCATGTTTCCTGAAGGGGAGATGAAGTAGAGAAATTTATATCCAAATTACATACCCAAAAGAAAGCACAAGAACTTTATTGTGAGTGAATACTGGTACACAGGTTGGGGAAAAATGTTAACAGCAAGCCATCGGGAATATATTCAAAAGATCTGCTTACTGGGATCAGGTTGGATTTCTATGAGGAACTAAAAAAAGTCTCAGCTATAAAACTATAAGCATAATATACCATACTGATAACATAAGCTATAAATGCCAAGTATCAATAGATACAGAAAAAATCTATGGGAAATATAATAGTTATTTATTGTCAAAACTTGGAAATCATAGGACTAGATAAACATTTTCTTAATAGGAAGAATAGTATCTAATAAAACCAAGAAATAATATAGTTAGTTATGGGAAAACCCTAGAGTCTTTCCCAATAAATTTCCCTTATTTCCAATAAGATTCCATATTTGAGTGGAACTGCTAAACAATCTGGACAGAAGTTTGACAGTAATTATATTTAGGCTGATTTTTACACCATATGTCACAATAAGTTCCAAATAGATACTTAACTTAAATATTAAAGATCATTTAAAAATGGAAGAGAATGGAAGGCAGTATCATTTGTGATTGCAACTAGTAGGAAAATTTTATGAAAAAAGTAGGAATAATGATCTATAAAAGAGAAATAAATTTGATTGTCTGAAATTAAAAAGCTTTTGTTTAAACAAAATCCATACTTCAAAAACAATAGAAGTAATTTTCTATTGAGAAAAAAATCTCATCAAATATCTCTTAATTATTTTTACTGTCAAAATATGTAGATAATTTATAGAAATACTCAGTTGCAAAGGCTATTCCCTAATACACAGTTCAAGAATACAAACAAGATATTTCCAAAAGCAGAAAAACAAACAATTAACAGCAAAATGAAAAAAATGTAAATTACTGGTAAGAAGATAAAAGCAAATTAAAATAACCAATTTCAACTTCTGTTCATCAGATTATCAAAAATAAAAACAAATAAAAATAGTAAACACTGGAAGTACTGTACTAGGACAAGCATAACAATATACTAATAATACAACTGTAAATGTTCTGGACATAGTGGTGGAATAGGACTAAGATCCTGAGTTCCCTGGCTCTCTTGACTTCTTCTCATGCAACCCTGTGGGTCTCAGTTTCTCTGACACAGCTTCCTGGCCTAGGGTCATAAAACGTTCCACACAAATGTAGTGAGATGCCTCTCAAATTTGGTGGTGGATTAAACCATTTGAGTTACCATACTCTCATGATGTACTGATTAGACACATTCCCAAAAGAAAACATCTGGAAAAGGGGTGGTGGATAACCAGAGAAACTAAGTGCCACTCTATCCTTGCTGTGTTTGAATGAAACAATTCTTTTGCTCAATGACTCACAGGTAACTCATTTTGCCCAAAATCTAACCTGAACTGAGAGGGCACTGGACGTGGTGACAACTAACAAAAAATAATTTGTAATCTTACTAGCAAAAAGTCACATTTCCCTGGACAGCGAATACACATATCCCTGATCAGGGTCAAATGAAGTCAAAGAATGATGAAAGTTCCCATATATAGAAAATATATTTCAAGCAATAAGTTTTGTGTTAGCAAAACAAAACAATCAAAACAAAGTGAGTATCCACTAATTGGGAAATGTGTCATAAATTGTGGCATATAGATTAATACATTTTATATGAAAATAAATGATTAATATGAGGAATTCAGAGGAATTTTTGAAGACATTAAAATAAACAAAACCAAGTGAACAATTTATACTTGTCTACACCATGTCAGCTCTCCCCCAGACCATCTCCCCTGCAATGGCTGTTCTCCTCTTAATTCCATGATGAACTAATTCAACTCTACATTGATTTCCTCTCTTAAGTCCCCAACACTTTAATATTTCACTGACTCCCACAATCCTCTTTTTTCAATCTTGCGCATGAACTGCTGAAGGAAGATAGAGAAAAGCCATACAACTATTCTGAGTAGGTTTCCTACAAATTTACATTTTATAACTCAACTGGGCCTATACTGCTCCCAGCCAATTTTATTATATCTCCTTCCTCATTTCACTATCCCACACCCATAGCAGCTCTTTCTAATATTTTGAACCCTCTTCCAACTTTCCACGTATTTCCCTCCTCCTGTCCTTTTAGTGTTAGAACCTTGCCTCATAGTTTGAAGAAAAATTTGAGTCTGTTCTTTGTGAACTACTTCTCCCCTCAGCTCATATCACTCAGATACCTTCTGCCACTATTTCTTCATCCTATCTCACATGATGAGATGACTTTATTCCTTAACAAGACTAACTGTTCTAGTTGTTCAAGTAGTCCCGTTCCAACTTGTCATCTCCAACAAATTGCACCTTTTTTATTTCACAATCTTACACAATCTTTACCTGTTTGTTGAATCATTCCCTACTACCTAAAAACATCTCTTACTCTTAAAAAACCCTCATTTGATTATTTCATCCTTGCTATTATTTTCTATCTCCTCTGAACTTTGCAGCTTCTTGAAGATGCTCTCTTACAATAGCTACCTCTCCTTTCTCTCTTCTTAACCTCTTACAATTCCCTTTCCAACTTTGCCATTCCAATGAAACTGCTCTCTCCAAAGTTACCATTTATCACTTATTTGCCAAGTCAGATGGCCTTTTCTCAATCCTCATTTTCCATCTCTGCAGCCTTTAACAGTGTTGATCACTCTCTCCTGCTTGGTATTTTCTTCTCTTTAGATTTTTCTGGACATAGCTCATTCTAGTTGTGCCTAACAGACCATTTCTCATCTGCTTATTAAACCCTGTAGACAATCTGTAGTCAAGACCTGTTGATTTCACTCTTGTAACCCTTTCTTTCCTTTGACTTTTCCAACATTCTAGTGCAGGCCTTGGTTACTTCTTGCCCAGACTATTGAAATAGTTCACTGCTTCATGCCTCTCCCCACACCAATACAACTCCTTTTAACCACCAAATCAATTTTCCTAAAATATAGGTCCAACTATCTAACTCCTACTCAACAAACTCCAAAGTTTCCCAGGTGCTTCTATGATCAAATGCAAAACACATTGTTTGGTATTCAAAGCCCTTGACAACCTAGCTATGTCCTATGTTTCCAGTCTTCTTGCACTTATTTCCAATCACATATTCTTTGATCCAGTGATACTGGTCTCCTTGTTGTTCCATGAACAAGACATTTTTCTCTCCCTGAAATGCTCTCACTTCTCATCTCCATCTACTGTCTTCCCTGGCTTCCTTTAAATTCCAACTAAATTCCCATCTTTCCCAACCCTCTTAATTCTAGTGACTTTCCTGTCTTAATTATTTCATATTTATCCTGCATATAACTAGTTTATTCATATTTGTTTGCTTGTTGTCTCCACCATTATACTGTGAACTCCTTGTGGACAGGAACTATTGTTTGCCTTTTTTGAGTGTTTCTAGTGCTTAGTACAGTGCAAGATACCTAACAGAAGCTTAATAAATATTTACTGACTTATTGAAAATTACTAAAATAGCTTAAATTCAAGCAATACAGAAAAGCAATATTAAAATGTATCAGAACACTAATCATTGTAATGCTTACAGATTCATAACAGCAACAACAATAATGAAGTGATTGCAACTAATATTTGACTTTAAAATTTTAGAATTGCTCTTGCAATAACTCCATACAGTGATAAAAGACAAAGCTGCAAGTTTTGTAGGTACAAATTTAATAAGAAGTTTTGGAATTCAGATATATTTCTAATTCCTTTGGTTTTCAAAGGGTCTTACTTGATATTTTAGCTAATTACTTTGTAAAAAAGACTTTGTGAAGTGTCCGATATTAGAGGCAAATGAAAGAGTACTAATTTTGGAGAAGTAATGAACATTTTGCACTTGAGGAAAAAATGAGTAACACAAAGTTTGAGCTTCTTATTTTCTTTGATTTTACTTCTAAACCTCAGTAAAAGAATTGTTCCCTAGAATTTGAATGGAACCCTATTTGCTGAGGCCACAGTCTCCATATTATCTTTATCACTATTATACGATCATATATTTGGAGTTGAAAGGGATCTCAGAAGTCAATGCAAACAAGATTCGAAGAGAAGCAAAAAGCTGTGAAACAATTTTTAGAGCCAATGTCTCTGATAAGGGCCTCATTTCTAAAATATATAGAAAACTGAGTCAAATTTATAAGAATACATGCCATTGCCCAATTGATAAATGGCCAAAAGATATAAACAGGCAGTTTTCAGAGGAAGAAATTAAAGCTATCTATAGTCATATGAAGAAATGCTCTAACTTTCTGTTGATTAGAGAAATGCAACTTAAAACACCTCTGAGCTACTGCATCAAACTTATCAGATTGGCTAATATGACAAAACAGGAAAATGACAAATGTTGGAAAAGATGTAGGAAAATTAAAACACTAATGCACTGTTGGTGGATTTATGACCTGATCCAACCATTCTGGAGAATAATTTGGAACTATGCCCAAAGGGCTATAAAACTGTGCATAACCCTTTATCCAGCAATGCAATGCTACCTTTGTATGCCAAAGACATCATTAAAAAGGAAAAAGGACCCATATGTGCAAGAAATATTTACAGTAGCTCTTTTCATGGTTGCAAAGAATTGGAAGTTGAGGGGTGGCACATCAATTCAGGAATGACTGAACAAATTGTGGTATATGAGTGTAATTGGATACTATTGTGCTATAAAAAATGATGGTGAGCAGGTAGATTTCAGAAAAACCTGGAAAGGTATATATAAACTTATGCTGAGTGAAGTAAGTAGAATTAGGAGGACGTTGCACCCAGTAACAGCAACATTCTGCAGTGATTGGCTATAATAGACTTAGCTCTTCCCAGCAATGAAATGATCTAAGACAATTCCAGAAGACTCAGCATTTAAAATGCTAACCACATCCAGAGAAAGAACTATAAGTCTGAATGCAGATTGAAGCATACTATTTTTTTCTCTTTTTTCTTTCTTATAGTTTTTCACTTTTGTTCTGATTCTTCTTTCACAACCTGAGAAATGAGGAAATATGTGTAATATAATTGTGCATGTACAGCCTGTATCAGATTGTAAGTCATTTTCCCAACTCACGTCCATTACTCACAACGGTAATAACATTCAAAATATGTGCCTTCATCTCTGCTTTTTGTAAGCCTTGTTATGAGTTTAGCTGTTCAGCCATTCTTAGTTCTCTGTGACCCCATGGACTTATAGCACACTCAGTCCTTCTATGCTACATTAACTCCTGATGTCTGCCCAAGTTCATGTTCATTGCTTCCATGACACTATCTACCTCATCCTTTACCATTCTTTTACCTTCAATCCTTCCCAAATTTACAGTCTTTTCTAATGAGTCCTATTCTCATTATGTGATCAAAGTATTTAAACTTCATCTTCAGTATTTGTCCTCCCTATGAATAGTCTGAAATAATTTCTTTAAGCATTAACTGACTGGATCTCCTTGTTATCCATGGGACATACAAAGGTCTTCTCCAGCACCATTTGAAAGTATTGATTCTGCAATGCTCAGGTTTCCTTCAAATCCAGCTCTTGCTACTAGAAAAACAATAGATTTGACTATGTGAAACTTTGTCAAGGAGGTGATATCTCTACTTCTTAGTGTGCTGTCCAGATTTCCATAGCTATCATTCCAAGGAATAAGCCTCTTTTAATTTCATGGCTGCAGTTGCCGTTAGCAGTGATCTTTGTGTCCAAGAATATAAAATCTGACATTGCTTCCATTTCTTCTCTTCCCCCTGGCCAGGAGGTGATGGGACCAGTTGCTAAGATCTTAGCTGTTTTTTGTTTTTTTTTTTAGTAGTTACGTCAGCTTTCACACTCTCTCTTTCACCCTCATCAAGAGGCTTCTTAATTCTTCTTATAGTCTGCATTCAGAACAGCATCATATGTATTCTTGAAATTGTTGATATTCTTCTGACAAGTTTGATTTCAATTGTTGATTCATCCACCCACATAATTGCATAATGTACTCTACATATAAGTTAAACAAATAAGGTGACATTATATAGCTACTCCTTTTCTTATATTAACTCAATGCATTGCTCCACATTCCATTCTAGTTGTTCCTTCTTAGCCTGCATATAGGTTCCTCAGGAGACAAGACAATGTGTTACTGCACTCTCTTTGAGGACTTGTCATATTTTGTTGTGATTTACACAGTCAGAATATAGACAATGAAGTAGAAGTAGATCTTTTTATTTTCTCCATAATACAGTGAATGTTGGCAATTTGGTCTCTAGTTCCTCTGCTTCTTCAAATGCCAGATGGCTCTTCTGGTAATTCTCAGTTCATATATTCCTAAACCCTAAGCATAACCTTGCTGATGTGTGAGATGAGTGCAGTTTTTTGGTAATTTGAACATTCTGTGGTGGCATTGTCCTTCTTTAAGACTGAGGCATAAACTGATCTTTTCCACTCCAGTGGTCACTGTTGAGATTTCCAAATTTGCTGGTGTAATGAGTACAGCAACACTTTATAAATATCCTATATTAGGATTTTAAATAGCTCAGATAGGATTCCATAACCTCCACTACCCTTATTGTTAGCAGTGCTTTCCAAGGCTCATTGCATTCTCTGGGATATCTGATTCTAGATCAGTAACCACATCATTTTGGTTACTAATGATGTTAAGATCTTTCTTGTATAGTTCTCTATATTCTTGCCACCTCTTCTTCATCTACCTCTGTTAAGTCTCTTGAAATTCCCTTGATAGTGGGGGAAGGTAGTGGACAACAAGTAGCTTTAGTGCCAATGATGTGGTTGGACTATAGCTGAAAGGAAGCTCAGCTCTGTATATATCTAATGATGAAAAGAAAGTTCAATGTTACAAATATCAGTATTGAATAGGAATTTGGAATATAAAATCTATGACCCAATGTAAGATAGATGTGCTCAAATGGGATGTGGAAAGGTTAAGCATAGAAACCTTGGGTGTCAGCGAACTTAAATGAACAGCAATGGGTGAATTAAATGTTCTTAAAAACATTTCTTTCCCATTCTTCTTTTTTCTTCTTTTTCTTTGCACTACTCCTTTAAGAAAACCTTCTTAACTCTCCTTGCTATTCTTCAGAATTCTGCATTTAATTGAGAATAACTTTCTATTTCTCTCTTAATTTTCACTTTCCTTCTTTCCTCAGGTATTTTTAAAAACTCATCAGATAGATATTTTGCTTTCCTTTTTTTCCCTGTGGCTGCTTCCTGTATAATATTGTTAATTTCTCTCCATACTTCTTTAGGCACTCTATTGACCCAATCTAATCCCTTAAATGTATTTATCACTTCTATTTCATATTTGTAAGGAATGTCATTGAGGTATGCTTGTAATGGCCTGATAGTTTCCCCTACTTTCTTCAATTTCAGTCTGAATTTTGCAATAAGAGGCTCATGGTCTGAGCCACAGTCAGCTATAAGATTTATTTTAATGGACTCTGTAGGTTTTTTCTACCTTTGGCTGCAAACCAAATAATGTCTGATTCAATATTGAGTATCTGGTGATGTCCATATGCAGGGTTGCCTTTTGGGTAGTTGCAAAAGAGTATTAGCTATTGCTGGTGAGCTATTCTGAAAAAATTCTATTAGTCTCTGTCCTGACCAACTTTCCTGTTATTCCAATTATCTTTTGATTTTCAGCATTCAATCCTCTGTGATGAATATGATGCTTCTTGTATTTTTTTCCTATGAGATGTTTTAGATTTTCATAGAACTGATCAACTTTGGCATCTTTAGTATAAGTAGTTGGAACATAGACTCATATTACTGTGATGTTCAATGCTTTGCCTTAGATTTGAACATATATCCTTCTGTCATTTTCGAGATTTTCTCACTTTTATTTACTATGAGGGTTACTCCATTTCTTCTAAGGGGTTTTTGCCCACAGGAATATATGTAGAGATCACCTGAATTTAATTTACCCATTCCTGTCCATTTAAGTTCACTGATACCCAAGATGTCAGTGCTTAACCTTTCAATATCCTCTTTGAGCACATGCTTTTTACAACTCTGAACTTTCTTTTTTGTCACCAAACATATACACTGCTAGGCTTCCTTTCAGCTTTAGTCCAGCCACTTCATTGATACTAAAGCTACTTGTTATCCACTGCTCTACCCCAGTAGAGCATTGGACACCTTTTGACCTCAGGGGCTCATTTTGTGATGCCATATCTTTTGTGATTTGAATGTTTTCCATGGGGATTTCTTGGCAAAGATATTGGAGTGATTTGCAATTTCCTTCTTCAGTAGACCATATTGTGTCAGAGATCTCTACTATGACCTGTTCATCTTCTGTAACCCTGCATGACAGAGCTCATGGTTTCATTGCCCCTCTGCTACAGCAAGACAGTGATCCAGCATGAGTTTATAAATCTACTCAGGTTCATCTCACATGACATCCCCTGTATTAAGCTTACCCTGATTTCTCTAATTGGGTGTTATTTTTCTCTGAAGTAACCTAACAAAGTAGAATAGTTGGAAAACTTGTGTTTGTGTCCTGCCTCTGACAATTGATGGCTCTGTGACCATCTCATGCAATCAGTCAATCAATTCACATTAAATAGAAGTGGAATTAAGATGAGTGAGTAAAGTCAGGGACTCAACTGAGCTCTCCCCCCTTTCCCTCCAAATAACTTTAAAACAATACTTCAAAACAAATGCTGGAGACAAGAATGAACAAAATGGCAATGTTCTTCTTTTTAGTCCAGCACAAGACCTTTTAGAAGGTTAACAGCAAAGCTCTGCCTCACTAGGGTTAGAATAGAGTGCACTTCCACTGATGCTGCATCCAGGCAAGCCAGCAGTAGACATTGGGGTAATTGAATCAGCACCAGCAACTTATGGAGCTCTCAGCCTACAGATGGTAAGGGGACTGGACAACTTGTTGAGAAGAGATGACTGGGTACCTTTTGCTGGTGCAGTACTCTGTTGAATTGACCATGTAGAGATCCAGTTTGTAGATCTGGGTTGTAGCAGTGGGACAAAGAAGAGTACTAGTACTCTAGAGCTTACAAAAACATGGTGTGTGGGTAAGCTGGTAACAGTTTCAGGGTGGAAAAGATTGCTTATGGTCACTCACAGACTAGAGTACAGGACAGGAGAGCAACGATCACATCTTTCTTTAGATCATATCACCTTAAAAGAAATGAATACTTAAGGTTCTTCAGAATTAGCTCCAAAAACAGCAAAATGAAAAAAAAAAAACAAATTTGAACCTTGTGACAGTATCTCCACTATCCCAGGAGCAAAACACAATTTAAACATAAAAATAAAAGCCAACAAATTGGGGGGGAAATGAGCAAATGACAACACAAAAGAACCTGCTATTAGAAAGTTACTATGGTAATAAAGAAGATCAAAACACAAACTCAGAAGAAAACAATATGAAAACACAAAGTCTCAAAGAAAAATGTGAATTGGTGCTGGGGCCAAAAAGACTTTCTGGAAACACTCAAAATAGGTTTTAGAAATCAAATAACAAAGGTAGAAGCAACATTTGAAAAACAAATGAGAGTGGTGAAAGAGAATCATGGATGGGTCAACAGCCTGGTAAAAAAGCACAAAGATAAATAGGTACAAAAATTCACTGAAGAAAATAATTCCTTAAAAAGTATAATTGGACAAATGGAAAGGAAACTCACTGAAGAAAATAACTCCTTAAAATTAGAATTGGACAAGTGGAAGCTAATGACTCCATGAGGATCAACCCCACCCCAAAAAGAAAAAAAATAATAAAACAAAAGAAAAAGAAAAAAAAATTGAAGAAAATGATTGGGGGAAAAAACTGACCTAGAACATAGATTGAAGAAAGATAATTTAAGACTTATTGCACAGCCTTAAAACCATGATAAAAAAGAGTTTATTTCAAGAAACTATCTAGGAAAGCTGCCCTGACATTATAGAACCAGTGATAGAAATTAAAAGAATCCACTGATTACCTCCTGAAACAAGTCCCAAACTAAAAATTCCCAGGAATAGTACAGCCAGATTCCCAGATCAGTGAATAAAGTGCTGCAATCAGTCAGAAAGAAATAATTAAAATATTAGGAGTCTCAGTAAGGAAACACAAGATCTATCAGATTCTAAATTAAAGTTACAGAGTTTAGAATATATCGTGGAGGGGAATGAGCTAAGACTACAACCAAAAATCACCTACTCAGTGTGAGAATGATCCTTAAGGGGAAAAAAAGAGGATTTTTAAGCATTCCTGAAGAAAAGACCAGAGCCAAACAGAAATTTTTACTCTCAAGTACAAGACTCAAGAGAAGTACAAAAGGGTAAACAGGAAGGCATAATCATAAGGAATACAATAAGATTAAACTATTAACATTCTTACATAGGAAGATAATCCTTGTACTGATAAGGACTCTGGCATTATTGGGTTAGTTAGAAGGAGTATGCTTGGAAGGCATGGATATGATTTAACTATGATGAGATGATAAAAAAGTAAGGGGTGAGAAAAAGAAATGCACTGAGAGAAGGGAGAAAGAAGAGGCAGAATCTCACAAATTATCTCACAAAGAAGAGGCACAAAAGATTTTTACAGTGAAGGAAGATGGGTGGTGGTGGCAAGTAACACTTGAAGTTTACTCCCATGATAAGTGACTAAAAGAGGGAATATGATAAACACTCAGTTGAGTATGGAAATCTGTCACCTTAAAGGGGAGAAGGATAAGAAAAAGGGGAGGAGACTGATAAAAGTGAGTGTGGATTGGGGGAAGTGGTGATCAGAAGCAAAATACTTTTTATTTACTATTCATTTATTTATTTCTGATGTTCTATAATCACTACCAAAAAGCTTATGTTTTTACCCCCCTGCCTACCCCTACCACCCCTCTCCCTCCCCAAGCCGCCATACAATTCTGTATATGATCTACATATAACTTCCTATTGAATATGTTTTCACTATAGTAATGCTGTATAGACAAACCAAAATAAATGGAAGAAATCATATAACAAATCAAAACATAATACACACACACACATACACACACATACACACACATACAAACAAGATCTGCTACATTCTGCAAATGAATTCCATAGTTCTTTCTCTGAGTGTGGTAGGCATTTTGCCTTAAAATAACCCATTGAGAATTCTTATTATTTTTTTAAGTTCTTGCATTATTACAAAGTTCCAAGTCTACCAGAAAAACCTCTCGTACACTGTGGTCGTTGCTGTGCACAAAGTTCTTCTGGTTCTGCTCCTCACTCAGCATCAGATCATATAAGTCCTTCCAGGCCTCTCTGAAGTCTTCTTGTTCATTATTTCTTATGGCGCAGTAGTACTCCATTGCATTCATATACCACAATTTATTCAACCATTCCCCAATTGATGGGCGTCCCCTTGATTTCCAGGTTTTGGCAACTACAAAGAGTACTGCTATAAATATTTTTGTACATGTGGGACACTTTCCCGTTTTTATGATCTCTTGGGGATACAGTCCTAGTAGCGATAATGCTGGGTCAAAGGGTTTGCACATTTTTGTAGCCCATTGGGCATAGTTCTAAACTGCTCTCCAGAATAGTTGGATGAGCTCACAGCTCCACCAACAACCAATTAGTGTTCCAACTCTCCCACATCTTCTCCAGCATTTATCACTTTTCTGTCCTGTCATGTTTGTCAATCTTATCAGTGTGATGTGGTACCTCAGAGCTGTTTTGATTTGCATCTCTCTAATCAAAAGTCATTTAGAGCACTTTTTCATATGATTATAGATATCCTTAATTTCTTCCTCTGAAAATTGTCTATTCATATCCTTTGACCATTTATCAAATGGAGAGCAAAATACTTTGGAAGAGTGACAGGGTGAAGGGGAGAGGGAGGGAGGGAGGGAAGAAAGAAAGGAGGGAGGGAGAGAGAGAAAGAGAGAGGGAGGGAGAGAGAGAGAGAGAGAGAGAGAGAGAGAGAGAGAGAGAGAGAGAGAGAGAGAGAGAGAGAGAGAAACTAATAGAGTAGGAAATACATAGCAATTGCATAACCTCTATTAAATGGCTTGCCATCACAGGAGAGATAAAGAGGAGGGGAGGGGAGAGAATTTACAATTCAAAATTTAATAAAATTTTGTTAAAATTACTTTACATGTTGTTGGAAAAAGTATTGAAGAAATTAAAAAAATATATCTTGTCTACTTTCTCCCAAGCACTGTGCTAGGCATTGGAGATATAAATACAAAAACTGATATAATCACTACTGTAAAGGAGTTTATGCTCTAATGATTGGGTAAAAGACATATGTGTGAGAATATAATATAAAAGGAACATACATACATACATACATACATACATACATACATATATATATATATATATGAATAAATACGAACCTGAAAGGAAGAACATTAACATCATTCAAGTTAAAAATGCTATGGATTTGAGATTCCATCATTCTAACTCTAATTTTCAGTACATTATGTGCAAATAATGACTTTGGTGGAGATAAAATAAATGAAAATAAAAATACATTATTACATATAATTATTACAAAGATCATCTCCTCTACCCCTAGTGTTTTACATATCGAGAAGCAATAGATGAGGGGATAATGACTGGCTCCACGTCATATAGGAAATCCTTTGGATTTGTACAGTATGATAAATTCAGATAACCAATGATGCTAGATTCCAAACAGTTGATTTTGAGCCCTGGCTCCATTTCACACTATCTATATGACCTTGAAAAAGTAGTAACGTTATGAGGCCAGTTTCAGCGTCTATAAAATAAGGATAAGGAATTTGAATTATATAGAGATTTCTTCTAAAATCCTGAAGCAGGTCTGCAAACACAGATCCACCCTTTGAATTGGCCTGAGCCAGATTAAAATGGAATTGAGAAATATTTAGCAAAATAAATAAAAATACAATAGAACATAGATAAGGTTAATAGGTGGTATTCTAAGTCACTGTGTGGCACGCCAGAACATTTTCTGTGGTTTAGTGGCCCCATTTTTGTTTGAGTTTGACAACATTGCCCTAAAGGTTTTGTTTCTAATATTAATGTCATTATTTTCAGTAATATCTCCAAAATTGTAAAGAAAAAAAGTGATTTGGCTGAAGGTCTAATATGGTATCCAACAAAAATGCCCACATTTATTCACTTTTCAACCTGAGTAATGATAAGACATTTTGCTCTTCAAGCAGTGACATTCCAGATTCAAGTCCTGTGTCAAATTTTCTATCTTGGCTTTCTTTGCCTTTTCTTTTTGTCACACTTAATACATATCCTCTGTAATTTATCTTTATTATCACAGCTCAAGGACCATGCCTTATTTTCTAAAAGATAAACTAGACTGATAGTTTGCATGCATTTTCCGTGATATCTTTATTGACTGCTTCTGTGTCAGTGCCAAGATCTCACATATCACACTCCACTACACGCTGACAATTGACAGAACTGTCTTTAAAGTAGTTTTCTCTGATGAAGCATTGAAATGGAAGCTCAAGTAATTCTCCAGTAATATAGGGAGCTTAACTGCAGGAAAAAGGGTAAGCACCAGTCTAATTCATTAGAGAACAGGCTAGGAGTAACTGTGTAGCTCTGACAAACACCTAATACATTTTACTTATTGTTGCAAGTATATGGGTGCACATACTAGGGCTTAGTCATGTTGTGATTAAAAGCTATTGGAGGATGAGTAAGTCACCATTATAAAGATATTTAATGGAGTTGACAGAAACCAGGAATGAGTTCTGGCTCCATGGGGATTTATAGGTGTTCTATGTTGAAGTCTTGAACTTTGGGGTGGTACAAACAACCTCATAGTGATCCTTGTGACTGGATGATGTGTCAAAGAGGATTTGAGACCATGAGCTATAAGGAATGTTGACAGAATCCTCATTTATGTCACTGTGATAACATCAAGAACACCAGTTTTTTTCCTGGATTTATAGCCATGGATGACAGACATGTTCTTCCCCACCTTCCCATAATCTCCTACTGGCAATGGCAGTCCATAGTGAAAATATGCTCTTCACTAAGTGAACCTGAGCTTGGATTTCAGACTCCTAGTCACCTGGTGTTTCTTTGTTGGAACCCAAGTCACTGAACAGAGAACTTCAGAAATGGACATTTCCAGTCCTAAAGCACTCCCTAATACCCAGCTGGAAGTTCTTCCTTCAACTCCACTGTGTTTTGAAAGAAAAGATGGCCAAAACTGCCAGGCAGATACAGTTATTAAAAAAAAAAACCTAAGAAAACCCAAGTCATGATTCAGCAAGTCATAAAATCTAGATATTGAAAGTTGCTTAGACAGTATAGATCTGAGGTAAATATGAAATAAACTTTCAGTAGTCCTATAAAGTTATCTTTATATCTTCAAAATGTATAATAGGATCAATGAATAATTGTTTCCTGGTTTAAGTATTTGGTAATTCATATTTATGAGTCTTTTGTGTTTATGAACTTCTTTCATGGTAGAAAAAATAAAGAGCTGTTCTATCCCCAATATCTATTTTATAATATAAGCATTGTTTCCACGAAGGTTTCTTGTTAATCCTATTTCAAATGAACTCTAGAGTCACAAGGATGAAAACATTTAGATTCAAAGATATTAACCCCTTGTAAAAGGAAGCACCCTGACACATTCAGGATGGCCTGCTGTACAGGTTCTTTGATCTGCTTTTCTAAAAGGAAAGACTACTTTTGAGGGGTCAACAATCACTTTAATCAAGCACATATATCATTCACTAAGGTCGGGGGAAAATGTCAGCACCCTGGACTTCAGAACAAATACAAAGAAATAATAATCAACAGACAGGGCCTCCAACTGTCTGACAGTAAACCATACATACATCACAAATCAATACAGATCCAACTGTCTGACCATACATACATAGTTACCAGAGAGAGAAGTGCCAACATCTGGGAGGGTGGAGAGGCAGCTCTTTAGTGGCTGCCCAGTCTCATCTGGCCAAACACTTCCAATGAGTAAACTCCAAAGCAAAACCTCATCTCAGAGTATTTATACATTTTTCAGAGTGAGAGGGCATCATTAACAAAAAGTGTGGGTTTTGCTACAATTCTCCCCTAATCAGGTCCATTAATGTGTGGGGAAAACCTCTAATCTCATTAGCATTACACACCCTCAAAAAAAAAGCATGGAATCAGTGAATTTAAAATAAAAAAAACTGAGGAATTTAAGTATCTCATCTATATAACAATAAATTCTGCTATTACTAATTCTTATTTCTATCTTGAAACATTCAAAAACATTTAGTCACTTGACACGTACTAGCTGTGTGACCCTGGGAAAGTCACGTAATTTGTTCTCTGTAGGAACCATTAAATTATTGGTTCAATTTCTACTCTTTTGCAATAGTTATATACAAATGTTTGGATTCATTGTGATATCTTGGCAAATTTCTTCAGTTTTGTTTTTAAAATCTTCCGTAATTATTGATTTTGAGTTTTTTAAGTGAGTTTTATTTCTCCTGAAATCTTTGGTCAGGTTACCCCCTCCCCTGTTCCAATGTTACCCTATCATTCACTCTCTCACTCTTTCCATTTTGATGGTGAAGCTGAGGACTATACCTCAAAGCTATTACTCTTTCTACATTGAGAAGTTAACTTTTAACCTTCCTACAAGAGTTAACACTCGTACAGAATATGGTAGGCTGAGTTGAGATCTGGTGCTTATTGACATAGAATGATGGGATAAGGTCAGTGTCAGAATTTGATGGCTGATACCACAGTATTAACAAGAAAATTCTTTAGCTGATGCCAAATCATGAGCAAGTGGGTGAGTTTTTGTGCTACTGGACCAAAGTGTGTGAACTAGTGGGAGAGGGAATATTGATTGAGTCTGTCAAGGATTATCCTTGCTTGCTATTAGTTCATCAGGGCATTAATTAAACTTCTTGGTATCTTTGCTCACAGAGACACCTATAAATACTTTATATCTAGAATATAATTTTTATGGGAGATTTTTGAGATTTTATGAGATCTGGAGAAAATATCTCATCTTCCGTCTTGTTGATCGTATGATTCCTGAAGAGCCCATTCTCTTTCATGTGTAATATACTATTTTTCTTAATTCCCTTATTACTATTTCATTCTTCCAGTCACTCACATTTCCAATCTCAATGTTATCCTAGACTCTTCATTCACCTCACATATCTAAGCAGTTGTCTATCCAATCATTACATTCTCCATAATATCTTTTACGAATTCTTCCTTATACCAAATTTAGGGTTTCCATCACTCACAAAGCCAACACTTTAGATAAAAGTTTCATTGCCTCTTGCCTGGACTTTTGCAATAGTCTCTTAATTAGTTATCTTTTTCACCTGTCTCTCCTCTACAAGATATGTTCCACAAAGCTGTCCAAGCTCAAATTATTTTTAACATCAAAAACATGCTATTCAGGTGTTATCCATCAGTAATCCCTCTACCTCACTGCGTGACTGGGTCAATATTTTTACCATAGATTTCTTTGAAAATATGTTTTATTGTAATTTCCAAATTCTCCCTAAATGAGTTTAGGTAATCAATAATCCTTAGTGATTTTAAACGACTGTTTGATCTTTGGTTCAATGATTCTTACAGGCCATAGCAACCTGTACACGTATTCTGTAGTTAGAAGTCATCAGGTAAAATAAGCACTTAACCCTCACTGGCTCTGGAATCAGGAGGAACTGATTTCAAATCTGGCTTTAGGCACTTGACATTCACTAGCTGTGTGACATAACCTGTGTTATGTGTAACCCTGATTGCCTCACCAAAAAGTAAGTTAACCCTATGATCATCTATTCCATGCCATATAATTTCATATCTCATTTTTCTGAGAAAGTTATCAGGGATCATGTTCTTCCTTGATTACTTCTATTTTGATCACTCCTATAATCATAAAAACCCAGATGTACCTGAACAAAAAATTGCCAATTAAATATAATTGTTGTTATTCAGTCATTTTTAGCCATGTTTGACTCTTCATGACCCTATTTGGAGTTTTCTTGACACACAGACTAGAATGCTTTTTTCCGTATCCTTCTCTACTTCATTTTACAGATTAGGAATCTGAGGAAAACAGGATTAAGTGACTTGCCTAGCATCACAGCTAGTAAGTGTCTGGCCAGATTTGAACTCAGGAAGATGAGTCTTCCTGACATCAGGCCCTGTGCTCTATTCACCATGCCACCTTGCTGCCCTATCTATTTGTCAATTCCCCTCAACAAACTGTTTTTAAAAAAGTATCTACTATGTTTTAGACATGTTTGCACTATAATCCTATCTTATCAGAAAGTGCCATTTCCTACACTATATAAGTAATAGAAGTCATAACAATATGTTCCTCTTTGAATGGAATGAAAAAAAAACATTACATTGTTAATAAGGGGCAAAAATACTCAACTGGAAATCAAGGAAACTGGATTTTTTTTTTTCAGTTCAATTCAAGAAGGACTTATTAGAGTGCCTACATTCTAGTGATATTCTAAGTTCTTAGGATATAAAAAAAGGAAGGAAGAAAAGAAGAAAAGAAAGGAGGGAAAGACAGATGGAAGGAAGGGAGGAAGGAAGGAAAGAAGGAAGGAAAGAGTCAGATAGTTTATATGAAACATAATTCATGAGAATATATAATATTTAGTTCTTCTAGGAAAAATGGTTAGAGTCAGATTGTAAAGGGTTTTCAGTAATGGAACAATTTCTGTTTTATTCTTATGGCAAAAGTCAGTCGTTGAAGTTCCAAAGCATGTGCTTTAGAAATATTACTTCAAGAAATACGTGGGAAATGAATTTCAGAAGGGAAAGATTGGAGGCAAGGAGAGCAAGTAGGAGACTACTGTTTCAGTCCAGGTAAGGTGAGTGCCAGGAGAAGATTGGCCATTTTATTGGAGAGAAGTTGATAATGTGCGAGTGATTGCATAGCAGTAGAATCTATAACAAATGGTAGCAAAATGGATATGGGAAGGGAGAAATAGAGAAGTGTCTTCCCAGTGATGTGATAAATCTCTCATCCCTATCAGACTCCTCATCTGTAAAATGAAGGGATAGATTAAGTAATTCCTTGGGATTCTTTCTGATTCTCTGATTTTTTGGTATATTTCAAACTCAATATGCTCACAAAAATGTGCCTGAATATATTCTCTTCTTGATTATCTGATCAAACAGGATAAATGAAGTAGACACATATGAAAAATTTCTAAAATGGGTTTTCTAATACATCACGATATCTTTAAGCAGACTGACATTGTTTATTCAAGAAGAACACCTACCACTGTTCTGTCATACTTCACAGTTATACCTGCAAGGCTTATGACTGTTCAGTTTAAATATCATTAGTTTCCATGAACGATATATAGAGAAGTAGTGTATAAACAATTATTACATCCCTGTCCCAGTTTCCTCTCTCCTTTCCCCAGTCTCCTGCTTAAAATTAGTTTCTGAGGGCTTACCAATGACTGGTTAATGAGAATTGCAAGATTGACGATGACAACTTTGTTGACTGGTTAGACTGATTTTATTAGATATTAGGCTGATTTTAAAAATTCTCTGTTTAACATTCTCTTTTTGCTACTGTTTTATCCACATATCACATCCTCAATATTGAATGTATAAATTTAGAAATACAACTAAATGTTTAGACACCCTAAAAAAAGATTAAGGGATATACAAAAAGAAAGAATCAAAAACACACGATGACTTAAATGATAAAAATAGTTTGCCATCTGGGTTACTATGTGAAAATGATACTAGACTTTTTCTTTTTGGCCTCAGTGCAGACCTTAGAACAAAGGGTAAATTACAAGGAGGAAGAGTCAGGTTAGGTGTCAGAAGAAGCTTTCTGACAAATATAATAGCTTTTGAAAAGTATAAAGTACTACCACAGGAGATATGAATTTCTTTTCTTTCTTGGTCTTCAAGCAGAGGTTAGATGACCTCATTGTTGGGAATATTTCAATAAAAATTCCATTGATATATGGATTTGACTAGATAGCAACTTCCAGTTTTTAAATTTTGGAATCTAATGGAAATTAAGACTCATCAATAAGGTATTTCTTTCCATCAGAACCACATCCAAAGTACAGAAAATCGTGATGCATTCTATCGTGTTGGGTTCTTTTTTTTCTTTAAGCATTTGTATGACTAGGTAATAACTACTTCAATTTATCCAATAACTCCAGTTTCAAAATGAAACCACTTTGGGTAACAACAATCCCCTATAAGGCAATGAAAATTTCACCTATATTTGAAGTCTCTAGGACATTGTACTGATATAGTCTAAGATGATAAAAATTGATATTTACATAGTGCTGTCATAGACATTTACTCATCTGGTCTTCCAACAAAAAAAAGAGAAAACTTTAGATTTCTGACACTGTTTGCTCCCCTTTTAGAGATTCAGAAGTGGACTTGTAGCTCCAAGTTTAAAGAAGCACTGTAAAAAGTTCTTTATAGAACAAAGGTCCATCACAGAAGGAAAGAGTCCAAGAGTAGAGTAGGAAGGAAGCTTGAAGGAAATCTGATCCATGTCTAACCTGAATAAGAATCCCCCCTACAATATAAGTCATAAGGAGTCATCTGTAGTAGAGTGGAGGCATCTGTTGATTGCTTGATTAAAGATATCTAATATGAGAGAACCAACTTCCTCCTGAGGTAGGGTATTCCACTTTAGAATGGTCTATTTGTTAGAATATTATTCCTCATATCAAGCCTACATCTGCCATTTTGCAGCATCCATCCATGATTTTCCTAGGGCTAAGAATAACAAATTTAATCTCTCGTGCAAGACAACTATCTTCAATGATTTGGAAGGAAATATGACTTCTTACATCTTTTATTTATTAATCAAAATACTATACAATTGATGAAACTGAGTTCAGAAAATGTTAAATGACTAGTCCATAACCACAGCTTTAGTTACTGGAAAAGGCAAGAGAATTCAGCTATTCTGACTTCTGAACCAGTACTGATTTGTTTCATTTTTCATGATTGCACAGTACTGCTTAGCTTTTGTATTAGCTTTTTCAAATCAAATCTCTTAGGATAGTCTGGGGTTATATTGGCTAAACATGGCTTGACCCAGTCATGACTTCAGTCTTACAAACCAACAGAAGGTGCCATAGGTTGTCCATATGAAAAATTTATAGTGATTTTGTGCCCATCTATGTGAGAATTACAATATTTTCTTTGGCCTGCAACTAACTTTAATAAGGGGACTTAAATTTTGGGGGCCGTATTGTTACTGCCTTACGTAAGGATTTCCTGAAGGTTGTCCCAAGTTTAATTTACTGTACAATTAGAATGCCTTCTCTTATTTTTTACTGTACTTAACTATCAACCATGATAATGTTGTTTTAGGGGAGCAAGGTGGTGTAGTGAGAGTGCTCAGACTGGAGTCAAGAAGATTCATCTTAAGTGCAAATCTGACCTCAGACACTTCCTAGCTGTGTAACCCTGGGCAAGTCACTTAACCCTCTTCGTTTCAGTTTCCTCATCTGTAAAATGTGCTGGAGAAGGAAATGGCAAACCACTCCAGTATCTTTACCAAGAAATCCCCAAAGGGGTCACAAAGAGTCAAATGCCGCTGAAAAATAACTAAATAAAAACAGAGTGCAAAAACACTCTGAAGATAAAATAAACCTGTAATTAGTCAGCCAGCATGTATTTAATAATCAATTAGTTGGGGTCAGGCATAGTTTTATCACTGGAACACCAAAGAAAGACCCCCAAAATATTTGGATGGTAGAAATGACAAGTCTTGGCAACAGATCAATAAGTAGAGTAAATGTGAGAGAAAAGTTAAGGATAAGATTGTCCGTGGGGGTGATTGAGAGGATGGTTTTACCAAAAGCAGTAATACAGAAGTTTGGAACTGGGGAAGGTTCTAAGAGGGGAAAAGATAATGAGTTTATTATGTCTTTCATATATCCATTTCATGTTATCCAAAGAGCACTTGGTGATGTAAGACTGAAGTTTACTGGAGAGATTAGGACTGGGAAAAATCTGCATAAAAATGATCATTAAACCAAAAAGAGCTGATGACATTACTAAGAGAAACAGTACAAAGGGAGAAGAGAAAAGGGTCTAGGAGATAGCCTTAGGGAGCAGTCACAGCTGGTGTTTCCAATCTGGATGAAGATCTCTTAATGGAGACTGAAGGGAGGTCAGATTGGAGGGGTTTCCAGGACAATGTGAGGAAAGCAGCATCACAGTGACTTAAAGATCTAAAGAAGAGAGAGTTCCTGGGAGGAGGGACAGAAGGAGGGGATTGACAGTGTCCAAAACTGCAGAGAAGTTGAGGTACATCAAGATTTTGAAAAAGTCACTAGACTTAACTTTGGAGAGATTAGTTGCCCTTGAATGATGAAGCTGGAAGTCAGACTGTAGAAAATTTAAAAGATGGTGAGAGGAAAGGAAATGCAGTTACAAAATGTAGACAGATTTCTGAAGGATTTTGATCATGAAGGGGATGAGAGATGGAGAATTTTAACAAGAAGAGATGGTTGTATCAAGGAAGGGTTTTTTTTTTAAGATGGAGAAGATATGCGTGAACATCTAGGAAGATATCAAGTGATAGAGGTTGAAGATTAATATAGAGTAAGGATGATAGCAGGGAAAATCTGGATGAGATAGGATGAAATTGGATAAAGGGTTCATGTAGGGGGATGTGATTTTGCAAGAAAAACTTCATGTGACACATGGATAAAGTATGAATACAATCTAAAAGAATGTATCAGAACAGGAAGCCTTGAGATGTGTTTGTCTTTATTTCCATGAATTTTAAAGGTTTCAATTTGTCAGTTGAATAGTAATTCCTTGATTGCTAACTAATGTACCATCTCAGTTCATTTTCCTCCTTTTAAGAAATGTATTGTTTCCCAAAAGGCTCGTAATAGAAAATGCTATGCATATCCAGATAAAGAACTATGGAGTCTGAGTGAAGATCAAAACATACTATTTTCACTTTTTAGTTGTTTTTTACTTTTTCATTTTTGTGAGATTTTTCACTTTTGATTTTTTTCATAACATAACTAATGTGGAAATATGTTTATAATGATTGCATATGTATAACTTAAATCGGATTTCTTGCTGTCTTGTGGATGGATGAGGGAGAGAGAAAAATTTGGAACTCAAAAATGAATGTTAAAAACTATCATTACATGTAACTGGAAAAATAAAATACTATGAAGTAAAAAAAATAATAACCACAAGAAGAAATGTATTGTTGATTACTTTTGTCATTCACTTCTGGAAGTGTTGTCCTCTTCTCTTCCCCTCAAATGCCCTCTTGCAACAATAACAGATAGTTAAACATAGTTTAAAAACTGAGTGGCCATATGTGAAAATATATAAATGTATATTTCATTTTCCTCATACTCCCCCTCTCTGCCAAGAAGAGAAATCCCTTTCATTATCTGTTCTTCACAACTGTTATTGATTAAATCCGTGTTCTACTATTTGGCTTAGCACAGATATGACCAGAGGATAGTAAAACTGGTAAAGACCTTAGAGGTTATCTACTTCTACTAACTGTCCAATGGATGAATCTTTCTTCAACTTCCCTAACAAATGATCATCTGCTTCAATCCATTCCCCACCATCCCCAAGCACAATTCATGTCTCAGCTCTTTAGGGATTGCAATTATTATAATAAAAAAAGAAACCAATAAAGAAATAAGAGTGTCAGATGAGTGCTTCTGTGTTATAGTTTATGGACTTTAACATCTGAAGACATATGACATGCTTATCCTCATGTAAGAAAAGTTGCTATTTATGGTCTTTTCTCTAGCATTATTTTATTATTTTGAATTATTTATTTATTTTCAGTTTTCTACAATCATTTCCATATAGCTTAGATTTTTTTCCCCTCCCTCTCCTTCTTTTACCTCTCCTTTACCACTCCCTCCTTGAGACAGTGCACAATTTTATATAGGTTCTACATATATATTCCTATGAAATATATTTTCACCTTAGTCATGTTGCATAGAAGAATTAAAATGAATGGGAAAAACCATAAGACAAAACATAACATAATACAAGAGAAATTATGGTATTTTAATGAAGACATCTCTGAGGATATGACAATTCCTGAATATTCACTACTTTTACAAAATCACAGGATTGTCATTATCTAAACCATCAAGGAAATATTCTATATTCACTTCATTCTGCAATCAAATTCCATAGTTTTTGGATGTAGAAGGTGTTTTGCCTCGAGTCCACTGGGAATTTGTTAAGTCCTTGCATTGCAATGAAGTACTAAATCTACCAGAAAAGTTTCTCGCACACTGATTGTATCATGTACAAAGTTCTCCTAGTTCTGCTCCTTTCACTCAGCATCAGTTCATATAAGTCCTTCCAGGCCTCTCTGAAGTCTTCCTGTTCATCATTTCTTACAACACAATAGTATTCCATTACATTTATATACCACAACTTGTTCAGCCATTCCATTGATGGACACCCCTTGATTTCCAGTTTTTGACCATCACAAAGAGTGCTGCTATAAATATTTTTGTACATGTGGAATCTTTTTCCATTTTTATGATGGTTTTGGGATAGTCCCAGAAGCAATATTGCTGGGTCAAAGGGTGTGCACATTTTTGTAGCCCTTTGGGCATAATTCCAAATTGCTCTCCAGAAATGGTTGGATCAACTCATAGCTCCACCAACAATGAATTAGTGTTCCAAATCTCCCACATATTCTCCAATATTTACCATCTTCCTTTTAATCATGTTAGCCAATCTGATAGGTGTGATGTGGTACCTCAGAGTTGTTTTAATTTGCATTTCTCTAGTCAATAGTGATTTAAAGGATTTTTTCACATGACTATAGCTATCTTTAATTTCTTCCTCTGAAAACTGCCTTTTCATATCCTTTGATCATTTATCAACTGTGGAATGACTTGTATTCTTGTACATTTGACCCAGTTCTCTATATATTTTAGAAATGAGGCCTTTATTAAAGACATTAGTTGAAAAAATTCTTTCCCAGTTTTCTGCTCTCCTAATCTTGGTTGCACTGGGTTTGTTTGTGCAAGATCTTTTCAATTTAATGTTATCAAAATTATTCATTTTGAACTTCATAATGTTCTCTATCTCTTGTTTGGTCAAACATTTCTCTGTTCTCCATAAATCTGACAAATACACTCTTCCTTCCTCCCCTAATTTGTTTATATTATCCGTCTTTATACCTAAATCATGTATCCATTTGGACTTTATTCTTGTGTACAGTGTCAGGAATTGCTCTATGCCCAGCTTCCTCCACACTGGTATCCAGTTTTCCTAGCAATTTTTTTTTCAAATAGTGAGTTCTTATCCTAGAAGCTGGTATTAGCATTATTTATACTATAATAGATATTCAGATTCTAGTATAGTTGGCTCACCATATAGGACAATATATCCCAAAAAGCCATTGCTGGGCATAAAACTGAGATCCCTATCATTACTATAGACTGTTTATATTCATAGTCAAAGTTTTCATATATAAAATGCATTGCATGTGGACTGAGATGGCATGTGTTTATCTGGACTCTACTATTTATTATGTGAAAAGAGACAAGTATTTTTTCTAGTTGTCCTTCAGTTTCCTTATCTATAAAATCAGCGAATTAATCAAAGTGTTCTTCACAATCCTTTTAATCTGTAAATCCTATGATCTTAATACTGAGAACCAATTACTGAGTATTTTAATTTTCTCAATGGGCCTTAAAATCAATCAACCATCATTTATTTACTAAGCATCTACTGTGTTATATGTGCAGTGTTGGGTGTTAGAGATACAACTAAAGACAGTTAAGTAGTAGAATGGCTCTGGATATGGAGTCAGAAGTCTTAAAGAAAGTAAGGAAGAAATCCAGCCTCAGATACTTACTAGCTGTGTAATCTTGGGCATGTCATTTAACTTCTGTTGCCTCAGTGTCCTCAACTGTAAAGTGAGAATAGTGGTTATACCTACCTCCCAGGGTTGTGAGGATCGAAGGAGATGTTGGTAAAGTATTAAGCACAGTTCCTAGCACATAGTGAATACTATATGAGTAGTAGCTATTATCATCACCATCATCATCATTTACAAAGACAAAAATGAAACACTTCTGCCATTAAATATTTTACTTTGGATAAGGTAAAAAATACATTAGTAAATATAAAAATTTAATCCTTATAAAATATGACACTGAACATTAACAGTAGGCTGTAGTGAACATCACATAATTTGAGTTTCATTGAACTTTAAGAATAAGCAATCATTTCGATTTAAATCAACAGACAGTTCCTAACTGCAGAATGCTGTGAAAGGTGCTAGGGAAGAGGCAGCACTTGGAAAAGTCAGCAAGTATCAAGCACCTACTGTATGAGAGGGAAAGTCCTTGTCCTCATGGAACTCATAGTATAGTGGAGGGGTAAATGCACATGCAGATAAATTAAGACATATTATATATTAAAAGAGGTAATAGGAATTTAAATTATCTAATTTCATGCTTCCTTATCATTGTTTAGTCTGTAATAGGGTCATACAAAGGATCCATTCCTCTTACACCCCTCAAAGAGGCAGTTGCCAATTTAGCCTTTTGTCCTTCAGAAGCTATGCTCCCAAGCTAAACAACATTGCAGCAAATTCAACAAATGTTTATTGAGTACTTATCATGCAAAGTATTGTAATATATTCATTTATGTATCATATATATGTGTGTATAAGTATATGTATCTAAATGTATATACATAAAAGTACTGCTCTATATATATGCCTATATATATATATATATATATATATATTAGTGATTTCAGTCACTTTCAATTTATTAAACTTAAAGACAGCTGATGATGCAGTGAATTGCGCAACTGGGTCTGAAGTCACATAGATCTAAGTTCAAAGCCAGCTTCAGACACTTACTAGCTGTAGGACCCTGGGCAAGTCACTTAAACTCTGCATTATTCATTTTGTTCAATCATATAATGGGGGTAATAACGATATAGTATTTGTAAAACGACAGAGATAATAAAATAAAGAGACCGTGTTGTAAAGTACTTAGTACAGTGACTGGCACATAGTGGGTACATGATAAATATACTTTTGATTTTTTTATTCTTCCATTTTTCTTTCTTTCCTTTCCTTCCTTTCTTCCTTCTTATCAATTTCATACACATACACAAACATATATATGTGTATATACGTATATATACATATATGATATATACATATATCTCTTTGTCATTTATTCATGCAGAGGCACTATGATATGATGACTAGTGTGCATTGGACTTAAATTTAAATTTCACTTCTCACATTTATAAGCTGTATGACCATAGAAAAATCTAAGACAAGGCTTTTTCAAATTTCACTTCCTTCATTTTTAAAATGAAGATGATAGTAATACCTACAGAATCACTCTCATAAGATCATTATGAGGATCAAATGAGACAGTCCTTATTCAGCGCTACAATAATGTTAAAGCACAATGTCAGTGGTGGTTATTGTCACTATGCATTATTTTCCCTTAGAGATTACAAACTGCTTGAGACCAGGAACAGTAACAACCATCTTTCTGTATACTCCCTCAGTATGTATCATATGCTTTTCCATATAGTTATCACTAACTAACAGTATGTTAAATTGAATCATTAAATATAAATGTGTGCTTGCACACACATATAATCTTATGTACACACACACACACACACAGGTAATGATTATTTTTATCAAGATTATGACTGCTTAAATTTGACAGAAGAATGAAGACCTTCCCTAAATGTATCTGTGTCCTGAAAAAATGAAGTAATGTTATGATGCAATGAAAAAATAATTGGCTCAATAACAGAGTTATTATTACTTACATTTTTATTTATAATAGTAATAACTGCTTTTATGGGAGATGGATGGTAAAGTGGAAAGGATGCTGAGCTTAGAGTCAGGAAGACTCATCTTCCTGAGTTCCAATCTAGTCTCTGATACGTGTTAGCTGTGTGACCTTTATCAAATTACTTAATCCGCTTTTCCTCAGTTTCCTCATCTGTAAAATGAGCTGGAGAATGAAATGTAAAACCACTTCATTATCTTTGCCAAGAAAACCTCAATGGAGTCACAAAGAGTCAGATAGGACTGAAAATGACATCATAAAATGCAGGGGTTTTTTATAGTACTTTTATTTTCAAATACTTATACTTCAACCTTATCTTCCCTGGTTCTTCTCTTCTCCAGGCTAAACATCCCCATTTCTTGCCACCCATTCTTATATGACATAGACCTAAGACTTTTCTTCGTCCTTGTTAGTCAATTAAAGAGCATTTCTTAAATGCTTACTATGTGCTAGGCATTGTATTGGACTCTGCAGTTATGAAAAACCAAGTGTAATGGTCTTTGTTCCCAAGTGGTTTACATTTTCCTGAGGGATAAATATGCAACATACCAAGATGGAAAACAGTGTGACAGGGAAAGCCTGATACTTTGAGGCAAACATCATTTATGGGTAATGTATCCTTGGATGGTCAGAAATCAATAGTGTTTAGATAAGGTGTTATAACCACAATAGTAACTAGCATTTCTGTAGTGTTTTAAAGTTTACAATGATCTTTATACACATTATCATATTTGAGTTTCTGGATAACCCTGTGGGGTAGGCATTACAAGTTTTGTTATCAACAGTGTTTTAAAGAAGAAAAACGAGCTCCAGTGTACTGTAATGACTTGCCCACACAAAGCTAGTGTGAGAAGCAGAAAGCAGAATAGGAACTCATTTATTCTTGATGATTCCAAAACCAGCATTCCATTGGACACTTTGTAGTGTATGGGTGTGCTTAAACACTGGTACAGAGAATTGAACTCTACACTCTGTATGTGATCTGACTCAGCCATAATACTGAGAGACGATCACCTCTTTGCTACAATAAGCTATGTCTCTATTAATCAAGATTAATTTAGCTTTCTTGTTAGCCAAACCATAACCATAGGGAACTTGTAACCTATTGAAAACCTCTGGTATTCAAAGTTCTTCATAACCCCACCCCTCCCACCTTTCTATTCTTCATAATGGCAGGTCTGGTCCCATTCAGTGATAATGACTTCCTTACTATTGTACAAATAAGACATATTATCTCTCAGTTCTAGTCAGTTTCTCTGTCTGTCTCCCATGCCTGGAATTCTCTCCCTCTTCATTACCACCCACTGCCTTCCCTGGCTTCTTTTAAGTCCCAACTAAATTCCATCTTCTAAGAGAAACCTTTCCCAAACCCTTTTAATTTTAATGCCTTCCTTCTGTTAATTACTTCCTATTTATCCTGTATATAGCTTGCCTTGTGTACATTTGTCTGTTTATTCTCTCCTTCATTATTAGACTGTGAGGTTTTTGAGGGTAGGAACTGTCTTTTATCTCTTTTTTATCCCTAATGCTTAGAATAGTGCCTGATGACTGGTACTGACTGACCTACAGAACTTTCTTCAAATTAACCACGCCATCTAAAATTCCATATTTCTAAAGGTGACTTTTTTATCCCAGTTGTTAGACTTTGCATTTATCCCTACTAAAGAACTATATCATATTAGATTTAGTCTAGTGATCTATTCTTTGAGTATCTTTCTGAATCATTACTCTGTTAAACAGGGTGCAGGATATCTCTTCCTGCTTTGTATCATCTAAAATTTGATGAGCATGCCATTTATGTTTAAACTGTCATTGACTTAAAAAACAGTCAAAAAGCACAAGATCAAGTGTAGGTCCCTGGGGCTCTGCATTGCAAACCTCCGCCAAGGTGACATTGAACCATTAACAACTCTTCTTTGACTTAGACCTTTTTGCCATTGCATACTTTATGTGGTCATATTACCATCTGGTTTGCATCTTTTTTCCCAAAGAATGTCTTAAGAGACTTCTCAAACGTCTGGGTAAAATCTTTATAATGTACATCTATGGCATCTTCCTGATTTAAGATTTTAGTAACCCTATCAAAAAAGGAAATAAGGTTAGCCTGACCTGATACTGATGAAGCCATGCTAGCTTTTTGTAAGCCCTGCTTCCTTTGTGATTAGACTCAATTGATTGTCTATGATCAAATCTCTAGAGTGAAACAGGACTGGATCTTGAAAAATAGTTGATGGATTTCAGCTGCTACTCTAATGAAACTGACAAAGTCCTGGGAAACCACAATGACTGCACTGCACTTTGTAAAACAAACCTATTTCACTGATAACATACAGATTTGGTTCCATGTTAATGCCAATTGATTTACTCATCATGATAGACAATTCATTCCAAAAGGCAACTGCTAGCTAAATTATCAGGCAAACCTCTTCTTTGAACTGAATTCATCATTCAAGCAATCAAGCCAATTACGCACCTAAACATATCTCAAACATCCCTAGAATCAAACCCCAAACCTCTATAAGCAGTTTCAAATAAGATTAGATGCATGGGAAATGACAGGGTCAGCTCCTACTCATCATTACACACAGATTGCTTGTTAATTATTTATTTTAGAGTTTTAAAAATAATTACAAATTAGTATGACCTAGGGTTTGTAACACAAAATAATTGTAGTTTCATTTCTTAATTATTTAGTGTTTACTATGTAAATACCCTGATTTTCCTCACAAGCATGCAACTCTGAACAGTGATAATCATATGAGTGAAGAGTAGGTCAACGGCATTTATTTGTATTAATGTAGAGAGGACTATACAGTTGAGAGTACCATCATTGGAATGTAGAATATTTCCTTGATGGTTTAGATGAAAATCCTGTTATTTTGTAAAAGTAGTGAATATTCAGAAATTGTCGTATCCTCAGAGATGTCTTCATTAAAATATCATCATTGTCTCTTTTGTAGATAATGACAGGTTTGAAGGTGCTCTTATAAAAATATACTGTACTACAGGGCAGGATTCTTGCTACTGAGTGAAGTTTCCCAAGAGATATTCTCCTTTATTTTTTTCAGTGTTATGAAGTGCTTGTTGAAAACCAGTAATTTTAATTAATCTGATGTAATATACAATAGCTGTTATGACAATAATATTCCCCCTCTGTCAAGTTGTTCCTAATGTTACCTTCCAACAACACAGTCCATGTTGTACCATTTGTATCAATTGAATAAAGAAAATCTTTAAGAGAAAAAAGAAAGACAGAAAACAGGTGTCCCACTAGTGTATTTAATGTAGACTGAACTAGTATTTTTAAAGTTTACTATAATTGTCCAATTCCATAAGAAACTTCCAGAATGGTTCCTTTACTCTTTATGGTTTAATATTTTAGAACCTCAGAATGTTAAGCTGACATTCTCAAAAAGAGTAGCTATATTTACAGTCTTTATAATAGTTATCTTGCAAGGCTCTCGGTAGGGAAAATAACCACTTTGGTACTTAATGATGAACATGAGATCGTAGCCTAAAGATGAGGCTTTCAGGTGATAATACTTTGTGTTTTCCATTTCCCATCTCTGTATAATATGACAGTCATATTATTCCTCAATGAGAACTGAAACATTTCCTATGAAGCTTCTTTTCATTTTAGTATCATTTCTGGGCCATTCCATTATTGTTAAAGAGACCATGCCACAGAACATATGAGGCTTAATTTGAATTCTACCATTAGTTAATTGTGTCATTTCACTTCTCAGAAGCTCTATTTCCTCATCTGAAATCGGGATAAATATACTTTTACAACTTGTTTTGTAGGGTCTTCATAAGAATGCAGTGGGTTTGTTGAGATCCTGTTAAAAAATGTACCCTTTTATCTGGGGGAGGAACATCAGTTCTATGACAACTTTAGAGCGACTGAACCCTTTTTTTGGCAACTCCATCTAATTAACGGATGAAAAATCATTTAATATACCCTCTCTGCCAACGACTGCATTAAAACTTTGGGGATAGAAATACAAAAGTTAGCCCTTGTCCTGAAGAAATTTATATTATAAGCAGGGAAGTTAATGCAAGTGAAGTAAGGATGGACAGGGAAGGATGTTTTGGTCTGGAAAATCAGAGGGATGGGAAGAGGAGCAGTTAGGCCATTGTGCTTTCAGGAAATGTTACTATTTCCAAATCTGGAAGTGAAAAGGTTGGGGAGGGGTTAAAAGGAAGAAAGGTGTTGGCAGCAGGGTAAATGAAGGTAGCTCACAGTCAGTGACAGGAGGCTGGATTTTATTTGGTTTAGACATGAAGAATTCTCACTTATCCAGAATATAGATCCTGGGGTCAGGAAGGGAAGGAGACAATAATACTATTATGTGCCACACTCAGGATTAAGAACTTGGAAAATTACCTTATTTAATCCTCACAACAACTCTGGGAGGGAAGTGTATCCCTATTTTACAGTTGAAGAAACTAAGACAGAGATTAAATAACTTGCCTAGGGTCAAACAGCCAGTAAGTGTCTGAGGCCATATTTGATCACAGATCTTTGTGACCCCAGGTCAAGGACTCTTATCTACTGAGTCACCTAGTTGACTATTTGGAAGCTGAGAATTGAGTTCTTACTTTGAGGCAGGGCAGCAGGAATGAAAAATGACAATACCCTATCCACTGGCACTATTCTGCTATATGTGTTGTCACCAACTATTAGAATACAAGGCCCATGAGAGTCAATGTTCTACTATTTTTCATGTTTTTATCCCTGGTACTTAACTTAATATCTAATATATAGTAAGAATTTAATATGTGTTTTTTCTTCCTTCCTTCCTTCTTCCTTCCATCATTCAAAGAAATGGTTTCCTAACCAGGAGCTGTTGTCAGCAATGAATTGATTTGAATCAATTACTTTGTTATGTAACTTACAATCTTAGAAATTTTCCTAGGGGCATTTAAAATTTATGAGAATTGTTCATGGCTACATAGACAGTGTATATCAGAATTTGAGGGTGTGAGTGTATATCCATCTATGCATGTGTAGGTATATGGGTATATGTGTGTATGTGTGTATGTATGTATGTATGTATGTATGTATATGTATATGTGTGTGTGTGTGTGTCAGAGGCAGATTTGTAGCTCTACAAAGTTGAAGGTATCTTTTCTTTCTATTATACCATAATATATAATTTAACATTTTAGCAAAATTCAAAATTAAATAATAAAATGACATTAACATCCTTATTTTAATTAGAAAAACCATAGAGTTAGGACCAAGATGTTATACTTTGGATCTGAATTGTACTGTCAATTAACCTATATTCATTCAATTAAGTAGAAAATAGTTATATCTCTTCTTCAGTTTGCCCTATGTAGATGAAACTTAGTTTTAGTGTGAACTGACTAGTATTTCTCTTTATAGGAAAACCAATTTTATATCCTCCTAAATACAGCCACAGCAATTAAAATATAATTGAAAAATATCTAACAAAACAAATAAAAATACGACAAGCAATGCTAATATGTAGCTTTCTAAGTCAATATGCAGCCCATAGGGATCTGTATAAATGGTTTAATGGACCCCTTTTCTATTTGAGGTTGAGACCATTGGTCTAGTTAGCGCTTAGACATATTTTCATTGGTTACCTGTAAGTTCAAGTTGATGGCTGATGAATGAAGTTGCCTACTTCTATTTGCATTGATTCTAATATGCTGACTCTTGAATCCTTTTATTCAAAAATGAATGGATGGATGGGTAGATGAGCAGTTGTTAGGCTCTTAGAATGTGCCAGGCCCCATAGTAAGTTCTAGAAATACAAATCCAAACCAGAGTCCTTACTATCAAGGAGCATTATAATACACTGCATTGTAACAGCAAGAGACAACACATATAATAGAGGAAAAAGTATTTCAATCTAGGGAATGACTGGGGTGTAGCCATAGGATACTCGGTTGACCTGCCCTTTCTAGAAGCAACAGTAGTAATGGAGATGTGGCAGGAAGATGTATGGGGGTATAACATGGTTATACTGGATGTTGTTAAATATAATAAGCTCTCATCAGTCAGCATATTCCCAAGAAGGAATTATCATAGCCCCAAAGCAGAATGGCTGAAAAATTCCACAGGAGGTCTAGCTTGTAGGATGCAGCAGCAATGTTAGAGCAGCTTGATGGCCTGGCAGGAGATGGGTAGAGTGGAAAATCATTTGCAGTCTGGGTATAGTTATGTATCATTGGCTCTAAATATCATGGTGATTCTGAAACTGTGTGTCAACTCCTCCAACTCCATATTTTTTTTTTTTAAATGAAGCTGCTTTAGCACCAAAGGGTACCATACCCAAGCGAAACATGAACTCAAATGAAGATCATATAGCAATATTAAAGTAATTATTGAACTCAAGAGGTAATCATCAATGTGTGTTCCTTATGTTTATGTACAGATGTAAGAGACAAAAGAAAGTCCCTGGATGATTCCAGCTTATGGACAATAAAGGCATAAAGGTTTTGTAGCCCACAACCATCTAAGACCATGCTGCAGTACCAATTTTCAAAGCCTAGAATGATAAGTGCCAAAGAGCCAGACTGAGACATGGCTAATTAGATAATTTTGTCCATCTGAATAATTAGGACAGATCATTCCACTCTCCATTTGGCTTCAGTGATTGGTAGAGATTGTTAAGAAAGTCCAAATGTCAAAATCTCCCATTTATGATCCAAATTGGTAGACACATGAGAAGATTTGACTTCATTACCAGGAAAACTGTTGCTAATATTTTAAGTATATTGACTTGAAAACCTTACACACTATCTAATATAGTGGGATTTATTTATTTTAATAAAATTATATATGTATAAATAACAGATGGCTATTTACAGGAAGACACACATGGCAGCAATAGAAGGATCTAGAATTATGGCTGAGAGAAGGAAAGCCATGAAGAGGGGAGGGGCAGTTCCTGCTATGGGCTTGGATGCTCAAATAAGCAGTGAGGAAAAGACAGAAGATGGTTCATATCATTCCAACGATTTTTATTTTTAAGTTTTTCCTACCAAAATATGCACTTCATCTTAATAGCATTTAACTCCTACTAGGAGGGCATTTGTGAAGCCATATCCACCCCGACCGTAGCTGATTCTTCTCTAGAACGTTGTCCATGTTCACCTTCATGATTTCTCCTGCATGATTTCATCCACCTGAGCCTTGATTTGCTGTCATTTCCAGGTGACAGCAAGTGATGTTTTATTTTTGGAATGGGAAGAGTATTAAACAGGATCACATTCTTCTCCTTTGGGGGCATCAGAGTACCAGGAACAGATGTGGTGGAGCAGTTACATGGGGATTGCAGCCTACCATATTCTGGAATTCTGGAAAGAATCCAAAAAGTCATTTACTTCCCTCCTTCTCCACCATATAGAAAGGAAGGAAGGGAGGAAAGAAAGAGAAAGAGAGAAAGGAATAAAGGAAGGAAGGAAGAAAGAAAGAAAGAAAGAAAGAAAGAAAGAAAGAAAGAAAGAAAGAAAGAAAGAAAGAAAGAAAGAAAGAAAGAAAGAAAGGAAGGAAGGAAGGAAGGAAAGAAAGAAAGAAGAAAGAAAGAAAGAAAGAAAGAAAGAAAGAAAGAAAGAAAGAAAGAAAGGAAAGAAAGAAAGAAAGAAAGAAAGAAAGAAAGAAAGAAAGAAAGAAAGAAAGAAAGAAAATTTAGAAAGAAAAAACAAAAGAGATAAAGTTTTCCCTGGTGCAGTGGGAGGTTCTGATTTAGTCCTAAATCAAGTATTTAGGATTCATGTGACTTTGAGCAAGTTAACGCTCTCTGAGCCTCTGAGAAATAATTTTCATATCTGCAAAATTAGGAAAATCATATATTCCCTGCTTCACTGGACTTTGGTTAGGAAAGTGCTTTGCAAATCTTAAATTATTAAGGAAAAAAACAAACAAACAAACAAACGAACAAACAAACAAAAACTCCTACAATCACCTGCCAGACTCACATCAGCCATACCGTGTAACTTGCCCAAGAGATTTGTCCAAGGGCAAACAGGTATGAAGTGAGAAAATCAGAATTCAAACAGAGATCTATCCATCTGACTCAAAATTCAACCCTCTTTGTATTGCCTAGGTATTCTTTGTTTTATATGAGAAGGGGGATGTTTAATTGTACCACTTCCAGAAATAACACATACAATACAGACACACACACACACACACACACACATATATATTTTATATATATATACACACACACACACACACACATGAATTTTTTCTTTATTTTTACATGAAATAGACAGTAAATTAGGGGTATAAATGAAAACTCTTTTACATTATTAACCTGATTTAATGCTATGGAAAAAGTTTTGCCTTTGAACCTGGGTTGGAATTCCCCTTTGCCATTTGGATTATATCTACCTGCCCTTGTGTAAGTTTCTTTTCTAAGATTTTTTCCCTGTGTGTGTGCGTGTGTGTGTTTATGTGTTTGTCATATGCTATGTGTATATATGTGTGTATAAATGTATATACATGTATACACACATATATGTATATGTGTAATGTGTATTATATATATATGTGTGTGTGTGTATTCCTATCCAGTTTAATTTTATCTCTGCCTATGAATTCTCCATGTTATTATGCATTCTAAAACCAATCATAATTATCATTACATGTATGGAGCCTAGATTGTGGAAAGAGAACCAGACCTGAAGTCAGGAAATCCTGAGTTCAAATCTGACCTCAAACACTTACTAACTGTTCAGCTCAGGGCAAGTCAGTTAGCTGCTGTCTGACTCAGTTTCCTTCTCTGTAAAGTGGGAACAGTAATAGCATCGACCTTCAAGAGTTGTTATGAGGATCAAATGAGAGAATATTTGTAAAGTGCTTTGCAAACCCTAATGCTAGCTATTAACAGCCTATTGGTCTTGAATATAATGGTGTAATGAATAGATTTGGGGGATTAGAGGAAAAGATGGGGTCTGGACCCATGACTTTGTTAGCACAGAGAATTCACATTTTGAAATTTCCTTCCATTGATGCAGATCAGCAAATTCTCTGTAACTTAGAGTCTTAGAAAATGGCCTGAGGCACGGAGAGGTGACTAGCCCATCACCACAAAGCTAGTGTTCTTCAAAAGAAGGCCTTGACTTCAGTTTTTTATGGCCATAAGGTAGCCCTCTATTCACTACGTATAGCTGGCTTTAATTGCTAAAAGAATTAAATAAATAAATAAAAATTCTACTTAAACTCAAATCAATATGCTAGCAACCTATTCACCCTCTTGGCATGATGAAGAAACACAGAGGTGATTGGAAAGATGTCATAATAGCTCAGGGGAGAATATTACTCCAAACAAAATGAGTTTAATGACCTTTCTATTTGGGAATTCATTTTACACACTACAAAAGTTCAGTACTTCTTACTCCTTCAGTTCTCCAGAGTGCGAAGTTTAAAATAGTGAGGCTCAATCCACACATGTCAATTTAATATATGCCAAGTGACATTAAATATGGATGATAACACAATTATTAAAACACAAGATGAAATGATGAGCATGTGCTCTTGTGTTTCTAATAGCAATACCACTGATCACTAATGCTGTCATTGAGAATGATGTTTTATCTCTGCATACTTTAATGGTAGATTGTAAAAAGAAATGAGTAAAGATTAGCTGTACCAATTCAGACCAGTTCATTTTCTCTGTGGGGACCTTAGGAAGAAAGGGTTGATCTTAGGTAAAGAATCGATACTCTTGCTCCTCTCTGATGATTCTGGGCAAATGCTGCAATTCTGAGGAGCTTAGAAGGGTAGAAGTTGTTCCAACTATTCATTCTGGCATTTAAAAGGGTTTGGGTAGGGGAAAGGAGTAAGGGTTGATGCTGCTAGCAACGTGCCTTGCAGCCTTTCCTGTCAGCTCTCATAGAAAAAAAAAAATGGCTTGTTTCCACACAATGTGTGACTCATCACTTTGCCCAAACATTTTAATTATATCTGTGTAGCTCATTGCTGAATGCTTTTTAATACTTTGGAAAATGTGGGTATCTGAAAGGCAGTCATTTCCAGTTCCTGCATCTCTTACGTCATGGATATATTTGCCTAGAATTTTTCAGGCACTTGTACTACACTATGAAGAATTGGTAATGACATAATCTGATGGTAGACCTAAAATGAAATATTTCTTTAGTCCCAATAATGGGATACCCAAGAAACTTTTCTGTTCTTTAGTATTTTACCAAATTTGGTATATGAAATTCCATTCTATTTTGTTTCTTAATATAGAAAATCTATAAATGAAAGTTAAACTTGAAAAAGTCAAATATAGAAAATATATAGAAATGTTCTGTCTTCCTTTTCCTCCTCAACTTTGAAATAGGGTTTATCATTATCCAGGTAAGTCTCCCTCACGCTGTTTTTCTTTTGGCTCCGAGCCTTCCTTAACCCCCACTATCATGACATAAGTGACAGGAATTTGGCCCAGTAAGGGAATGATGGAGGAAGCATGAAATAGGCAGTGATAAGACATGGTAGTAGAAGAAATATGCCTTCACACTGAAGGTTTTAAGGTCAGAAACATGAATGGGGGGGATAATGAAAGTACTTGGATGGTAAGTCTCCTCACCCTCTTCTACAAACTATCAACTAGTTGTGGTAAGGAGTAGAAAGAGAATGTTTGTGACAGAACGTTAAATAGAAAAAGATTCAGGTATGTGGAATTCCAGTCTAGGTTTCATCCATTGCCTATATCCCATGCCATGAGAGCCCAGACCCCTCAGTTCATGAAGCTTCTTCACAGGATGGGTTCTAGTAAATACAAAAATGGAAATAAATTGTGAAGCTACTTTGACTACTCATAAGATGAGATCAAGCAAATGAAATGTGTATGTGTATGTGTGTATACACACGTATACAAATACTTGTATTTATGTATGTATATATGCAACTGTGTATGTGAATTGCATATATATGTACATATATAAAGATACCTATATACATATATACAAACACATACATATATGCATTCACACTTATGTTCTAGAATGCTTGGGTTCATTACAGCTTAGCTACTTTTGGTTGACTATCTGCATTTTTGAGAGGCTACTACACAAAATCATATCTTTAACATTTCATTATGGACTGCTTTATTGACTTGATTCTATACAATGTAAAATACTATATACAATACCTAATGTATGTATGCATATGTGTGGTATACACACATATGTACATACTTGCATTTATGCATGTGTGCATGTATAAATGTGTGAATTGCACATATATGTACACCCATATACATACCTATATAAATATACACATGTATGCATATTTTCAAACACATACATATATGTAACTATATATATATATATATATATGTGTATGTGTGCATATACATATACATTCTAGAATGTCTGGGTTTATTACAGTTTAGGTACATTTGTTTGACTATCTGCATTTTTGAGAGGCTGCTAGACAAACAACATGTTCAGTATTTCATTATGGACTGCTTCATTGACTTGATTCTATACCAAGTAAAACACTGTATACAGTCACATGTTACAGTCACAGAATTAGAGCTCAGTGAAATATAGTAATTTCAGGGAAGACACAAGTTGTACCAGAAGTGGGGAATCTAGAAATGATTTTGATTCTGTAAATCCACCATGATCCACATGCCCATGATATTAAGTTAGTATTACCATCCAGAAGGAGGGAGAAATAGGGAATATGAGGTTACTTACTCTGTGAGAGCCTTACAGAACTTCTCAGTTTCTCAGCTTTTCTACTATATGGCAAAGAAGCACCATCACTGCCAGCATGAACATGAGACTGGCACAGCTCCTATTCTTTGTTGAACAGGACCAGGATATTGGCTTTGAAGGAACTTAGAGTGAGTATATCAAGTCCAAAATTGTCATTTTACAATTGAGTAAACTAAGGCCTTGAACGAGGGGAAAACGTCTTCAAGATTTTGTAAGTAATTGACAAAATCATAATTAAAGCCCAGGTCTTTTATCCTCAAATCCAGCACTCTTTATAAGGACTTTGTTGAGTCTTTAGAATTTTACCTACATAGAGTTCAGTCTGCTTTTTGATCATGTGAATGTTGTTGGTAATCTTTTACTTAGAATGACTATGGTTATTTTTCATAATTGATCTGTTTTGAAATGAAAATTTTCCCATTTCCCTTTATAGAAATAAACTCAAAACATACACAATAGTATGTTATTTGTGAGCCAGAGGGATGTATATTATTGAAATTCTCATGATGTTTCATTTTAAAAGATAAAAATCTTTCCAATTTGGTTTTCCATTTTTCTACAGCAATTGTAATTCCCATTTTTTCATATTATTTTATATTCAAAACATATTGTTTCAGTGACTTCTGGAAACCACAAAATAAAAGCGTGGTAAATCCATCCCTGAGACCATCAATACTGAGCTTCTTTTTGACCAGTCTAGTCTTTCTCAAAGGCCAGCTATAATCAGGCACATATTCATGCTTGTCCTATAATTCATACGTGTGGCAGAGACTGTTCAAAAGTTCCTTTGACCTTCAGCATGAAATACTACTAAGTTATAGAAAGTGGCATGGGTATGGATAATGCAGTCCTTTCATTTATTTTATCCAACTTCACTGGAAAAAGCATTGCAAATCCTAATCACTCTATAGATATCTTTTAACATAGTGTAGCTTGGGTGCTTAACTTAACTCTGAGAAAGTATAAAAATAACTATGGGAATCATGTGTATAGGTGAGAATAAATTCTGTTAATAAATCACATATGGAATAAATATATTTTAGGAAAAGGTGTGCATCATAAGACAAACTGTCTACCCAGGACCATGAGAGGTAAACAGAAATTTTTTTCTTTGTAATAAATACATCACTTATATTTATATAGCATTGTATAGTTTACAGAGAGGTACAATCACCTCATTGATAGAGGGTAGCCCTTAGCATTAGGAAAATTTTGGTCTATGTCCTCCTTATGATAGTTAATAACTTCAAGATGATGGACACTTGTCATTACCTTCTCTGTGACCCACATAATCCTCCAAGACTATATGTGCATTGTAGATGAGTTTCTGATCAATATCATCAGATGCTGTTTTCATACTAGAATATTCTCCGGTAAAAAAAAAAAATCACAGATTAAGACAAAATGAAAAATTACACTTGGAAAAGAAAGACATTCTGCCAAAAATATTTACCAGTTTTATGGCGCTGGGCAAGTTATAATCTTTCTGAGCCTTAATTTCATTATTTGTAAACCAGGGATAACAATACTATGTACTTCACAGTGTTAATGGAGAATTAAATGAGTAAACGCATGTGAAGTACTTTGTAATCCTTAATGTGCTATAGGATCGTGAAACGTTATGTGTACCAATCTAGCAACTTTTCATGGCACATTCCCAAGAACACTGGTTTCTAGACATCAGAGGATATGGGTTCAAATCTCACCTCTGCACACATTACATATTTAACCTGGTCCAAGTCACTTACCTTCCCTGGATATTAGTTAGTTCATTCTATAAATTTAGTTTAGTTTAATAAGTTTAGTTTAGTTCATTCTGTAAAATATGAGTTAGATAAGATGGCCCCTGATGTCCCTTCTATCTCTAGATCTAATTGATAGATAAATGGATGATGGATAGATAAAGCAAATGCATCTATATATAAATATATACCTGATTTACAAACTACTTAATCTATAGAAAGATAGTAATAATATTTGTAATAATGTTAATAATGCTGATAAATAGCTAACATTTACATCACACCTTTTTGTCAGACACGTCACAATTATTGTTTAATCTTCACAATATTTTATCTGAGATTTATGTGATATAATTATCCCTATTTTACATATAAGGTAACTGAGACAAACAAAGGTTAAGTGACATGCTCAGTATCAACAAAGCTACCAATTGTATAGGGTCATTTTTACTTCAAGTCTTCCTGATTCCAAGTTCAGCAAAGTATTCATTTTGTCATCTAACTGCCTGTAAGTCAATGACAGATACTAGATAGATGGAGAGATGAATAGACAGACAGAGAGACAGACAGAGAGACAGAGAGACAGAGACACAGACAGACAGACAGACAGACAGACAGACAGACAGACAGATAGATAGATAGATAGATAGATAGATAGATAAATAGACAGATAGACATTACATAGCAGGAACACACGCATAAATGTATGTGTATTTCTCTATATATAAACATATACCTCCTTTGCAAAGTATATTTTTCCACATATATACATTCTTTGTGAAGAGATGAATTCATATTTTTAAATGCCCTAAAAACCTGTGATTCATAGGACACTTTGTCTATCTTTACAGTATCATTCCTGCTGAAGTGGAATAAGAACTCACATGATTTAGGACCATTTTTTTTTATTTTTTTCTTTTTCCTCTTTTTAAAATGTGTTACCTCAGGCAGAGAGAAATAATTTGCAAAGCAGTATATGTACATGTACATATATAGTTTGCAAAGCAAATTTCTCAGAATAATCCTATAAACCTCTTTCTCTCTCATCCAGGTTACAACAAATACCTCCTGATTAGTCCCCCTGATTCATATTCCTCCCCTCCTCCACACAGTTTTCAGACTGATATCCCTAAGGCACAGTTCTGACAATATTATACCCCTGCTCATGCATATCCATTGGTTCCCTATTACCTCCAGGAGACAAGAGAGACTGAGTCGGAGAGACAGAGACAAAGAGGGACAGAAACAGAGAGAGATAGAGACATGTATGTATATATGTGTGTCTCTGCATGCATATATAAATTCCCCTCCCCATTTTTGACATTTAAAATCCTTTCTGTCTTCCGACACATTTAAAGCCCCATTGGCTACTTCTCTGGGTCACATACTCTACATTCTAGCAAGCCAAATGACCTACAAACATGCTGTTCCTCATGGGTGACCTCCCATCTCTTCTTCCTGTTACTTTGCTTAGGCCACTGTACTCCCCAAACCCTTCTCCCCCCACTAGCATACCTGTACCTGATCACCAAATGTTTTCTATCCTCATTTCTCCCTCATGGATTCCACAGGTTCTTTCAAATCTCAATTAAAATGCTATTTCCAAGGGGAAGCCCATCCTGATCCATCACACTTCCTGGTATCCTCCCAACCAGAACTGTTGCTTCAAGCTTAATTTTCTAGATGCCTATGATTTTCTCCAGATAAAATGTAAGCCTCTTTAAAGTCACAGACTATTTTGTTTTCCTATCTTTTTTTGATCCTTTAATGTGCTATGTGTCTAGCAGTGTGTCTGACACCTAATCAGTGTTTAATAAATGCTTGGTTGAGTTAAATTTAGTTGGTTATACAAGTATATATTATTATTTCCATTATATAGATGATGAAATAAAAATACAGGAATGAAAGCTGAAACTGAAACCTAGATTGCTTTATTCCAGGGTCAGTCTTGCCTTTATCTCATGCTTAATGTTGGGTCAATAAATAGACTAAATGGTGAAAAGAAGCATTTACTGGAGTTTTAAAAAAATCTTTTGGAAAGGAGAGATGAATTTCTGAGTATTATCCTTTGACAAACCCACAAAATTGGAATATATTCCTAACTTAAAGTGCCACAAGAAAACGAAGGTCTAATGTATTAGTAAAACCACCTTCTAAATCTGAGTATGTCTAGAGCCTGGTGAGAAGTCTTTAAAATGAACTAAATTAAAATCTATCGATTTTTATTACTCAATATATATTCTCTATAGTCTCATCATGAAAGGGGGAATGACTAGAAGGCATTCTCATGCTAGAAACAACATGATGTAATGTTTAGAGTACTGAACTAGGAGTCAATAATGTATAAATCATAATTCTGACACGAATATGAAAACTTATGCAAGAGTAGCAAGTTATTATTTAGAGTGCTTTCCTAATCCTTTAAATGTCCATACAATTTTAAGTTTATGTACAGTTTCCTTTTTCAAATTTTCCTCTATATTTGAATCAAAGCCTCTTTTTTTAACATTATTTCATCTAGCTGAATGCATTAACCACTCCAATCAATCAATCAATAAACATTTGTTGACTGACTGCTATATGCCAGGCACTTTATTAAGCACTGGGCGAATAAAGAAGAGACAAAAGATGCTTCCTGCTTTAGGAAATGAAAAAAAAAATAGGAAATCCAGGTAAAATCAGAGACAGAGATACAGCCACTGTTAGTTACTCTGTGGACCACAGTTTTCTTATGTATGAATTGATGGACTAGGATTAGATGATCTCTGTGTATCCTTCCAGCTCTATATCCCATAGTCTTTATACATTCACTGGTTGTGTGATAACAGATAATTCACTTAGCTGCTTCAAGTCTTGAGTGATTCTCTAATCTATTAGTTAAAAACAACAATATTCCAAGAAGTTCTCATACATAGTCTCCATAATATTGAAATAATATATCTTAGATGTGCTTAATCTCCTGTTGATAATCCCAAGATGTTTAGTGTTTTCAGCATAATACTTTACTGTCTTTCATGATGTGTGTGTATATATATATGTAAAATTTTGATCAAGATGCCAAAATATTGATCATAGAATCACACAGAATCAAAGCAAAAATACATGCCGAATTTTCCAAGATTCACATGTTTTGCATCATTTTGCACGTATAATTGATAATTTGGGTGTGGGAGGTTTACAAAACAAATTTTTTGTAACTTGAGTGGTATGGCACTGAATAAATAAATTTTGGTAGAATACTGATTTTACTTTTATATTGGCTTGGCCCATGCATGAAAAATTGATATTTTTTCAGTTGTTTAGATCTGACTTTATTTGTGTGAAAAGTATTTTATAACTATTTTCAGAGTCCTTGGGTTTTGCTCATCAGGTCCACTTTTAAATATTTTATTTTATCTGTAATTATTTTGAATAGAATTATTCTTTCTATCTCTTGCCGCTGGACTGTGTTGGTGATACACAGAAATGCTGTTGATTCATGTGAGTTTATTTTATATCCTGCAAATTTGCTAAAGCTGTTAATTTAACTAGTAAAGATCCATCCATCTCACTTAGATGGCTATTATTTGTTGGCATATATTCAACAAAATAGTTCCTAATAATTTCTTTAATTTCACCTTCATTGGTGGTGAATTCATCCTTTTGATTTTTGATACTTGTAATTAGCTATTCTTTTTTTTTAAATCAATGAGCCATTTGCTTGTTTTATTTTTCCCACAACACCACTTCATAGTCTTATTTATTAGTTCAGTGGTTTTCTTACTTTCAATTTTATTAATCTCTCCTTTGATTTTTTAGGATTTCCAATTTCATGTTAAATTGGGGATCTTTAATTATTCTTTTGCTAGTTTTTTCGTTTTATTTTGTTTTTGTTATATGCCCAATTCACTGATATCTTTCTCCATTTTATTGATGAAGCTGTTTTGGGGTATAAATTTTCCCCTAAGTATTGCTGTGGCTTCATCTCATAACTTTTAGTATGTTGTCTCATTATTGTCATTCTCTTTAATGATGTCATTGTTTATTTCTATTATTTGTTTTTTGACCCACTCATTCTTTAGGATGAGATTATTTCGTTTAAAATTAAGTTTTAATCTACATTTTCACAGCCCTTTATTGAATATAATTTTTATTCCATCAGAAGTAGGTTTGAGCCAAGTTCCTCTGTCACCAGAGCCAGTGATCTTTCTATTTTATCATGAATCAGATGATAATATAATTAGGTGGGTTCTGGAATTGACTGAATGACCAGTTTCAGAGTGGTGAGTGATAGTTTAATGAAAACTTGAAAAAATAGCACTAGAAAAATGTTTTCCTTCCTTCATCCCATAATTTCTCCTTATTCCTATATTGTTCAACATTTTTATCTATTAATAAAAAAATTCTCTGGAGGCTGAATTAAAACAATGAATACTTTCACCATCCTTAGCTCTCTCTACCACTCTTATCTGTCAATGTCCTTATAAGAATGAGGCACCCAGAATGGAACACAATACTGAAAATACTGCCCAACCAAGATACAACAAAAGGGGACCTCTCTCACTTGAGACATTATCCTTTTCATTATGAAGCCCAAGATTCCAGTATTATTTTTGGTGAACATATCTTAATTTTTACTCATATTGAGTTTGTAGTCCCTTATAATGCTCTGGTTTGTGTCTAGCCATACCTCCACAAATGTAAAGTGGATTTTCAAGCCCTGTGCAATATTTTAATTGTATTACTTCTTCTCTGAACATCCATAATTATTACCTCACAACCTGTGAGTAGACTGAGCTGCCCACAGGGGAACCCAACTAACTAAGTAAGTTGTTTCCTTCCCTTCCCTTCCCTTCCCTTCCCTTCCCTTCCCTTCCCTTCCCTTCCCTTCCTTTCCCTTCCCTTCCCTTCCTTTCCCTTCCCTTCCCTTCCCTTCCCTTCCCTTCCCTTCCCTTCCCTTCCCTTCCCTTCCCTTCCCTTCCTTTCCCTTCCCTTCCCTTCCCTTCCTTTCCTTCTTCTTTTCCCTTTCCTCTTCCCCTCCCTTTCCTTTCCTTTCCTTTGGATGAACACAACAAATTATTGCCTCACAACTAAATGCCTAGTGTTATAATTTCTCACATTTTAAATGTGTCATTCATTCCTTCATTTAATGTTGTATGTTAACTTCACACATTTCCCCAACTATAATTTCTGTCTTCATCCTTCATTTTCTTTTTCTTTTTCTTTCTTTCTTTTTTTTTTTTACCAAAATGAGTGTGTATTTTATTCTTTCCATTAGTGGAATGTGATGAGAGTAGACTTCATGTTTTTCTCTCACCTCCCCTCTTTATCCCTCCACTAATAAGTCTTTTGCTTGCCTCTTTTATGAGAGATAATTTGCCCCATTCCATTTCTCCCTTTCTCCTCCCAATATATGTCTTTCTCACTGCTTGATTTCATTTTTTAAGATATGATCCTATCCTCTTCAATTCACTCTGTGTACTTTGTCTCTATGTGTGTGTGCATGTGCGTGTGTGTAATCCCACCCAGTACCCAGATACTGAAAAGTTTCAAGAGTTACAAATATTGTCTTTCCATTTAGGAATGTAAACAGTTCATCTTTAGTAAGTCCCTTATGACTTCTCTTTGCTGTTCACCTTTTCATGCTTCTCATCATTCTTGTGTTTGAAAGTCCAATTTTCTTTTCAGCTCTGGTCTTTTCATCAAGAATGCTTGAAAGTCCTCAATTTCATTGAAAGACCAATTTTTCCCCTGAAGTATGATACTCAGTTTTGCTGGGTAGGTGATTCTTGGTTTTAGTCCTAGTTCCTTTGACTTCTGGAATATCCTATTCCATGCCCTTCAATCCCTTAATGTAGAGGCTGCTAGATCTTGTGTTATCCTGATTGTATTTCCACAATACTTGAATTGTTTCTTTCTAGCTGCTTGCAATATGTTCTCCTTGACCTGGGAACTCTGGAATTTGGCCACAATGTTCCTGGGAGTTTCTCTTTTTGGATCTCTTTCAGGCGGTGTTCTGGGGATTCCTTGAATATTTATTTTGCCCTGTGGTTCTAGAATCTCAGGGCAGTTTTCCTTCTTAATTTCATGAAAGATGATGTCTAGGCTCTTTTTTTGATCATAGCTTTCAGGTAGTCCCATAATTTTTAAATTGTCTCTCCTGGATCTATTTTCCAGGTCAGTTGTTTTTCCAATGAGATATTCCACATTATCTTCCATTTTTTCATTTTTTTGGTTTTGTTTTGTGATTTCTTGGTTTCTCATAAAGTTATTAGCCTCCATCTGTTCCATTCTAATTTTGAAAGAACTATTTTCTTCAGTGAGCTTTTGAATCTCCTTTTCCATTTGGCTAATTCTGCTTTTGAAAGCATTCTTCTCCTCATTGGCTTTTTGAACCTCTTTTGCCAATTGAGTTAGCCTATTTTTCAAGGTGTTATTTTCTTCAGCATTTTTTTGGGTCTCCTTTAGCAGGATGCTGACCTGCTGTTCATGCTTTGACTGCATGTCTCTCATTTCTCTTCCCAGCTTTTCCTCCACCTCTCTAACTTGATTTTCAAAAATCTTTTTGAGTTCTTCCATGGCCTGAGCCCACTGGGTGGGCTGGGATACAGAAGCCTTGACTTCTGCATCTTTGCCTGATGGTAAGCATTGCTCTTCCTCATCAGAAAGGAAGGGAGGAAATGCCTGTTCACCAAGAAAGTAACCTTCTATAGTCTTATTTCTTTTCCCTTTTCTGGGCATTTTCCCAGCCAGTGACTAGACCTCTGAATATTCTCCTCACACCCACTTGGCCTCCAGATCCTCCCAGCCAGCGTTTGGGGTCTGAGATTCAAATGCTGCTTCCCAGCCTCAGGGCTTCCGTGGGGGGCAGGGCTGCTATTCAGTGTGAGATTAAGTTTAGGTGCTCAGGTAGGGGCAGGGCTGCCTCACGGGCTCAGTTCCCTCAGGGGGTTTATGCAGAGACCTTCAACAATGGATCCAGGCTCCTGCCTGCTTGGGGAGCCCTGGTCTACTCCCGCCTCAGCTGCTGCCTCCCGAGGGGGCCTGAGTTATGGGGGCACCCCACTCCCCTCTGAACCCACCAAAGAGACCCTCTCACCAACCCCATCACCTGTGGGTGGAGGGACACACACAACCGCTGGAGATCCCGTCCCTGAAGCCCGCTCGGATCTGTTCCTTTGGTGCCGCGGGCGCAGCAGGGCAGTGCTCGCGTCCCAGTCCCGGCTCCCAGTCCGCTGGCCCAATGGACCTTTAGCGAGAAGTTTGCAGGTCCCTCTGGAGAAGAAATCTCCTTCGCTCCACTGTTCTGTGGCCTCTACTGCTCCAGAATTTGCCGTGAGTTCCTTTTTACAGATGTTCTATGGGTTGTGGATTCGGAGCTATGTGTATGTGCGTCTTTCTACTCCACCATCTTGGCTCCGCCCCCTTCGTCCTTCATTTTCACAGAAGACCATGACATCAGAGAAATGGTACTTGACTTTGTTTTGAGTGAAGGAGAGCTGTGCACCAACCTCACTTTCTCCTCCTTACTCCCAACTATAATATAAGCTACTTGGAGACAAGGGCAAAACCATGAATTCTTCATTTCCTATGGTATTAAAAAACAAACAAACAAACAAGAAACTAAAGAATGTCCAATATGTTCCTATTGATTGATTGATCAATTGATTTTTTAAAAATTTAACCTGCTGGTAATATTTCACCAACATAATTTGAGCTCAACCATAGAATCTCATGAAATTTTACACTCTAAGTGCAGATAGAAAATCCTCTTGCAAAATTGGAGACATCTGTGCTGTGATCGCACAAGAGACCCCAACATGAGCAGGCTAGCTTCTGCTTATTAAAGTTAGTCACAGAGTTTCCCTCTCTCCAAAAAATGAAGAGAAGTGATGTAGCGTTTTACCCTTTCCCCTCCTATAATTTAGTTTCTTCAATATTATTACTGAGAGAAGAAGATCATGAGTTATCAGATTACTGGTAACCTTGTGTTTGGTGTTACATTAGGGGGATTTTATGCTTCACTTGTCTCAAGCCATTACTTGGGAAAAACTCTCACCTAGAAAGGACCAACTCCCTCCTTCACACACCTCCATCAAGAACACTGTCCATAATGTATCAGACCAACCAAAGCATGCTTCAACTGGTGTTCCATGGGATACATGAGGTCATAAATCTAGGTACTCCTTTCAGTCATATGAAATTTACCTATCAGAAGTGGATTAACTGAAATTGGGAGATGTTTAACAAAATACATCATAATATAATAAAACATAGACAATGTTGATTTGTGGTTTCCTACATGAATGTACAGGTCACAGTAATTCTTTCTATTTGAATTGAACACCTCTTAACTCATCCCTGCCTTTTCATCCTATGTAAGCAATTAAATTCATATTGATAAAAGCCCTAAAATGTGATTTTTAACCCTCTGCCCTGTTGTCTGTCATTATGCCATCATTCCTACAAAAGCGCAGTAGGAATTCACAGGATTGAGAAAGTTAAAATTTTTTATTTTCCTTTTTTTAATGTTTTGTCAGAGCAAAAGGAAAAGTCTGCCTTACTAGCAAGGTTGCCATTAATGTCTCTTCATGCTAAGGTAGTTGGATTCTTTGAGAATAGATAGAATTGATTATGGGAGGCCACCAGAAACATTTCCAACATGTTAGAACCTAGGGATTTTTTTGGTCATCTTTTCTGTTTCATTTTTGGGATCTCACAATCATCCCTCTGACTTAATAAAGCACCCAGTTTAGACTTTTCTGGAGGATTAGGACTGAGAAAGTAAGTTCAAATTCTTCATTGTGAACTCACTCACTTTCTCAAAGCCTCTGCAACTCAGGGAACTGCAAGACAACTTAGTTGCAAGGCAACTAAGCAGTATTGTGGAAGCACCTATGTGGCAAAGTGGACAGGGTCTTGAACTTGTAGTGAAAAAGGCCTGAATACCAACCCTGTATCAAAACATATTAGCTTTGTGACTCTCAGCAAGCCAGTTCTCTCTGTCTTGATTTCTTCTTATATAAAATGAGGAGGTTGTGGTGGATGTTCTGGAAGGTCCCTTTTAGATCTAACACCATGATCCTGTGATTCTTTGAGAAAAGACTGGATCAGGCAAAAGGAAGAAATCAAGGATAACATGTGGAGGGAATCCATTCTTGAAAGTTGCCATATATTTGATGACCAATTGTTAGAGCATGCTAGTGGAAGAAGTATAACAGGAAAATCACTAATACAATAAATACAGATTATGAAGAATGAACTTTTCAAGCACAGCACGAGGAGCTTAGGCAGGAAATATACAACAATAGCCCCCAAAAGAAAAGAATGAAAAATTAATGAGATACAATTTATCTCATTTTATCTCAATTTAATATTTTATTTTAAAATTTATTTATTTATTGAGATTTTAAAAAATCTTTAGAAAGATCTGTCCATAAAAACTTAAAGTTATCAGTTAACTGAGGGGCAAAGTAGTCTCATTTTTTTGTCTTTGTCAATACAGCAAACATTTTGCTAGGCACTATAGAGTAAATGAAAAAAAAATCCTTGCCCTTAAGAAGTCAAAATTTACCAAAGGGAAATAATAAAAGAAACAAATAAGTATAGGCATATTTATTTGAGTGAATAAGGAAAGACTTCTCACTGGAGGTCACATGTGAGTTTAGCTGTGAGGGAAAGTAGGATTCAAGAAGCAGAGAAAAAGGGTGAGGACATTCCTGGAATAAAAAATATTCAATTGAAAGACAAAACTGAAGAGATAAAATTCTGAGTCTGAGGGAACATCAAATCATCCATCTCGACTAGATCATAGAATCTGAGAAGGGAATAAATGATAAATAAACTTGGGAAAATAGGCTGGAGCCAGATTTCAAGGTCTTTAAATATGCCATGTTTAGTATATGTTAAATTCAGAATAAATGTTTGCTGAATTAACTTTAATTGAATTTGACTTTTACAAGAAAATGACAAATGCTAACAAATCCAAACCATGAACTAGCTGAGTAAATGACTTTCCAGTATTTTCCAATATTCAGTAAATGTTTGTCCTAGTCTGAAACTTTTAAATATGGACTTAGTTATTATTATTCTTTTTTTTAATTCAGTAAAATATGGGACAGTGTTGTATAATGGTTAGAATACTGGACTTGGAGTCAAAAAGATATGCATTCAAATGTATCCTCTGATACTAGCTAAAGTACTCTAAAAAATGTAATATTTTTGAATAACAATTTCCCTCCCGTAAAAATCTTACCAATACCACAATGTTATTTTGAAACTAAATTGAAAAAATATACCTAAAGTGCTTTTCAAATTTTAAAGGATGGTATAAATGTGAACTTATATTAGTAGCAATTAAGAATATTTAGAATGATGTTTCAATTTATTAAAAAGAACTCCTCTCTTATTCTCTACACTCTATTTAGTGAGGAAGTAGAATGGGTATTTGTGAAATATTTTCAACCACAATGTTAGAAACAAAAAATCCTAAATTAGTCAAAAAAATCAGTTAACCACACCATTCTATTCCTTGTGTGGTCCAGGTAATAAAGGTTATACTTTGCATTTTGTATATTTATTTGCAGATATATCATGCCTACAATTTTTTTCAGATCTTTTTCTGAACCCAAATATCTCACTAATTTGGTTACTATCTACTAACATAAATATTGTCCATTGGGCTTTAGTCTCCAGGTCTGGATTTCTCTAAGCCACTACATGGGCTCTACCACCTGCTTTCACATCAACTTCCTGGTCCCAGGTACACTCCAGGCTGTTTTTGTGGTGTCCAGATCTTCTAAATTTACTGGAAAGGGGCTTGGAAACTGTTCTGGAGCCATCTGGTGATTAGCTGTTTCAGGAAAATATTCACTCAGCTGCCAGAATAGACTCTTTTTGTGTGACTGCAGCTTTATTGCTTCAGGACGTGTTGGTAAAGCCAGAGCCCCCTGGAGTAAATCCATTGAGTTCTCACATAAGAAGACATAGAATCACAAATTCTCAAAGTGGAGGGAAACCTCAGGGGCTTTCTTGTCATACCTATGGTAGAACAAAAATATCCTCTCCAAAATTTCTAGCATGCAGTTATCCTAAGGCATTCCATTTACACTTTTGGATAGCTCTCATTGACAGGAAGTTTATTCTGTTTTTAAAATCTGCCTGTTTGAAACTTCTACCCCATGTACCAAGTTCTACTTTTGGAGGCCCAGAAGAGAAAATGCAATCACTCTTCTACATAACTGCTCTTCAAATATGCAAATACTAAAATTGTGTCTTGGAGAAGAGAAACCCTCTCTTTAGCCCAGGCTAAACATTTCTGTCTCCTTCAACTAGTAGTCACTATGGCAGGGTTACCATCCTTCTCATCCTTGACGCCCTTCTGTGGGTGCTCTATATCTAATCAATGTTCTTCCTAAACAGAAAAGGTCTCAAAATGTAAATCAATACTCCAGATGTTGTCAGACTAGTATTGAATATAACAGGATTATCATATAACTAACTGATCCCAGCCACTTCTACCACACCATACCCCACTCTCCTCTGCAGCTCATTTCTGACCTGAGCTGAAGGCCATCATGGTCAATGACTTTGTACTCATCAGATTAGCAAGGGCTGAGATAAGTTATTTGTTTTTTAATTTGATTAAAATGGGATTGGGCTTCATTTACCTAAGAAAATATACACTCTCTCCCCAAGGACTGGTAAAACTCCCAACTCAGTTCAAATTCTACCTTCTACAGAAGGCTTTTCTTGGATTCCTTCCTCTACTGACCCTCCCCTACCAAACCTCTTACCTCCTCCTACCCCCAGTGTCTTTCCTCTGAAAATAGTTTGTTTTTACTTTGATTTTAACCTAAATGTACACAATTTCTTGCCTAATCTCCCCCATTAAAATGTGAACTCCTTAAGGGAAAAGGTTGTGCCTTCCTAGTATATGCTAAGCATTTAATAAATACTTCGTGACTGATTGCCTGATGAATCAATATTGATTAATAAGTCAGGGAATTAGGCCGTAAGGACTCATTTATTATTCTGTGTGGGAGCAATGGGAACAGAATTCTTAGAATCTTAGAGACCTGAAATTTCATTTAGTAAATTACTTTCATTTAGTAAATTTAGTAAATGAAATATTCAATGGGGAGGTAAAACATAGTGGCCTTGAATCTCTCCTCTAAGCCCAAGAGGACACTGGTGATTTAAACATATGCTGGTCACACACTGCTCCAGTCATGGCCATTTATTGACTGTGACTGTGAGGAAGTTCCTTTGTCTTCTTGTTTGCATCTGGGAATTGGGGATAGAACTGTTGATTTCCAAGATCCCTTCTAGCTTTAAATAACAGTCCTTAAAAGTATTTATATACATTGTTCCTTGCCCCACCATGATCATTTCAAAGCAAACCAGGTTGGGATAGGTATATCTTGGTAGGTGATTATATTGATATTAACTCTAGGAATATAACTAAAGCTAATGGAATTGAAGTGATTCTAAAGTTGTGTTTCTGTGTTCTGTTACTTGTAGAGAACAACAGATGGAAGACTCTTACTCTGCCAAAATATCACAAAGAACAGTGAGATAGAATAATTCACGCTTTAGGGGAGATGGCATTGGTGACAGTACTGGTCCATGTAAATGCAGAAAGAAGAGAAGAGAGGTTCCCATAAAAGCTGTTGTAGCTTCCCAGCAAGATAACCTAAATATGGCCAAATATTAAATACATAAGAGTAATGAACGCTCACTTAAGGAGATGTCACATTTTCTTCTAGGGTTCATTTTTGTCCTGAGTTCTTTAGATAGATATATCACAGAGACTTCCATTCTTTCTGAATATTAAAAAAATATTAATTTTTCTTTAAAAAGATAATAGATCTATAATTCTAAAGTATCAATAGCTGTGCCATCATAGAGTTGTAATTAGAAGATATCTTAAAGGACATGTAGTGAAAGACCCTTATTTTGTAGATAAAGGAATACCTACTAATTAAAAATATATATTATTATCAAAAAATAACTCCACAAAGCTTTTGACCGTATCTACATACTTTTTAAAGAAAACTTCACAAAATAATCAAATTGCAAAATCCCAGAGGTGTGAAAGACTTTAAGGACCATCTAGTTGAGGTTGAATCTGAACAGAAGTCCTCTGTAACATACCTGACAAGTGATTGTGCAGTCTTAAACAGAAGACCTCTAAGGAGGAAGAAGCCATTGACTTCCTACAGCAGCCCCATTATGTCCCTGGATAGCAAAGACAGAAAATATTTGGTGCGTTGTTTTCCCTTACGGCAAACCTAACTCTACTTTCTTTGTTATTTCCACTTAGTTCTGATATCTGATGTTAGACAGAGTAAATCTGCTCCTTCTCCCATACAACAGGCATTGATAATTGAAGAAAACTAAGTATTTTCTGCCAGGTTAAATATCCCAAGGTACTGGGATAACTGAGGCAACTGATCTTTACATAGGGGCATATGCATAGGTGGTGCAGTGGATAGAGCTCTAGGCCTGGAAGTCAGGAAGACCTGAGTTTAAATCCAGCCTCACTCATTTGCTAACTGTATTGCCCTGGGGAAGTCACTTAACCTCTGTTTGCTTCAGTTTTCTCATCTGTAAAATGGGAATAATAGCAGCACCTGACTCCCTGGTTTGTTGGGAGGATCCAATGAGATAATAATTGTAACGTTCTTAGTACAGTGCCTGACCCACAGTAAATGCAATATAAATGTCAGTTACTGTTATTACATAGAACATTCTGAAGATGCTTTACCATCGTGGCAACTCCACACATTCTCTAATGCTTTCTACCTTACCAAACCCTTCCAAAACATGAAGGCTAAAATGGGAAACATTATTTCAGATGTAATCTAACGAGAGGTGAATATTTCAGGGATATCTCCTCATTAATCTAAGACACCATGGTTCTCTACGTAAATGAAGATTACAAGGTACTCCTACGTGACATTACTGATACTCTTTGAGCTTATAGTAAAGCACTAACCCTCTGTCTTTCTCAAATTTTTATCTACCTGTACTTCCCTGCTTTGACCTTTCTTAAGGTAATTTTTTTCATTTAGATTTTTTAAAAATTTAGCAATATAAACTTTATACTTATTTCGATTTTTTTATCTTCTTGGACTTAGACATTGTCAGAAGCAGAGGCCTTTTGAATTCTAACTTTGTCAAACAATAACTTAACTGTTTCTTCCAGAAAAAACTAATACTTAAACGGTGATTTAAAGCAAAGCATTACCTAAGCATGTATTTTATGTCTAATTTACCCTTCATAACAACCCTGAGAGGTAGGCACTGATTAGTGTCCTCATTTGATAGATGGGAAAACAGAATCAAGTGACTTGCCCAAGGTCACATAACTCATAAATGTGTAAACTTGGATTTGAACTCATTTTCCTGATTTATGTTCAACAGTCTATCCATTATACAAAATTGTCTTCTAAATGGACATCCTCTCATTTATAACAGGTTTTGTAACGACCTAATTGCCCCATTGTATTTCGGACTTTTTTCTTCTTGTCCACAAGAACTGCATAAGGGGCTTGGTCAAAGGTAGTGACAAAATCTACCTTAGTAGAGCATTCAACTGATCTACCTATTTTATAACCTTGTCAAAAAAGGAAATCAATTTAATCTGCCATAACCTGTTCCCTGACAAAGCTGATATTTAGACAAATTCTTATATAATTGGCTTCAAATGAACAATGAGTGGGGGTTGGAGTTGTTCGACTATTGTGAATTTACTGTGTTGAGATTGGTCCAAGAGGCTTGCAAAGTCAGTGAGGCAACTCAGTTTTCTCTGACTCATCACTGCCTTATAAGGCTTACAACATAGCTGCATTGATACTTATATAATTCATTGGCGTGTTTTGAGCTTGCCCCATTGAAGTGGTTTTGACATTTTCAAGGGTTTATAAACAGTCTCTTAAAAATTCAGCTTTGAGTTGTTCTGTCTCTTGCTTATCTTACCCTTTTTCCTCCTATAGCCCAATTCACATCTCCTAAGTCTCCAGTCAGCAAGCAATTCCTTGCTGAAATGTTGAGCTGCACAATTCTTCCACCTCAATTTCCTTCCTATCTGAAATTCCCTCACTCTAAAGAAGCTTACCCATCCACATCAATTTTAATGGTAGGAGGTGGCCTCCTGCTGAACCACCATTTTCCTGAATTTTCCATTAAAAGGACAGAAGATATATTCAAAATAAATTAAGATAGACCCTAAAGGAAAAAAAAAATTGATGCAAAGTGCATATGTATTTATATGAATTCATATTATGTGTTAAATACATACACATACACACATACCCTTTAAGTTAATGTTCTACAATGAGTGGGTAATTAAAGCTCATAGATAATCCAACTCTTTTTTCTTTTTTTCTATTGGCCTTTATTTCATCCCTTTTCTAACCATTTTCTAGAGTACTTTAGGTTCTTGGCCATTTCATTTCAATTCCACAGAAATTAGTTAAGTACCTACTTCATGAAAAATACTGATGATTAAAGACAAAAGTGAAAATGTAACTGTCCTCATAGAATTTGAATTCCTTAACGCTAAAAATTTCAAAAGGAAACCTAGAAAACACAAAGCTCTTCCAGGTCATGGCAGGATGCTCTGAAAAGACATTCATGTTCAAAAATAAAACACTTGCTTTATATTATTTCCTCATACTATTTAATATTAAACAAATTATTTTATTTTGGTATTTCAATCACTTTTTCTCCATTTATTCAGCAGGTATACTTATATCATATGAGTTTTATATGCGAAACACTACACTGGGAGTGAAACAAAGTTTAGGTAAGCTCTCAAGGAGTTGATAGTCTGCTAGGGACACTCCTATGAATTCTACAGTGTCTTCTGTCAGGATGGGGAAAATGTTCTTTTGGTTCCTTTGCATTTTCTTCAGTCTGCTGAGGATTTAAAAATAAATACTCTAGGATCTCAGCCAATTCTTTTTCTCCATTTCTCCTGCCTTTGCCCTTCTTTGGAATAGATACAAACTTAGGTCAGCAAGCTGAAATTCTGATATTTTTTGTGTCTGGCTCTATTTAGACCTAAGAGGTGCTATGGTGTAGTAACTAAATTAATCTATTTTCCCTTTTCAGAGTAGAGCTCTCCCTGGCCTTGGATTCGCTCACTTGAGATAAATTAGATCCTTTAGTCTAGCTGTAAGAAGTAATTTATCTTAAATAACAGGGGAGTACTAATATCTCACAAGGAAGACTATCTTAATCCTCTGAAGGATCAGGTCAATTTTAATCAATATTTTCATATATATGTACATATATAAATATGCACATATACGTTATGTCTATGGGTACACACGTAAAATATACACATATATGTATGTATGCATACACACTGTCTTTCTCTTTAAGCATTCCAAATAACAAATTCTGCAGATTCCATCATTCCTGTATCTACAATATAGCTAATAGCATCCAAGAAGGAAAATGAAGACAGGAGTAAAATTTATGAAAAATAAAGTTTGTCTTTTAATTCTCCAAGGTGAACGCAAATTCTACCTGCCTTCTCAAATATACCCACAGTTGATAACTGAGTGGGTGCTGTGAAGTCAAGCAGTTGCCAGGGGAGGAAAAACAATAATTAATGAAAATAAAAAAGGAATAAATGTTCAAGTTCCCATTTATTTATCATATTGCTATCTTCTAAGAAAGCACAGTACACTTAAAAACTAGTTATTCTAATATCTCTCATTCCCTTTACGTCTTAACTAAAATCCCATCTTTTGCTGGAAGCTTTCCTCAACTCCCCTTAATTCTAGTGCCTTCCCTCTGCTAATTATTTCTGACTTATCCTTCCATGCTTTGTGTATATTTGTTTGCATCTTTTCTCCTCCATTAGACTGTAAGTTTCTTGAGTGAAAGAAGTGTCTTTTTACCTTTGTTTCTGTATCCCCTGTACTTAGCAGAGTTCCTAGCACATAGTAGGTGCTTGTAATTATAGTAGATATATGGTAGGCAAATGAAATGTCTATTGATTGATGGACTAATTTCAAAGGATATAGCACTGGAAGAGCCCTTAGAGACCATTTAATCCCATTCTATCATTATATAGGTTATATAATGAAAACCAAGGAAGGTAAAATCTCTTGCACACTGACACAAAGCAGAGAGTATTCAGAGCCCAAACTCTCATCCAAGTCTCCTGACTCCAAATCATAATTCTTTGTACTGTATCACTCAGAGTAATTTAAAAAGAGGGTTAAGTCTCTTGCCAAAGGGGTTGGGGAATGACTAAATTAAGCTTAAAAGATGAGTAGCAAATTAAAAAATGAATGATTAATTTGCTATTTTCCAGGATTTTTCAACATTATCTCTTGAAGTAAAAGAGATAACTCTGAAGAATTGCAAATACAATTTGCACATGCCTGTAATCCTAGCTACCAGGGACTTGGAGGCTTACAGATCTCTTGAACTCAAAAATTATGAGCTGGAGTAAGCTATGCTGATAGGGTATCTTCCTGAAATTTGCCATTCATATGGGAGCTCACAGAAGAGGGGGCCACAATGTTACTTAAGCATAATTCTCCCATGAAGATCAGTACTTGAGTTAGACCTGTAAATAACCCTTGGGCTTCAAGTCTGGGGGGCAGATAGGGATACCTGAGGTTTGTAGGAGGGAAGAAACCTGAAAAAGAACTTTTAGAAATTGTGAAAAACACTTAAATAGTCAAATTTCCTAAATCCAGTCTTTATTTATTTGTTTCTCTGTTATTTTAAAGTCTATGCTCTTAAAAATATCTCATAAAAATTATCTTTTAAAAATTAAATTAAAAAACCGGAATATTGTAACCTAAATATTCTAAGAGGGTTATGTGTGTCTGCATGTGTATGTGTGTGCGTGTGTGTGTGTGTGTGTGTGTGTGTGTGTATGAGAGAGAGAGAGAGAGAGAGAGAGAGAGAGAGAGAGAGAGTTAGAGAGAGAGAGAGAGAGATTTTAAAGGCTTAAACAAAGCACCTTGTAGATTTATTATGTTCCTCAATTAGGGTCCGGTACAACTATTCACACATTTTCTAATTTAAGGAAAATTTCTTTTTCTTTACATTTTAGCATCTGCTAACCTAAGTAAGAATGATGTTAAATTATTTATGGAATGGTCTCCTTGCTTATCATATTTGTGAACAGTAGGGCTAGGGTAGTATCTATTAGTTCCCGAAAGTGATTTTTTTTAATATAGTATGTGTACAAGTTTTCTCAGATGCAGTTCTATAAACTAAAATATTTCAATAAGAAAATAAGGTTCTAAAAAATTATCTGTCACCCCTTTGATTCTCACAACTCCAGTTATGCTAAAGAAATTACACGTATGTGTGTTCGTCTATGTGTCTGTGTGTATACACATTTGAACAAATTTTATTTTGAGACTGGTCTGCCCACCTCTCCCAAGCTGGAAGTGTATGATCCAATCCCAGGCCCAGTCCCCAGGCTGATTGGCAGAAGTTTTACCCCATCCATTTTTCTGACTTGGGCCACTTCATTCCTCCTAGGTAGCCTAGTGGCCATCTCTAATGATGCTGAACATAGTGCTGATGCTTGATCATCTTTAACCCAACTGCAACTCAGAACTCCCAAACTCAAGTGATTCACCAGCCTTAGCCTTCCTGGGGAGGGAGGATGAAGGCAGGGAGAACTGGTGCACACCATCCTGCCTGGAAAAAGTTATATAAATATTAACAACAGGGTAGGGTCAAGAGGTACCTACCCAAATGTATACATACACAGAGATACAGAGGATATCAATGAAATTTTTTCCTTCGGAGATCCAGTATGGTTTGACCTAAGTGAAATTACTGTACATTGGTATGTTTTGTGAACTCCAGAAGTGACTATTTTAAAAGTATTCCCACAGCCATAGAACACCAAAGACTCCCTTCTTTTTCTCAGCCATACATGGAATTAGTTTCTCTTTCAAAATTAGTCTAATCATGTTTGGAATCATTTAAGACTAATCACATTCAAATACTTCCTGCATACTCTAGCTTATGCACAGAAAGATTCTAGCCATGTTTTATTTTCCAAAAATGGACAACCTCCTATTCTCCAAATGCTCTTATCCTTTCTCCTTTTTCTTTCAATAATGTCTTCCTCTGCTTTATTCATGGTCATCATGTACTCACTCAGCATTATTACTTCCCATATCTGCTGCACAGGAGGTTTGTTTGTAAACCAAAGCTGTCGTGACATTGAGTTAGACCCAACACCCTCAGGGTGCCACAGAAGGTTTTCATTCTATGTTAGAAACATTAATATTATTTGAACAAGAAAGAAGTACTGTTCAATACATAAAAGATATTATTTGTGCTAAGTTCTAAACACTCAGAAGAAAGTAAAGAAATTGTAGTAGAAGGGGAGTGGAAAGGAGGAAAAGGTATTAGGAAAGGAAGAGAGAGAGGGAGAGGGAATGAGACAAGAGGAAAAAGGGAGAGAGGAGAGGACAGGACAGGTGAGTACAAGAACAAATTGGAAGATCTGATTACATGAAATTTTAACTACATGAAAATGAACTCAGTTATAGACTTCCTTAGGTCTTTCAATACAGTAGGGCAAAAATATCTTATGAATAATCAAGGTGATATGAAGATAAGAAGCTCATGTTATCCCATATTTTAAGAAGGAACTTGTGATGACCCATGAATCTACAGAGATCATGATTAAATCAAGCTATTTAAAAAAAAAAGTACTGTAAATATTAATTACAGAAAGGTACAATAGTGCTTAGAGCTATAATTTTATTAAAAAAAAGTTTTCTAAGGGTCACCTATGAGTCATTAAATGGCAACAGAATCATGAACAATAATGTTTCCAAATATAGTCAGACTTTCTATACTTAGAAGCTATTAAAACTTTTTTCATTTAAGCAAGTATTCCCCCCTAAATTTTAATTTAAAAAAATGTGGATCATTATCCTCAACAATTTTACCAAGTCTTTTGGATTCTGCCTGTTTATATCTCTCACATCTCTCCCCTTCTTTCCTCTCACATATCCTTTCCCTTGGTCAGACCCTCATCATTTCTCCCCAGATACTTATAATTGTTATTGTTATTCTAGCTTCCAATCTCTTGCTTCTCCAACCTATTATCCATACCACTGCCAAACTGAAATTCTTGTTTCACAGATCTAACTATGGTACTCCTTTGCTGAGATGTCTTCAATAGCTCCTTATTGTTGCTATGGTAAATTACAAAGCACATAGCATTGTGGCATTAAGGCCCTCCATGATCTAGCTCTCACACATTTATCCAGTCTTATTTCACATTATTCCTCTCTGAGCACTTACTATTGCAGTTTAAGTGCCCTGATAACTGTTCTCCCAAACTCAGACTTTATTATTTACCTCTATGCCTTTGCATAAGTGGCGTTTCACCTCTGAAATGCACTTATGTCTCCCTCTACTAGAGGACTCCCTAGCACCCTTCAATGTACCATTCAGGGCCACAATCAAAATGGGATTTTCCTCATCTCCCTAGTTGATTGCCCTGTCTCTGTTGAATTTAAATTATTGTGTTCATATCTTGCATTTACTCATTTGTGTGCGTGTTGGATTTTCCCAATATAATATAAGCTTCAAGAGATCAGGGACATTGTATCACTAGAACCCAGCACCATGTCTTGTACGTAGTTGGTATTGAAATGAACTGAATTTGCTTGGTCCCACATAGCCATTGCTCTCCATAACAAACTGAAGAACCCTTCTCTATCCTGGGCTAAATGCATCCCTTGGGTAATGGACAAAAGCAGAAGATCAAGCCCAGTGTCTTGCTCATTGTGATTGCCTATATGGTGGGCTGAAGCAACTCAGAAAAGATCATAAGGAATTGGAAGGTGCCTTATTGGCCATCTAGTCCAGAACTTCTTATACCTTTTTCCACTGACAGCCTTGCCTGGCCTAATGGCCTTGTGTTCAGAACCAAGGCTGCTGTGAAGTTCTTCAAGGGAACACAGGCAAGAACTGCCAGAAACACCTTGGATTCATTGCCTGTTTTATTTTTGAATTAACTTTTGGTCATTACATGTTCACAAACTTTTCACGACCCAGTTTAAGAAGCTCTAACCTAGTCCAACCACCTCAATTTATAGGTAATGAAGCTACCAAATAAGTGCCAAAGAGAGGAAATATTCTGGAAGTCATAGAGAACGTTAGTATATATACTCTGTCACTTCCCTGCTCATAAATTTGGTGAATTCCTATTACCTATATATAATGCATAAATTATAGTATATAATATTAGAGTTGTACAGTATAATATATAGTATAACTACATAATATGTAAGCTCCCCAGCTTGATATCTGAGGTCCTCCTCAGTATTCTCTGCTTTAGCCTTCCAGACTTATTTTATGTTATGCCTCTTTATGTCAACAGTATTTCTTCCAAGATGGACTACTAGCCATTACATGTACTTGATGCTGTTCTACTCTGAGATAAAGGAGTACAGAAACAGAATGCTGTCTATCTGCTTCCCCATCACCTAAAAAGAGTGTTGGTCTAAGGGAATCAGTCCTTAAATTATTAAGACTATTGTAAAATGATTAAAATTTCTGATTGCCATTCCTTAAAAGAGACTGGAGTACCATGAACTTATATCTTTAGGTTGTATGTGTGTGTTTATATACCTGTCTACATTTTTTAGACTATCTATGGGCTTTCATTATCCATTTTAATAGGATATTACAAACCATACACATATTCATGCATGGACAGCTCAATTGCTTGTCCATCTGAAAATGTGTCATAATGTGGTAGAGAGATGTAAATGTGCCAAACTTTCATGAACAAAATCAAACACAGAAGCCAAGTTGAAACATAAGGTCCTCTGGACACTCCTATACACAGATAACATGGTGCTGATTTCCTCAAGCCCCACCACATTGCAGAGGTTGTTGGATAAGATCTATTACCACTCAACAGATTTTGGCCTAACCATTCAAACAGGAAAAACTAAAAGAATTAATAACAATTATTGTTGCTGTCATAATATGGCACATTGTTCTCTAATGTGTACAAATGCAAATAGTAGTGTCATTAGTAGTGGCATCTTGAAACAAAACAGTAGTGGTTGATGTTAGAAATAAAGTTGAAATATAAAGACAGAGAATATTGATTCAGATAATGAGAACTGTCATGGGTGAAAGATGAAATGACTGAGGAAACAAAGGTTAGACTTTCTAAGAATATCAATTTATTAAGCAATGCATACCTATTGCCTATCAAATAAGGACCAGTCCTCTCAGCTTTGGTACTGGACTCTGAATACAATGGGAGACAGATTTTTGTGCATTAAAGCAATCAAATGAAAGCAATTAATTAAAAGACAATTAACCATTATACAAATTTAGGGTAATCTGATTTCTTATTGGAGGAAAGATTAGGGACTTTCCAAGTTCAATTCCTTGAAATCAGAAAAAAACAAGATGTGTCTCACTCCCCGCCAAGTGTCTGTATGCAATCAAATGGACATGGAAATGACACCTGACTAACTGGGCCAGTTTGCAGATAAGACATATGAGTTGCTTTAAATGCATAATTGTGAAAAAGTTCTTGCATCAGTCTTCAAGTCTGATTGGGTTTCGGTTCAACATAACCTAGATCCTCAACTAACAGTCTTGAAGCAGCAGGTTGAGGTGCTCCAGCTTCCCAACCTGCATGGCTAGGTTCAAACAAAGCAATAAGGTTTTACTTTGTTTTGTTTTACAAGACAGAAATTGGATTGGATACACAATTGAATAGAATGTGAACAGAGCTAGCTCTAGAATTTAGTCACAAGATGGAAGGAGTGTAGTTCACTCAATTCCCACTAACAATTGCTGCTCTAATTCCCTCAATACCAAGATTAATCATTTTTAAATAAACAGTCAAAACAACTATTCTTTTGAGAGTAAGTAGCCCTCTGTATTCAGTAGCCCCAGTGCATTCAGCAGCCAATGAAGAATTAAATATATTTATTCCCTACAATGTGTCAGAGGAAGCACTAGAGACTGTATGATTATAATCCTTTCATCTTTACCAAGTTTTAAATAGCTATCTGTAATGCCAACAGGATATTCATAGCGCCTATGGTAGTCATGAATATTCCAGCACAATTCTGAATCATGAAATATAACCAACTCTCCACATGGAAGACAGAACTAAAACATTTTTTCAGGCACCAGAAAGCCAAATTCCAAAACCAGAAAGTCAAATCTATCATAGTAACAAAGAAATCTATACCCAATAACAATGCAGAGGGCACCACCACCCCAACTCTACCCCCTGCTAGGCTTCCCACAAACCAGCTCCCTTAAACAAATCACAAACTCTCTCACTCATGCTAGCCAGCTGTCTACTTGCCTGCACCCTTCTTACCTCTCATAGCACTCACTTTTTTCTCAGTTCTGCTCTAGCTCTGCCTCTGCCTGTTCCCCTGTTCAGCAAACTCCTTCTACCATAAGCTCCATGTGACTCAGACTTCCATGTGACCTGCAGACCACATAGGCCTATTAATTAATGGGAAAGATCTTCCCATTTAAATTACCTTTACACAATCTAAAAAAAGCAATAACTCTTATTTATCTTACATGAAAGTGGGTGGGAGTTGATTATGACAATTGTTCAATTGATTATTCCCTAACTCATTTGAAAGAGAGACAGAAGAAGATGAGACAGAGAGAGAAGGAGGGAAAGAGACAAAAAGAGAGAGAAAGAGAGAGAGAAAAAAGAGAGAAAAGGAGAAAGGCAAGGTCTAAAAATAGTGTCTGTATACTTGTTTATTTCTTTATAAGCTAAGAATCTCATCAGTCAAGCTTGATGGAATTAGGGGGCTGGGAGCCTTGTTTGGCTGAAGACTAACTATGCTCCTAGTGATCTTCTAAAGAGCAACACATATTTTCCTAAAGTAGGGTTTCTTGCCTTGTAAGTTGTTTGGTTTTTATATTTGAACTATTGTATTTCAAATTAATTGATTTCCTCTATAATCCTATATATTTTATTTTAACCAATAGGCTGAGAAGGCCTAGGCTGGGAAGACATTATTTTAAATTTCCTATCATTTTTTTTTTGGAAATTCCTACTCTAAGGAGAGGAGAGAGTTCTAAGAAGTGTGAGCCATGTGTGTCAAGAATGAAAAGAGTCAGTCACGATAGAATCCAATCCTTGAGAGTCCTCCTCCTCACCTTCAATATAATTCCCCCTGTTTGGGGTGGGGATGATTCTTCTCTTATCTACTCCCCCCCCCCCCCACATATTGCTTCATACAGCAGAGGCATTACACTCAAAAGTGACCAGGTCCAACTGCTCAAGGAATTGGACTGGAGGAAATTTGATTCAAGAATCAATCCTGAACACTTAGAACTGAGCTGCAAAGAATAGGTCCAGAGATCCCAGGTGAACGTCCTGTCCATTAGAGATGTTTCACCTTGTGGAAGCAGCATGAGAACATGACTAAGATGGAAGGAATTGGGGTCCTGCAGTATCAGACACGTAAATTCCCTGGGTTGGGTTCCGTGTACCCATATTTCTCCTTAAATATGTATGATTGTTGGGGAGTTAACCCCAGATTTATAGGAGAGGGGAAATGTTTTGCTACGGTTCTTCCTGTGATGCTATCTCAATAAACAACTTTACATTGAGATAATTATATCTACAAGACGATTTTAAAAAAAAGATAAGACATAGATGTGGCATTCAGAATTATAGTTTTAGGAAGATATATACGTAGCATACTCTGCAACAAGAGACAGTCTCTTCACACCAGGGACCCAACGTATTGGTTCAGTTTGGGGAGTGGTAGGTCATGGATTAAATTTATCGTTAATGACAGCCTCACAGCTTCCATATTAAGAGGTGCCGTTTGGGTAACAAGAACTATATGAAGCCAAATGTAGGGAATTAGCGGATACCTGTCATCTCTGTAGACAACCCAACACTGTAAGGACACAAATACTGAGGCTAAAAAAATACCAATTACAATAAAATGCATTCATCATACTGCTATATATTTTGAGCCTTGCATCCCTGAAGTGTAAAATAAAGTTAATGATAACTGCTATGCCCTACTTCCTAGAAATTTATTGAAGATAAATAGTATATGCAGAAAATAGTGCCAAGAAAACTAAGGTCATAGAATCAGATGGAAGCAAACTTAAGGTTATGTAGTCTAATTGTTTGCATTTGATGTAAAGTGTTTTGAAAACTCTAGAACACTTTGTGATTATCAGCTTTTATTATTTAACTGATGAGGAAGTTGAGGCCATGAAAGGTTAAGTGACTTGCCTGAAGTCACACAGATGAGTGATAAGTGACAAGTCAAGATTAAAACCTTGATCCTCTCACTTGAAATTCAATGGTCCTTCCACTGTACTACTTTTTCACAAAGCATGAGAACTCCACCCCAAATCCCTCAGCTCTACTCAGGGAAAAAGGCAAGTCATTAATTTATCAAATGACACCTCCAGTTCACATTCTTATAGATTCTGTTTCTTCCTAATACTACTGCAATGCAGATGCTTACTAGTGTTATTTTGTCCTTTTTATTTAAGAGAATGCTCAAATCTCAAAAAGGTTAAATGACTTGGAATAAGGCCACTTAGTTAATGAGTAAAAAATTTGGCATCTGAACCTAGTTAGATCCCTTGACTCTAAAAACAATGTTGGTTTCACTATAGCACACACACACACACACACACACACGCACACACACACACACACACACACAAAACACATGAAGATTTCATCATAGTAGAGTCAGACTGCAGGCTCAGGTCAATACCAGCCATCCCTACCACTAGTAAAGTATGTTCTCATGCAACGAGTGGCATACTTATGCTGCCTTGAAGCAAATTCCCAGCTCAGGCTCCCAACTTGTAATAGAAGGCCTTCAGTCTTAATAACGACATACAGTTTCCAAAATTAAAAACTTTAACAGAACAGAAACCTGAAAGAATTCTTCAACCTCTTGACATATGTTTCTAAAAGACTCAGACTCAACCTGGGATCACTAAACTAGACACCTCATGGAATTATCATTAGCTTAGATTTGCTTCAGGTTTCTACAGAGTGGTACAGTACCAGTTATAGTCAGACTCTCACTTGTTTTGTGCCACACTTCCTGTTCTAAAGCCCCTTGTCAGATATTTATGATTCCTTGTTATAAATTCGCTCAACTGGAATGCATCTTTCCCTAAGCTAATGCTATTAGCCACGATTTTTAAGCAAACTCTAAGAACAATATGCTTAAGTTCTTGGATAAGTGATGTGAATAACAGTGCAAATTCTAAGATTTGTTGTTCTTTCTTGGTGGGAAAACAAAATGGGGATTAAAAGTTAAGTACTTGGAAATTACATAAATATAAGGTGAACCTCTTTAAATATACAATTATAGAAATAAACAAGTCGTTTTTTGTTTAAATACTGCAGAACAGGTTGAAAATTTGGCCCACTCCATCATGATGGTCCTCATTTAAATGTCCAGGACTGCCAAGTCAACTGCTCTTAACAGGCAAAACTATCCTCTCCCAACAGTGTTTACTTGCACTCGAATCAGAAAAAAAATGGTTCATGTTTTATTTTTACTATCTAAAATATGACCTCAGATTAGATGTTCCCTAAAATGCTTGCTTCACTTCAATAAATGGTCATTAAATGCCTACTATGTGCAAGGCACTCTTTTAAGCATTAAAACAGATACAAAACAACATCTGTTTTCAGAAAGTTTTCGTCTGCATCCAGAAATTTTGCGGGCCTCAGAACCTAGAGACCGGAATTTCAGGGTCATATTTATCTCTTAATCATTTGAAAATCATTTTGTTTCTTTTATGCTCAACTTAAGCATCTGTAAATTGGACATTCTTCTCTTGGGGTACCAACTATATGACAGGGTTGTAGGGAGGAAAGTGCTTTGTACTACAGAAATGTGTTTCGGTTTTATGATATGGATGTGCTGTCCAAAGCAGTTGTTCTAATAACATGATGATATCAATACATATCACCCTAATCAAGGGGATTGCTACTTGTTTATACAACAAATATAATATAAAGAGGTATTCTAGTGTGCTGGATAGAGAACTGAACTCAAAGTCAGGAAAACTTGAGTTCAAGTCTGACCTCTGACCAAACCCTGAGTTAAGTAACTTTACCTCTACCTGTTCTAGGTAAGTCTCTCAGACTACAAGTTGCAGAGAAGGGGACAAATTGAATTGACATATGGGAGTGTCCTTGATTGAGAGTTCTCCATACCACTGAAATCACAAGTTATATCCCTTCCCCTAATGAAAACAATAGTATAGAAAGCCCATTAATAAAAATTGATAATGCTGTACAATTTAAAGGAGAAAAAAGGAGGAAAGGGGGGATGAAGAAAGAAATTCAGCTTGAGATAAGTAACATTGAAATGAGAGGCAGAACACCACTCCGGTAAGTTCTGAGATTGTCAAACCTACTCACTTGATAGCTGTAAGGAATATTCCCTGATAGAGTCTCAGATTTGGCTTGCAGTGTGGTGTGATTAAATATTAGCAAACTCTGAAATCAAATGCTATAAATGGACAAACCAATATTTTCCACATCTCAAAGTCCTGAATTAGAGCTTTGCTAGACATGTACTTCTGTTTCCCTTCTAAGAGCAGATGGATGTTTTTTATACGTTCTTATAATTGGCTGTTTAAGGGTAATGAGGCCACATAGCCTGACATGCTGAGTTAGCAAAAGATACAGCTGGTCTTTCTCACTCAGATTTACTGGGGAGTATGGAAAGCTGTTCACCTCATATATCATGTCTTTTATACTTAAGGATATAAGAGATTCAAATAATATTTCAGCCTTACTTCAAAAATGAATCCAAATGGTATAACATTTTTTATACAATGCAATAGAGAAAGGCATTAAAACGTTGCCAATTCTTTTATTTCTATTTGGCAATAATTTGATACATCTTTTAACTTATTAAATTTCCAACAGTTGTTTTAAACATTTTCCACACTCATCAAGTCTTGAATTTCAAATTTCCCCCTTCACTCTTAGATGACTTCTGCTTCTCAGAGAAATTCCACATCATCTCATGTCAACATTCCTCATAGCCTCTTTAGAAATTTGCCAATATATTTAGCCATTGTCTTCTCTCTTAGAAAACAATATATTCACCCTTTTCCCAAAACTAAATCCTGAATCTAAGCCTAGGCAGGTCCTTCAAAATCTTTTTTGAATATACTTTAATATACTCTCTAATATTCATAACACCAGGTTCTCTCTCCATCTGTCTTCTCCTTCTTTCCTTTCTCCTTCCCTCTCCTTTGGGTCTATTCCTTCTGACTAAAAACATGATTAGATCTTTCTTACAGTTATTAAACATAAACTTCACTGAACTCATTTACACCCTCAAACTACCATTCCATCTCTATCAAAATCACATAGACAGGATGTTTAAGATGTAGGGCCAATGTATATATAAAGCAGGAACTGGGTGTGTCAGCATATTCTGCTGAAGCATTCCCATTGATCCTAGTCCAATCACACATATGGGGTATTCCCAACTCATAAGTCAGCTCTGTACCCACTGTGATACAAATGTAACAAATATAATATTCTAATGAGAGAGAATATGAATCTTAAAATGTTAATCAATTGACAATCAGGCACTTTAAGTGCTCACAAGAATAGCTAGGCATAAAAGAAGTTAAGAATGCAAGACATATTATAAAAGAGTTTACTATCTATTGGAAGAGATAAGAAATATAAGTGCACAAATCATAATGCAAAATAGAATATGTTAAGTGAATCAGAGTCGATTTATGAGAATTTGTGGGAGGAGAGATTACTACATCACTTCCACCTATAGTAAATCATACTTCATTTGTGACAGTGACATTTGAACTGTTTTGAAGAATGGATAGGATTTCAAAATAGAAAGATAGATGAAAGGATAATCTAGGCATAGAGAATGAAATAAGCAAAGCCACAAGTATGGGGCATATTCAGGAATCCCTAAATCAATTAAGAAGTCTAGTTTTTCCTATAGTATTGAGTATATAAGAGAAGCAGTGTGGTAGGAGTCTGGAATATTTTGTAACTTGGAATAAATTTATGGAGGAAGTTGAATATTCAAGCAAGAAATTTTCTGTTTATTCCATTGGCATATTGTGAACCATTGATGAATTTTGATTGATGGAGTGATGAGATCAGATTGTGCATTAGAAAACTAATCTCTGAGGAGCCAGTGGATCAATAAGTGTTTGTTAAACACCTACTATGTGATAGACACTGTGCAATACACTGGAGATACAAAGAAAGGGGGAAAAAAAGCACATTCCCTTGTTTTCAAGAAGAGTATATTCTTATGAGGTAGAAAATGTGAATATAAGAATCTATATACACAATATACATAAATGGAAGTTAAACTTTGAAGGAAGGAACTAGCTACAAGGATCCTAGAAAAGTTTATTGAAGATTAGGTTTGAGCTGAGTCATGAAGAAAATCAAAGTAGCTAGAATCTGGAAGAGAGAAGAGAAAATATTACAAATATTTGGGTTATTCAGTGACAATGCTCCATTTGTGATAAACAGAAAGTAGATAGGTGTTTGATCACAGAGTATGTAGACTGGAGCAACATACAGTAAGACTGAAGGGGCAGAAAGGGGCCAGGTGGTGAAAGGCTCTACATGTCATATAGTGAATTGTATATTTGATCTGGAAGGTTACCAAAAAATGAGCAAACAGTATATGGGATGGATTAAAGAGTAGAGAGACAAAAGATTGGAAGCTCAGTTAGGATGCTATTGCAATAATTCAGGAAAGATGAAGTGAATGAAGATTTGAATTAGAGCAATGACAGTCAAAATAGTAGAGGGGAGGAAGATACAGGAAAAAATTGTGGGGTTTGGGTAAATAAGACTTGGAAATTAATTGGATTGAGAGAGGAGTGAAGAACAGGAAAGAGAAAAAACTTTTACATTACTAGAATGGTTAAAAGGAAAAATAGTGGTGCCATTTACAGGAACAGGAAGGTTAGAATGATGAGCATATTTTATAGAAAAGATGTACTTGGTTTCTGAGTTGATCTTATGATAGTTAGCTACCCATATGAAGCAGCAGGTAATGTGATTCTAGATCTCAGAACTAACTATAAATGAGATTTGGGAATCATAAATAGGATCAATGAAAAGAGAAAAAAGACCAAATCTGTATTTCATGGAGAATCTAATATTAAGGGACTGATGGAAGGAATAGAGGTGATTGAAATGATAAAACAGGGTCAGAGAGGTAGAAGAACTCAAAGAGCAGAGTGCCATGGAAAGAAAAGGGAGTAAAGAATACTTAGAAACTTTGGTAAAGAAGTGGTATGGAATAGAATTCCTACAGTCAGATGAGTTAAGAATGATAATAATGGAGAAAAGAGTTAAGAATCTGGCAATTAGGAACTCTGGTGGCCTTTGAGAAAGTAATTTCAACAAAATGTGAGAACAGAACCCAAATTGATAGAAGAGGAAATAAGATTTAACCAAGTGGAGTCAGGAAATACAGAGTATTTCTTTACCAAATCTAACAGTGAAAAAGAAGAGAAAAATAGATGGGATGGTGACCTGAGGCAGCAGTCAAGGGAATACTACTTGTCTCATCCCATCTTGGACATAGGGATGATCTGGGAGAAATTTGAAATTAGATAATAGAGAAGTGGTTATAGGAAGAGCAAAGTCCCAAGGGAGATACACATGGAAGGAAATCAAGGGTACAGGACGAGAAGTTCACATTTTCTAAGAGAAGAATTTCTCCTTCCTTAAGAGGAAGATAGGAGGGAGAAAGAATAATGATATCAAGATACATTGAGGTTTTGAGGATGGAAATTGAGAGGGTTCGTTTGAAGTGACCTTATTTCAATTCAAATCAATCTAGACAATATTAAGTACTTTCTGTAAACAAGGAAATGTGCTTGCTTATATTTAAGATTCAGACACTTTATAGTGTACCTCCTCACGGAGCTTAAAGGGTTACTTAGAAAAGTAAGAGATGAGCTCACTAAAGGAGAATGTGGGGAGCAAGAGTGTGCTTGAAGAATGAAGAAAATCTGGGACTTAGATATTGAAGGAATGAACAAGGGAGTCAATTACATGGGTAAAAATGGATTTTTGTTTATTTTTCATCTAGCCAATTATTTTATTGTCTCTTTGTTTCTTTATTTTCGTAAGTCATTTTATTTTATAGAGGAGAAAACTGAAGCCTAGGAAAGGAGTGTGAACTGGCTATGAGTCCTGGGAATTAACAATATACCTTGGATTATAACCAAGGACTCCTGAAATCTGGGTTTATGCTCCTCTTTCCGTGAATATCTTTATATATGTGGACCACAGAAATAAACTTGTTTTTCAGCTGCAAACCTATTTATAGTGTCCCCTAGCTATTATCTCATTTTGCAAAATATTGTCAACACCAACAGGGAAGAAAAAAATGACAATTCCCTCCCACCACTAGTGTCCCTACTCACAGGCACCCACCATACCATGTGCTTATAGAATGAAAGCTAGAGCTGAGCAGGATGGATGACTTTTAACAAAGTGTTTCTTCCTTAAATAGGGCAAAAGATTAATTTACTTGGCATCCCTTGGAATCTCAGTCAGAAACCCTTAGCCCAAGGAAGCAGAAAGAGTATGGTAAAAATAAAAGTAGCATTAGAAAGCATGATTCTTTTTTCCTCTAATGTCTCAGGAGGGCTTTATTCTCTTTTTTTTTCAGAGTTTAGAAACTGAACTTTTTTTAAACACACTTTTTTTTTAAGTGACTCATCTCTGTTCCTGATACAGACATTCGATTCTCTTTCTTCCCCCAGCTCCTTGATTTATCTCACCAACAACTGCTTATCACATAGGTACTTGTCCTTGGGGGAAGTAAGTCTCATGATTATGATAAACTACTACAACTAACCTAGAAATCTCTACAAATGCTTGGTAACTATAAGTCTTAGTGCTTTGTGAGTGTTTTGTGTGTTGTTTTCATTCTTTTTCTTTCTTTTTTAAGTCACTCATGCACAACTTATTTTCTGTTAGAAAATTCTTCTTAACGGATAGAAGGTTCCACATTTTAGACTTTTAGAAAATTCTGTTTCAACAAGAGTTTTTATTCTTAAAAATAATGAAATAGGGATAAGAAGAGTGTGTTCATCCTTCATTGATGAAGAAGACCATGCCTTCAGAGAAATAATGACATGACTTGCACTTGGCTTTGTTTTGAGTGAGGGAGGGCTATACAAGTCACCAGCCTCACTTCTCCAGAGCCCTCTGAATTCAGTGACCAGATATTCATCAGGATGACTGGAGATGATCCAGGATGAGGCAATTGGGGTTAAGTGACTTGCCCAAGGTCATACAGCTAGTGAGTGTCAAGTGTCTGAGGTGAGATTTGAACTCAGGTCCTCCTGACAGCTGCACTGGTGCTATATTCACTGCACCACCTAGCAGCCCCTAACGATAAGAATAGACTTAAGTGGTGCCAGACAACATAAAAACATGCACACCTGATTGCAAAGTTGTTTCATTCTTATCTTGCTAAATATGCATCATATTACAGCGTTTTTGTAGTCAGGATTAAAATGCTGAGATTGGAATCCTGCATGACCATGAGAAAAAAAATCAGTTAACCTCCCTAATTTTCATATTCTTCCTCTGTAAAATGGGGATGACCTTATTGGCATAACCAGTTCCACAGGTTTGGGAAAATGTTTTGTAAAGCGTAAACTTCATAAATATTAATTGTCATTCATTCTAAACCTGGGATTCCTTGGTAAGGGCCATCTGCTAAAACAAAACAAATCGGTAAATCATCTCTTTACAATTTTAGAGAGATGCCTGTGGCATTGATAGGTTACGTAACTTGCCCATTTGCCAGTGGTTTCAAAGCTAGGGTGCATCACAGGGAAGTGTGGAAAAGTAAAAGGCAAAAGGGTGAAATGACTACAATACTCACATCAGCTATTAAAATTATTATTGTTATTTATAATTTAATGTATTCATCATGCAATATTATGTATATTATAGCTATCGGTGTTGAGGTTATATCTCTTTACAAGGTGGTAAGCTGGTTACTAGATAGCAAGGACTGTATCCTATCTAAACATGATGACCTACCCAGTGTCTAGCAGAATACTCTGCAGAAAGGTGGTACTTACTAAGTGGTGTTGGTTTTGTGTTATTGCTATTCACCAAATGTGGTTTCCATGTGCTAATGCCCAATAGAAGGCAAACCCTGTGGTTAACAAATTTAAAAAAATCAATCTACTGTTTGTTTTGTCTATACTATACTAAATAAACACATTTTCATTATATTTTAAATGTAATTACCTGCTTTCTTTGGTATCACATACACAGTAATGTGCTGTATAAATTCCAGTCCATAATACAAACAATCATTGTGAAAACATCAAATGGGAATATTATGATGAACATTATGATGAGTTCACATAAAACCAGTTAACCTCTGTCTGACAGTTTATGAGACAGAACTCAAGAACAAAATCCCAGTAACAAAACATGGCATTATATTTTACACTAAAGGAAGTCACAAAGAGAAGCTAACGAAGTTGTACAGCTTCTAAATTTTGTAATTCATTGCAAGGAATTTAGGGATGTTAAATGATTGGTGTGCATATCAACACCAATGTTGTGTTCATTTCTTTTTCTTTATACACAAAAAATAGAAGTATTTTCTCGAACACATTTGTCCAAGTAGCATCAACAGCCTTTTTCCTGATAATGGCAGGGATTCAGAACTTTTAATAATAATGATAATTAAGCAATAATATCATTGTCTCTCTCTTTGATGAGACAATAATCCAATTCCTGAATGGCTAAAGTAGGAGGCCAAAGGCAGAGCAGTTTATCACAGTGAGAGAATCTGATTATTGCAAAGGAAAACAGAGGGCCAATTATATTATTACTGTTATAATGCATGTTTTTGTGTTTATAGCCCTTTCTTGCAATGATTTTTTTAATCTCTCAGTTTTTCTATGAAGACAGATAGAATATAATTTCTGTTTCCCACATATGATAAAGACACTCAATGGCAAGGGTGCAATAAATTTCATATCTTTTGGAAAGGGCTTAAGATCAAGGTATAAGCATTAGTTTTGCTTCTAAGTCTCTCCACAACCTTGGAGAAGCTGACATCAGTGTCATGGTAACAGTCTTTATAGGTGTCCATCATCATCATCATCTTCGTCATCACCATCATCTCAAAAGATCCCCTCTGTGGATCTCAGTTTCTTCATCTGAAAAAAATGAAGAAGTTGGACTTGCTATAAATCCGAGGAACCATGGTTATCATAAATGATCTTATTATTTATACTTTCTAGTTTTCAATTCTTGATCTACAAAATGAACAAAATGACTTGAATAGGTGATCTTCAAGATTCCTCTCTCCCTCTACCATCTATGATTTATGATTTCATATCTTAAAGAGAGGAGCCATATTAAGATTCTTGGATTCACTGACCAGGAGAGGAACAGCTTATACAATACTTTTTGATTACCCTCATTTTCCACTTCCTACTCTGAATCACTTAGTAGCACATCCTCTGGAGACACATTAGGAAAACAACAAAAAAAATTATTTGCCACCCTGACAACCAGGCAACTGAAATCCTCCACTATCTTTTCTTGCGTACACAAATCTCAAGGGCTTTCCTATATAGATTAATGCTACCAAGAATTATCAGAATTAGACTTAAGTCTATGCCAAAATTTATTTAACCATTCGCCAATCAATGGGCGTTTACTTTGTTTCCAGTATTTTGCTAGTGCTAAAATTGTTGCAATAAATATATCGACATATATGGGACCTTATTTCTGTCTCTGACACTTTGAATTCTCGGTATATGCCTAAAAGTGACTATCTCTACCTTTAATCTTTTAAAAAAATATTTATGGAATGTTCTATGCCAACCATATAAAGTTATTTATACTTATGCCCTTCAACCAGATTTTTCATGCCATTCCTCTGTTCCAGAGTTTTTGATGACTCACTAGTCCTTAATGAATAAAGCCAATATTCATTTGCTAGGTACTCATGATCCTCTCTCTACAAGCTGACAGGTCCTTCCCTTTCTAAATTTAAGCAATGCAATTACCTTCCATATAATCTATGCTTCAGGCAAACTACGTTATGTCTGCCCATGTCTTCATATATGTTCTACCCTTTCCTAGCTCCTTTTCCCTGAGAAGTCCCTCTGTGTCTACTGAATTCCTGACCTATGTTTAGCATCCCACTTCAATTTATACCTTCCCAGTTCTGATCTTGCCATCAGACATTTTTCCCCTGGACCTCACATTGTGGTCTTTTTCCCCTTAGATTAGGCAACCTACTGTCCAGTTTCCATGGAGGAAGGTCACTATGTTCATGCCAAACTTAGTGTGAACACCTAATTGTTCACCTTAGCTCAGAACTGCAGAGCTCAAGAGATCCTCCAGTCTCAGACTTCCCAGTAGTAAGATTACTGGCATATACTGCTCTGACAATGCTCACACAGCATTCTAATCGTCAGTGCTCTCAAGTCATGATCAGTTATTATTTTACATTATATTTACCTCCTTGATTGTAATATCCCCTACTACAGTGTAATTTTTCCAATGGTAGAGGACATAAATTAAGACTTTTTTCTTGTGTCTGTCAAGACAAAGTACTTAATATTTTCTGAATTCATTTGGATCCAACTAGACCGGTGTCCACAAAAGGCCACTGAGGTGACTGGTGTTCACTGCCTGAATGAACCAAATTAATGTAACTTTTTTCAGTTAAGTGAAGCACCTGGTTTGACTGATCTCTTGCCAAATTCCCTGAACTGACTGGTGAATCAAGGATGTATAGACACAATTTAAGAAAGTGATTCATTAACTGCTTCATAAGCTATGATTTCCTAGAAAGTGGGAGAATAAATGAGGATATACTTTTGGTCCCATATATTTTAATATATGAAATTGTATGTTATTCTATTTATGCTGAAGCAGAGTTTCAAACTGATGCATACTTGTTTGAAAATGCCAGCAGTATTAATATAAGTGAAAGATAGCTCCAAAACACTTGGTTTCTGGAGGGTGGCAAGAATAAAGTCATCATATTACATAAGGGAATCTCTAGTAATGTTTAGCCTCTTTCAGAGCAGAGACTACTTTTTGTTGCTATGTATCTGTGTATCTTCAGCACCTTCCATGGTGCCTGGCACATAGATGGCACTTGAGAAAAGCTACTTGTTGGATTGAATTAAGTGGATGAGGCTTCAGCAGTCATCTGGTCCAACACCAATCTGAGGAGGAATCTCTTCTACAACATCCATTTACTTTAATTCAACAAACATCCCCAAGTGGTCATTCATCTTTGACTTGAAGACATAAATGATAGAGAACCAATTTTTGTCTAATGGCTAGGAAGTGTTTTTTTTTCTCCTTGCATTGAACTGGAATTCACCTCTTTAAAGCTCTTCCATTCATTACTCCTAATTTTACTTTATGGAGCCAAGGAAAATTATATTCTCTTTTCTATATGACAACCTTTTTCTGTATAGCAGGTAGCTACAGTGACAAGAGAACTTCATAGAATAAGGAATGAAAAGTGGTCATGAATGGTATTTAACTCATTGTCCCCTTAGAGTTTCTCTAATATAGTCATGGAAATCCTGAATTACCAAAGGAGGAGAACTTCTCTTTAATTATTCCCCTGCCAGAGAAAATTATTCTAGCCAATTCAGCAAGTATGTATTAAAATGTCTTTACTAATCAAGGCAGCGTGCAAGGCACCGGATATACAAAGATATTTTCTTAAGGGCTTCTGCCCTCAAGGAGCTTAGAATCTTCTGCAGTCTGGAATCTGCAGGCCCATGACAGCAGAAACTTCTAACAATTATCAGAGGCCTGTGACAACTCAACCTTCTCACAAAAGTGGCAGACCAGGTCAAAATTTTAATCTTCATTCTTATATTTTGTTTTTAAATTCCTATTTTTCTTGAACATGTCAGTTTCCTTAATAGCGATGGTAGTGAAAATATTGAAATAATGTCTTTTTGGACATACCCTGTTATGTCAAACATACCTTGTTATGTCAAAAGGACTTTTGTAGCTCAATAAAACTATGAGCTATGCCAGGAAGGGTTACCCAAGATGGAGAGGTCACAGTGGAGAGTTCTGACAAAAAAATAATCCACTGAAGAAGGCAATTGCAACAGTAATGATCACAAATAATTACTGCAGATGGCAACTGAAGTCATAAAATTAAAAGATCATTTCTTCTTGGAAAGAAAGGTATGGCAAACTGGACAACATACTAAAAACCTGAGATATCACTATACCAACAAAGGTACATAAGGTCAAAGCTATGGTTCTTCATTAGCAATGTATGGCTGTGAAAGCTGGACTATAAGAAAACTGAATGCCATAGAACTGACACTTGAATTCTAGTGCTGGGGAGTCTTTGTAGTGCTTTGAGAGTCCTCTAGACAGCAAGGAGATCAAATCAGTCCATGCTTAAATAAATTATTTCATGCTCTTCACTGGAAGGTCAAATACTGAATCTGAGACTTAAATCTTTTGGTGACATAATGAGAAGAGATATGACAAAAAGTTGGATAAAACTGAATGACCAAACAACAACTACAGTTAAAAAAGTTGAAGCTCTACTGACATACAGAATATTCAAGCAGTTCAACCTTGTTCTCTTTCCTGGTAGCTTTTGAGTGTAGAAAAAGCCACCAGACATGTATCGAGGTAGGGACAATATCTAAGATGACCTTTCCTTCCTACCCAGCTGCCACGTGAGCAAGAATGCATAGTGTCTCTCTTTCTTCCATTTCTTTTGCTTATTGATAAGGTTACAACCTTGTGAATTTGTCTTGGAAGAGCTAGCATAGATTTTACATCAGGAGCCAGTAATAATTTGCTGAAAACTATGATAGTTAAATAGCCACTATTTTTTTAGTGCTTTAAGTTTTATAAATATTATCTCCCGTTTTTTTTTTTTCTCTTTGCAACAATCCTGGGAGGTATGCACTCTTGTTTTCCTCATTTTAGAAATAAGAAAATTTAAGCTGAGAAAAGTTGTGATTTGCCCAGTGTCACATACATAGTTGTTCTGAGGCTGAATTTTTACTCAGCTCTTCTAATTCCAAACCAAACACTCTACTCATTTTAGTACCTAGATGCCTGATGGGAAAACTACATAAGTCTCTGCATAAACTGCTTGACTCAACTTACCAAGGGGCCAGTCTAGTTGATCACGGAAGTGAGTCATCCATCTGCCATACCTAGAACTAAGCTTAGTAGAGATGCTGACATGGAAGAAGAGGTCTCCCAGCACCAGGAGTTGGCTACCTATATTCTCCACATAGGTGCTTCAATGTCTCTGGGCTTCAATTTTGAGTCCTCCAACCCCAAGGAAGAGTGAACCCTCTAAGTCATGAAATGTTTTTTTTAAATATTTTGTACTTATATTTTTGCTGTGATTTCTCAGCATATCTTTATAAAACCTAATGATATCACTTTTTTGATATTGAGATACTAGTAACTTATTAATTGATATTGAAAAAATACACTAATGGGAACTTGAGAACAGTATTATTATCCCTAACTCCTCAAGGTATCTCTAGAATCTCGAGTGGACAGATCGTCAATATCAACCCAGTCTGCCAGTATATATGAGGTTTGAAAGCACAGATTGAGGTGGGGAGGGAGGGAAGATTACACCAGGGAAGTTGTGGTGGTGATCTTTAACCTTAGAAAGGCAATAACAGAACGGTGATTGTGGCAAACACAGCAAGTGAATCAAAGGGCATTGAGCGATGTATGCCAGCTAAGAAGTAACACTGAGGGGAAAAGACTACTCAGAAGAATATTCCCACTGATGGGAATGTATAGTTATTCAGAGGATGGGATGAGTCATGGCATCCATTGAGAAGAGGGAATTATAAAATATCAAGAACCACTTTGAGCTAGAGGTTATATGACAACATATTTTGCATAGCACTGGTGAGTTGTTTCTTCCTGCTGATGGTGTGGAAGTAAATTTCAGCAACCTGGGACAAATTTTCAGGTTATCCATGAGATACAGTTATGGATTGGACTTTAATACTTTCAAGTTATATAATCAATTATATGTCACTTTACTTTTCTGAGTATCAGTTTCTTCAACTTTAAAATGGACCTATTAGCACTAAATAGTAGTGTGCATCAGGGTTGTTATAAAGCAAGTAAAACACTATAGTTGTAGTTATAAATACTATAAAATGTTATAGTTATAAAGCAAGTAGAACACCATAACACTCTATAGGCATATTAGTTATTGAGATGCTATTTAAATCACTGCTTTAGTTGACTACTTTTCCTAGTTTAGCTTAAATTTTAGGGAGCATTTTGTTAAGATATGTCTTTTTCACATGAAAAGAATATGAACTGTGTTTATGGAGATAAATCCACACCAAAATAGAGTATATATTTAAGCTAAATAGAGAACAAACTTTCCTGAAAGTTAGGAAAACTCTCATTCATTTTCATATGTCCAAGATGTTGTCACAACAGAACTTGAACATCCAAGGTACAGTTCCAAGCCTGTCCCTGTGGGTGTTTAGTTTTGTCTTTGCGATTCAATGCAAACATTTCTTTAGCACCATTTGCTCTTTTCTGACAGCACCATTCTTCAAGATCGTCATTCATGATGCATCTGGTCTTTTAAGAGATCATGATAAAGAGTTATGTGGGGGCCCTTGGCTTTTAGAAGAACCTTCCTTTGAAAGCACCTGAAAAGTTACTGTTTTAGGGAAAATCTCTAAAGTACAGAATCCATAGGACAGGTCTATTTATAGGGACATCTAAAAAAGGAGGCGGTAAGACTCAGAAGAGCAATACCTAAAGAAATAACTCAAAAGATCTTTCCAAAGACTTTGAAGGGAAAAAATCAAGTACAATAATACACATTTTACAAGGTTCAGGCCATTGGGAAGATTACTGAATTTAGAGGACTGAAGCTGGAGTCACAGAGCCCTTCACAAGTCTTGACTCTCTTACATGTTAACGACACAATGCTGGAAAAGTTCCCTAACCTCTCTAGTCCTCAGTTTACTCATCAATAAAATAAAGAAACTGGACTATATCCTGTCTTTTCATCTAGATTTATGACTGTGAGACTACATAAGAACAAAGGGGATATCTCTGTCTGTCTCTATCTCTCTCTGTCTCTCAGTCTTTCTCTCTGTCTCTCCTCAAAGGAAGGATGATTGAGGTTATTTAATTCAAGTCAACATTGGGACTGATCTTAGGAAGGAGACAATGAGCAGGCCATCCTTAATTTCAATAAATCCAGGCATTTGTGTTTTGTGTAATTTAATTAGACACCACACAAACTAGCTTATTAACCCATCTAAATGTCTTCTGCTTTGCTTTTCAAAGGGGGTAGAAACTTTATCAGTCAGCCTTACTTTCACTTAAGCAATTTTATTATAGTTTAGTATGCAGTCAGTGTGTTTTAGGATAAAAAGAGTTCATTTGATTGCAAAGTCTTTCAACAAACCAAAAAGATAAAATAAATATGTGCAAAGAAAATGCAATAAAATTGAATTGCCAATTTGCAGCAGTATCAAGTAAACTTTAATTTTTACATCTGCTAAATTCAGATATTGTGCTTCTTAATTTGGGAGGGCTGCAATTTGAGAAGGAAAATGATATTACTGGTATTATCTGAGGTTTTTTTCTTGTTAAAACCCTCCAGTGCATTTGCAGTAAATGCTCCTACAACATGAATAACATAACTTTCCCTAGGAAATGACCGTTCTCATAGTAAAATGTAAATATGTAATCTTTCTTTCAGTAAAGAGAAGAGACAGTCCTCTGCTGTATCTTTTCCCCCCTTCGTGTTTATAAATAGGATTCCTTCAAGCAGCACTATTGACTCCACTTGTGGGTTATTCATCTATTGACTCCACTTGTGGGTTATTCATAAAAGGTCTTATATGACTTTTCTTTTTATTATTTCACTTTCATCCAAAGCAGAACTTTCTTGGATTTGAACATGATGCCTTGTTGTTGAGAGTGATGCCTCTGTTACCTTAGACAAATCACTTAAATAGTTTCATCCCAATTTTTGTCACTTGCAATGTGAGGGGAATAAACTATAAAATTAATTTCCCAAACTTAAGAAATTCTAAGGTCATTTGTCTCTTTTTTTAAGGATATACCTTAAAACTCACTAATCTGTTTGAGACTCATAGACTACTATACTTATCAATATTCATTCATTCACACATTTATCAATGCTCAATAACTAGAATCTCATTCTACTCACCTCTGGTTTATAAATAGTGGAGTATGGTGGAAAGAACACTGACTAGAGTCAGATAGTCTAAATATCAATCATCAGTCTTACATTTGCTACTTGTCTGAAACTTTGGACAAGTTAACCTCTCAGAACACGACCATTTTCATTTGTCATGATAAGGTAACATTCTAAGTTCCCAAATATCTCTAGAAACTTTCCAAATATAAACCCAATGATCCTTCAACATAAAATCATAATCTGTTAAAAACTGGAAGGGATATGAGAGGCCAAATAGCCCAATTCCCTTATTTTACATGGAACAAGGCTCTTACACATACCTAGATTAGCTAAGATGGAGACATCCACATGCAAGATGACAGAGAACACCTATGATGATGACAGGTAACTACAATGTGGATGGGAGTACCCTCTTTCCTTTTGGCATACATCTGGAACAGTCTGAATCATTAAAACTGCCAGACTGGATCACTCTCTCTTGCCAGCTTCTACGTGACACTGGTCCTGACCACCCACAGTTTAGGTATCATGAACTAAGCAGGGTGAAAAGAAAGACTATCTCCTTATTCTATTTTAGTCTTCAAGTAATGAGTTTGGGGCTTTCATTTACTCTTTGTTTTGTCCTTTTCAGTTCTAGTCTCAGGAAGTGAAGTCCTCAGACCCTGGGAGCTCAAGTCTTGGTGACCTTAAAGGCAAAATTTTAAACCCAATGTTATTGCCAATCTAGCAGGGAAATTCTGAGAAGCCAGGGATCAGGGACTTTGAACTTGGAATCTGGTGGGACTATGCTGTATGAGAAATGAGTAAAGATGTGTAAGACTACTAGTATAAGAGGGGATTATATGCCTGTGATGGTGTAAAGTTTGGGGTGGAAGAATTATGTTTGCTCTTGCTATTCCTTAAAAGTATTGTACAATATCTTGCTCAATTCTCTTATTTTATTGATGTACAATCTGAGTCACTTCAGTGACTTGCCTTATTCACATAGGTATTAATGGTAGTGGTGGTGGTGGTGGTGACTACCATGGTGGTGGTGACTACCGTTAATACCTATATGTTTTTCTAGTTGTTTAGAATTTTGCTAATTGTGTATAAGAAATTAATGGAGAAAATGTTAAGAATGCAGGTGAAACTTCAAAGTGTGTCCTACACTGTCAGTGAGCAAATTGTTAAATATTTATTGGCAAACCCTTGTATACATGTCAACAATTTGCTTTGGATTATAAAACCCCAAAACATTTCTCAGACCTGCAAGCTAGAAATTTCATTATCAGATATTTGAAAGAGAATCCTAGAATATATGGAACAAAGTTAATAACAACACATTAGAGTTACATAATGTTTGGTACTTGATGGCCTTATGCAACTAATCAAAAAGTGTGATGAGCTACGAACAAAAAGCTCGGGCAGTAGATAAGGATTATGTTTGATGGATATTAATTTCACTTAGATCTGTTAAGTATGGGTAATTGGGTGGGTGTTGTGATGATAATAGAAAAACCAAGTAAGCAGGGTATAAATTAAATGTGTATTTTTAATGAATAAAGGAAGATTGGATTTTAATGAAAAGTGAAAGTGAATAATACTCAGGAAACAATCGCATTTCTACTTGTAATTCAGCCCTGATACTCTATTGGTAAAATTCATAAAGATATGGAAAAACTCCCAATTATCTTAATGGAAGTGCTAGTTGCATTCTTATTTTTAAAAAATGGAGGTTTTGATGTGATATATTGAAAAATAAGATAATATATGAAAACATCAAAATAAGTCATTTATTTTGCAATTAAGGTAGTAAATATTTCCTTAAATACTATTGATGTGATCTCTGCTATTATATTTGTAATCTACCTAGAGACATTTACTAATCATCCTGCACATATTAATCTACAAACTACCATTTTATAAAACTTTAGTAAAGCAAAACCCAGGTCTGAGAGGACACTATTTTAGTCATACTTCTTTAGTGAGATGGCTAGGCAGTGTTTATTCCTCTCCTGCCTTATCAGTGGGGAAAATTAGCCTTATCAGTGGGGAAAAAATGGATGGATGGTTATCCTCAGCAGCATCGAACACATGACAAAAAGGAAGTCACAAAACTCCATTATTTGGAGAGTGGCACTTTGCAGGATATTGGAAACATGTGCCAGGAGAATGAATTCATGTTTTATTATATGTGTGTGTGATGTTTCATATTCTAGAAGAATATAAAACTTTGACTTAAGCATTCATGCTTACATATATCCAAAAGCAAACCAATTTGCAAGGACGTCAATAATGTGCTGTCATCTCAGTTGTTATCTGCTAAGTAGATTGAGGATAGAAAAATGAGGTTATTTTTATGAGAAATTCTCACATTCCCAGAGACACAACACTGCATTATTTTCTGATAACAAGAAAAAAAGCATGTCATCATGTTTAAAGGTGTCACTTCCTAATACCATTTTACATAACTAATTGTCACGGCTTTTCTTTCCTATGATCATTTTAGACATGCTTTGTTTCTGTGGTATAAACCTATGAACCAATTATGAATTTAGGGTTTGTATCTCTGCTTTTCTGAACAAAGTAGTGGGTTTCATTTGTCTTCCTCCATTCTGGAAACTCTCTTTGTGTTTGGTATGTACCTCTCTTATGTTCACATATCTTATTTTCTGTCATTTTTAAAGGAGTATGTCTTTATTTTCACTATTAAATGAAAAGTTTGTAAATTCCTGGGGGTAGAAAACAAGTCTTAGAGGCAATGTAGTGTGCTGAAAAGAACTGAATTTGGAGTCTAAAACGATGATAATGATGATGACGATGCTGACAATAATGACAATGATAATTAAGGAGGTGGTAGTGGTGGAGTCAAAATTGAGCAGAGTAACTGGTGGCATTGTACTAAATGTTTTATAAATAATATCTCATTTGAGCCTTTTGAGGTTTCTCTTATTAATATCCTCATTCTACAGATGAGGAAACTGAGGCAGACTGGCTATGTGACTTAGTCATTTAGCTGTTACATGTCTGAAACAGGTCTTCCTGATCCTAAGCCCAGTACTCGAAACACTGTGGAACATAGCTGTGATATCAGAGAAAAGGTAATATATCTTCCTTAATTTTGTTCCCACTGACAAAATCGTATCAATTTCTGAGTTTAAACAATTTGATCATGTTATGGATTTGGGTGGTGGGAACTTTCCTTCTAGTCTTCAGTAGAAACAGTTGCCAAGTTACCTCTTCCCGAGGGTTGATTTTATGGGTATGATGGCTATATTGCTTTTCCAGTGGCTATTGGAATCATGATCATGAGCTATTTCCATTTAAGTCTGAGAGGAGGTAATGGCCAAAGTGGTGGCAATGGTTTGACTTTGTCTAGTAAATACCACTTCTTCTCTTTGACAGCCTTGTCAACCATATGGCTGGCAGTTAGATCATAGTTGGTGTGGATAGAGGGCTTCTTTTCTTCAGGATCCCCAGAAATTTCAAAGTTCACACGTCTAAAGTAAAATATGCTATCTTCCCCGAAAAGCTACCCATCATGCTAACATCCTTATTTTTTTTTTGTGGACTTCAACCATCCTTCTGGCCATGCAGATTCAAAACCTTGAGCAATTTTTTATTTTTTTTGTCTCCATTTTCTCCATCCCATATACAATTAGTTCTTAGGTCTTATCGATTATACCTCCACAGTATCACCTAGCTTATATGGGGCTTAATTTCCTCATCTATAAAAGGTAGAAATTAAATTTGTTGATCTCCAAGATATATCTTATCACCCACTCTTCTTTCCACTCTAACAGGACTCAAGCCTATGCCTTGATCACAGCAGATGCTGTTATATCAGGTCATTGCAGATATATACGGACATCATCCTGACCTGTCATACTCAGCTACAAGGAAATATCAATTTGTTGTTCATACATTCCAGTCATGTTAGACTCTTTTTGACCCCATTTGGGATTTTCTTGGCAGAGATACTGTACTGGCTTGCCACTTATTTGTTCTTCAGTTCATTTTATAGATGAGGAAACTGAGGCAAATAGGGTTAAGTGACTTGCTCAGTGTCACATAGCAAAGTGTCTGAGGCCAGATTTGAACTCAGGAAGATAAGTGTTCCTGACTCCATACTCAACATATATACACTGGCCTTCTAGAGCTACCTAACTACCTGGATAATATCCATGATGGGAAAAGTTATCTGAGAGTCATCTTGAACTGTAATACTCAGATAGAAGTAAATGGGGTCTTAAAATTAACACCTATGGGAGCTTTCTTAAGAGCAGAAAGGTAATGCCTTGGAAAGAAGGATGGCCAGACAGTCATCTATAATGCCAGGAACCAATGCTTGGAGACTTAACCGTTTTATTTTGGCTTGGAATTCCCATATAGGGGGATTCTTACATAGATGCATGATTGGCTTAGTTGCTCACTATATCTAGGTCCAGACTCTAACCCTGCTTCGCTTTACTCTTCCTCTACTTCTTCATCAGGAACCATACCCTTGTGTGTAACTTCCAATTTCTAGTTCTAAATATTTAATAATATCAACTCTTTTCCCTACAGTGCCATTTACCTTTCCTTTTCACACCAAAGCATCCTTTTCTTACCACTATTCCAGTATATGTGTACTGTCTCCTTCTCTTAGAATAAACAAGAATTGTCTTTGCTCTTATAGTTGTACCCATAGTCCCTAGATTAGCTCAGTTCTTGACACACAATAAGGGTTTAGTAAATGATCTTTCATTCATTCATTCAACACAGAGGATCGATAATAAATTTAATTCAGTGAATAATTTCTTCATACCTACTACATGCACCAGTAGTTCGCCTCGTTTTATTTTATTTTACATGCTGTATTAACTAAAATTTTGTGTTTGAGTAAAAGGAAAGTAATCAATCATTCACAAATTAGAAAATCAACCAGATGAGTACAGAGTTATGTATTATGTCTCTGTTAACTGAATATCAAGCTGAATTCAGAAAGGCTAATGACTGGAACATTGGTCATCAGATGATTTTCTGGCTTCAGGACACATGAAGGTGGTTTACTAAGGCTTGTGATCTGTTCAGTGAATGAGGTACCCATCCCAATGAAACCTTGGATTATTTGACATTGAGGTAAAGTAAATGAGTACAAAACTGCCCTTGCCCATGAAGAGATCAATAGCAAAGCAGGAAAGGTGGGGAGTTGAATAACAAGTGGGAGAATGAGGAGATGAGTTGAGTTAAAAATCAGGCACTGAAGCAGATGGTGTGATGCCTCCCCACTTCAATGTTTTGGTTTCTGTTTTTCATTCTTAGAGAACTAGCAACTGTTTCTGCCCCTTTCTGGTCTTAATGGAGGCAGCTGGCTTTGACTACACAGGCACCCAAAAAATATTGGTTGAATTTTGTTATTGAGTTTGAACTGATGCTTTCAACTCCTTGAGTGGGTGCTATGTCTGACTGGTCTGCATTGGAAAATGAAATGTTGTTGTGGAAAAACTTTCTACTTAAAAATCATATTGTGTAACTCAGGGTGACTTCAAAGTAAACATTTTCAAAATCATATAAGGTTCATAATTGGATATGCAATCATGGTAATTTGCTAATTAAGATAAATGAATCATCTGTTAATGGCAATCATTGATGAATCATTGTTTCAAAGCTCATTAGTGAGAAAAGGGTTTTTTGGTTTGTTTGTTTTTTTTTTTTCCTTCATCTCTTTGTTCTCTTTTTCTAAATGCAACCTACATTCACATTCTTATGTCTGAATCAAGTAAAGAGATATATGTAACGTACAGAAAAACAGATGCAGGGACATATTATTCTTTCTGACATTATTTCTCTAGAAAATAACGAACTCTGATTTTTTTTAACTTACATGGAATTTTCGCTGGCTGAACTCTCATCTTTCCTTTGAATATCCTCAGTCATTCTACAGATTCATACATGTGTTAAATACAGCAAAAGCCAATTTATTTAATACTCTATAGACTCATGATTATCAACATATTGAATACTCAGTATCTACATCTTTGTTTTTTGCCATTTCCCAGTGTCTGGCCTCAATTGATTATTTAAGTTGGTTAGGTTAAAGTTGCTTCAATTTAACATTAGCTTCTTTTTATTTTTTCTAATTTTGACTTTGAGTTGGACCTTTTTAGGGAAAAAGAAGAAGAAAAGAAATATTTATTGCATGGCTATTGTGTGCCAGGTACTGTGCCAAGTACTTTACAGATATTATCTCATTTGATCCTCACAAGAATCTTGCAATGAAGAGCTATTATTATTCCCATTGTACATTTGAGGAAACCAAGGAAGAAAGGGTTTAAGTGACTTCCCAGAGTCGCATTCTATTCAGTGTCTGAAAATGGATTTTAACTCTGGTCTTCTTGACTCCAGATTCAACACTCTAACCATTGTACCACCTAGCTGTGTCTTTAAAAATGTTATTTTAAAAGTAAAAGCTTAAATAAATTTTATGGGTACCTGCTATTTCATTAATGTGGTATATTTACAGTGTGACAACTCCCTCCACAGATGCAGATTGGAAACTTAGAGAGTACCCCAAAGCACTGAAGCATTAACCAGGGTGCCTACACCCTCACAGATTTTAGATAGATAGATAGATAGAAGGATAGATAGAAGGATAGATAGATAGATAGATAGATAGAAGGATAGATAGACAGACAGATAGATAGATAGACAGACAGAGATAGAGATATATGTGTATATATAAACATATACTTATGCATGTATGTATGTATGTGTGTATACACATATACACTCATCCATATATATACATACATACATCCATATATATATATATATATATATATATATATATATATACATTTTATATACACTTGTGTGTGTGTGTAAGACCAGATTTGAACTTGTCTTCCTGCTTTCAAATGTTACCCTCTTTCCACTGCTCCACACTGTAGCCCATCTAAATTTATATTTCTCTATATTTCCATTTCTGCTATAACACCACTGACTCAACACAGGCCTGCAGGTCATTTTTAATCTTTGCCTGATGGACTGCCACAGGCAAATGATTCATCATCTATGCTGGCCAACCTACTGGTTATGAGCCTCTCTGCCCCCAGTCGGTTTGGTACTCAGAATAGCAGCACGAGTAGGTGAGACTGTATAATACTAAATTTTCCTGCATAGTATAACCTGGCACAATTTCCTTTCTGCTAACATAAACTTCAGAACCTCAGGGTCACCTCCATGGTATGAAGAGATATTGAAATGAGACTTACTGGAAAATTTATTTTAATTCCATTTTTGGAAACATGTACCTCATAATGTGGTACATATAGCAAGAAATTGTTAACCAACACTTAATTTTTAAGTAATTGCTTCTCTGATCATATCAAATGAAAGAGAGCTTATTGTACCCCTTGAAATAATCTCCCAATTGTCTCATGTGTCTATGTTTTCAGTCCTAATTTCATTCTATTTACTGTTCTTTATCTCAGTTTAATATGAGAAAGACATATAATTACAAAGTCCTCCCATTCTGGACATTTAAAATATTTTAGATTATCAACTAAAGTTTACTGAACTTGTGTTTTGAGGAGTTTAAGGATTAAGGAATTCGTGTAAATCATCTTAGATTTCGGAGTTAAGGTTATATATTCATTATAATTGTTTAGAATAATTTTGATGAAAGGCAGGAGAAGGAGTGATGGATTTGTATTTGAAAAGACTTAGTTGCAAATCCTTGATCTTAATTTATCAGCCTTTGTTTCCTCATTCGTAAATGAGGATATCAAAGAACCTATGTTTCTGGATAATGTCAGGATCAAATGAGATAAAATATATAAAGTATTTTGCAAACATTCAAGTTCTATATAAATGATATTTATTATTATTATTATGTTTATCATTATTACTTGAAATTGGTAAGCCTGGGTTCAAATTAAAATTCTATTATTTGTTATTTATGTCAGAGATATCAAACATGCCATTCCAACAACACCTTCAAGTGCAATGAGGTCTAGATTAAAGTGTATTTGAGAAAATATCCAACATCATAAAAAATACATAGATTACATTGCATTTTGAAACTATGTCAATATGCAGTCCATGAGGATCTTTATGGACAGATTAATTGCCTTCCTTTCTGATTGTTTGAAACCACTGACCTGCATGATGTTGGGAAGAAGACATTATGTCTTTGAACATCATCAGTTTCTTCATCTGTAAAATGAATGTAGAAGCTCTCAAAGGTGCTGTCTTAGTTTGTACTGTATAATATCCTATGCCCTGACTGGATGACCTTCACAATTTGAGCTTATTCAAATCAAACTGTTCATCTCTTCACAATCATGATGCACTCAGACTGCTCTTCAAACTTAGCAAAGCCAAAGATGAGGAATGGTGTATCTGATATGACTGATATCTTAAATGTCTAGAATTCTTCTGGCAAAAAAATAAATCCTGTATTTGTTGAATCTTGCACAAAGAACTGGATATTGGAGTAACAATATGTAGAAAGTGATGAACACAAATTAAATTTGCTGATATCGATGCATCATTTACAAGAAGGATTTTTTATCATTGTTTTCATTTCAATGTTTGCTTTGGATTAAGAGAATTATGAAGTATGATGACAGAGAGAGGTGAGAGACAGTACAGGTTCTGTCTTGGTGTATACAAGATGTTGGTGTCACTTGACAGCTTCACCTGGAGCCAGATGAAGCTGTTCATTTTCCAAAGGACTTTAGCCATTTGGAGTAGTTGACATCTATGGCTGACATTTGCTCAGGTTCTTAATTTTTTCAGAGTATAAATCTCGAAGTTGATTTAGCTCTTTCAATGACTATTCTTCATGTGTTGACTCACTCGAATCACCTTTCTATCAGCAAACTGCCATTGATATTGGAATTGGGAAATGTGTCCTTAGAGAAAGCATTGTATAGTGAAGTCCTCCTCTTCCATTTGACAAGAATAAATGCTAACGCCACCACTACATATTCCTAGTCCCTCTAACCTAAAAATGATTCCTCCCTTGGTCACTAGGTGACATAGTGATGCCTTCAGTCAGAAAGACCTGAATTCAAATGTGACATCAGAAGTATATTACCTGTATGACCATGATCAAATCACCTAAACTGTGTTTGCCTCAGTTTCTTCAAGTGTAGAATGGGGATACTAACAGCACCTACCTCACTCAATTGTTCCTAGGATCAAATGAAATAATATTTGTAAAGCCCTTAGGACAGTGTCTGAAACATAGTAGGTACTTAATAAATTATTTCTTCCTTCCTTTTTCCTTCTCAAATATTCTTAGAGTAGTTTCTCTGGGTTTTTGTTTTGCCCTTGTAACATTCTGCCTTGCTTTTAGATGTTAATTTTCCTGAAAATATGGTCCTATTTTACTTTGGTTCTACCAAAAATGCTGATTTCTAATGTTATTACTACAAAGAAATAAAATTAAATGCCCAACATTATTTTGCCAAGAACCGGATTACTACCTCAAGGAATAGTTTACATGTTGAATGCATACTCATATCCCAAACAGACATAGCAATCTACATGTTGAATCTTCTCTAATAAACTCTAAACTATGGAGTAAGGATTATTCCATTTTTTTCTTCTTCCTCTCCCTAGCTTCCAGCACTAGACCCTCTCATATGTAATAGGCATTTATGTGGAATTAAATTAAGTAGAAAAACTATATTTCTCAGGAATCACAAAAATTATATAAAATAAATTCCTAAAAGGGGAATTATTCCAATGAAATTTACCACATACATGAGAACCAGAGTGATATTCATAATTGGTCTTTATAAAGCTCCATAAGGTTTGAAAAATACCAGATAGTTATTATACAACCCATGATGTCAATACACTAGATGTTATTAACCCCATTTTAAAGAAAAATGAAATTGAGAACAAAAGATATTAAGTGATTTTCCCTGGATTCTATAACTAACAAGCATTTGAAATGAGATTTAAATTTAGTTCTTCTAGGTAAAAAGTACAGTATTCGATTCATTACATGCCATCATCCCATTTCTTCTCAAATAAGAACCTATCACAAAATAGAATTGACTTGCTTGAATGGACTAAAACCAAGTGGCTTAAATGAAGATAAAAATAGTACTCGATTCAACTGAATAAAGTTCATTTTGGAAGTCTTTACATCAAACAACTGAAGTCATCTAGCCTAAGTCCCTAGTAGCACAGATGAGGAAACAGACGCCCAGAGAGGTTAATTGAATCACCTAAGGACACAGAAATTGTTGTAAAAGATGATTCAAAACTAAGTCTTCTGATTTAGTGCTTATTCTATCACTTCCTACTAGCATTCAATGTGATCATAAAAAAGCATATCACTGTAACCAAAACAACCAGTTTATTTAATGAATTCAGTCAGTTAGTGACCACCAACAACACAAAAGAAAGAAAGAAAAAAAAGAAACGAAACATCACCTATTCAAACATCATGCTCTCCTTTAAACCCAATATTAAGGGACTCTTTGTGATCCAAATTTGTTGTCTCTATCAGAATGCTTAAAATCAAGGAAAACTATATCAACTACTGAATGAGGAAAATGTCCTTTATTCCACATCCTTGCACATATTGTATCATCTTTCTTAACTCAGATCTTTTCCTCTGCTAATTGGCAGAGTGATGATCTAGTCATTATTTTTAACTTTGTAATATATTAAGTAAGTGCACCTGTAGTTTGCACAGTGGGGACCACGATATAGGAAGATCTGTCATATTCTCTCTCTGGTTATAGGCCTATATATAGGATAAAAAGAATATGAATTATTCACTTTTAAGTCAAACCTGCTTTAATTTTTTTAATATTTAGAGCAAGTTCAACATTACATACACATAAAATATGTAGTTTTAATTAATGTGTAGTTTTAATTTTAACAGAAAGTATATTAAAGTGTAAATGTGCCTGGGATGACTTGGGAGACCCAGTTTCCATATCTAGTTTTGTTATTTTCCTCATGTTAGCCTTTTGGAAATTCATTTTCTTTCTCCTTGTCTATAAGTTGATGGTGGTTATTTTACTATCATAGGACTGTAGCAAGAAATGTCTTTGGTAAACCTTAAAGTCCTACAAATTTGTGCTATTATGGTTAATTAAAAAAAAACTGACATAGTCCAGGATGTACTATAATGACTGTATCTTTAAATAAGTAATTAATCCAAAATTCTCATATTCCACAAAATTCTAGTCTAATATCTAAAAAGGACATCAACACGAGCCTAGTGGAGAACAAGGTCTATCCTATCCTACCAAGATTGAAAGCCTTGTTGTATAGGCCTCATGAAAGATTGTGTCTTCTGAATATTAGCCTAGCTATGTTTGGAAAGGCTCATCCCTAGCATAAAAGATCATGAAGGGATTAATCATTCATCTAATGAGACATAGAAGGACTGTGATCTAAACTGGTAGAGAGATTACACATAATAATGAAATTGTGGATCCTTCAGAGTCTCAGGACTAACTCTAATCTTCTCAATAACAAGTATTTGATGTAAACCAATCTATCAAAATTTGGATTCCTCCAACTCTCTGACATATTTCAGCAATATTTATTTAAATGTAGCAAATAGAAAATTGTACACAGTAGCATTCTAAAGTGCTGATAAGCTTAAAATCTTCACTGAGCAGATAAAGGGGTGATCAATTTATTCTTAAGAGACTGTGTAGAAGCTCTTCCAATTCCAAGATGGCGGAATGAGGAAGGAAACCTCTGAAACCTTCCCCCAAACCCCCTCCAAACCACCTCAGAATTTATCTAAGAGTAGGGAAGCAGCTGACTAGCCCACCAGAAAAGGTTTGTCTCACTAGGGTGAGAGGGTAGTGAGGTAACAGCAATTGCAGTTAGTGGCAACTCGTAGCAAGGGACCTGCTGCAAGACTCCAAGCCTAGGGAAATCCACCAATGAGGTTCCACCCTCCTGAAAGCCAGCAATGCCTGAGCAAATAAAGAGTGTGTGCAGCAAATCAACACCTCAACCCTTCTATACCACTCCCAGCTTAAGCCTACCAGCAAGATGTGACCCCATTGCTGAGCAGTAGTAAAGCTCTGCCACAGGCTGACTAACAGCTAGATCTCTCCTCAGGGGTATACCATCTGAGAGACTCTCTTTCCACAGCAACCAAGGCCGGCATGGAGACCAGCAACAGCATCCTTCCTCCAGGGCCAGCCACCAGAAAGACTGTTACAATAACAGCAAAGCAGAAGGCCACATCCCCGGCGGAGGCCAGCAGCTAAAACCAAAGCCCAGGGGAAGACAACAGGGAGTCCGCACCCGCTGATACAAGTAAGAAAGGAAACATACCCTCCAGTGAAAGCAAGCAGCCAAGCCTGGAAGCCCAGTAAAACCCAGCAGTAAGAGCCAGAGCCATAGCACAAAAAGCCTGGGACAATGAAAGTTGAAAACTCAGCTCTGACATAAAAAGATCAAGACGCACACAGACACAAACACAGAAAAAAGAGCAAAACCAAAAAACAGCTTGACTATAGAAAGTTACAATGGTGATAGGGAGGATCAAGGCATCAACTTAGAGTACGGCAATAGTGTCAAAATGACAACATGTGAAGCCTCAAAGAAAAATATGATTTGGTCTCAGACCTCAAAAGAAATCCTGGAAGAACTTTAAGAGGATTAAAAAAAAAATGTTCTTTAAGCTTATTAGAAAAGTAGAAGAGAAATGGGCAAAAAAATGAGATCAATATAAGAGAATTATGAAAAAAAGAGTCAAGTGGTATAGCAACAAAATTCTTAGAGGAACAGTTAAGTGAGTTGCAGGAAAAAAAATAGACAGCAAAACTAAACTAGCGTGGGGGACCTAAACTGTCCTCTTTCAGAACTTTATAAATCAATCCAAAAAAACAAATGAATAAGAACCTAAGGAGGCAAAAATGGTATTAGAAAAGTAAGATATGATAGACCTTTGAAGAAAACTGAATGAGAATAGAAAGGAATATACCTTTTACTCAACAGTACAGGGCCCCTAAACAAAACCTGACCATGTACTAGAACATAAAAACCTCACCACAAAATGCAGAAAAGTAGAAATAGGCCATGAATCCTTTTCAGATCATAATGCAATAAAAATTACATTTGGTAATTGCATTCAGACATAGAGACTCAAATTCATGGGAAATTAAATAATCTAATCCTAAGAAACAAGTAGGTCAAAGTACATATCAAGGAAACAATCAAATATTTCATTAAAGAAATGGCAACAAAGAGACAATATACGAAAATTTATGAGATACAGACAAAGAGGTACATAGAGGGAAATTTATATTTTTAATTAGTTACATCATTAAAAGAGAGAAAAAGTAGATCAGTGAGTTGGGCGTGCAACTAAAAAAAACTAGAAAAAGAACAAATAAAAAATCCCCAATTAAACAACAAATTGTAAATCCCGAAGATCAGAAGAGAGATTAACAAAATTGAAAGTAAGACAAACTATTGAACTAATAAATAAAACTAGAAGATGGTTTTATAAAAAAAAAAATAAGTAAATAAATATTTAATTTGATTTTAAAAAGGAAAGAAGACAAACAAATTACTAGTACCAAATTTGAAAGGGATGAACTTACCACCAATGAAGAGGAAATTAAAACAATAATTAGAAGCTATGTTGCCCAATTATATGCCAAGACATTTGACAATATAAATGAAATGGATAATATATAAAAATATATGAATTACCCAAATTAATAAAAGATTAAATAAAATACTTAACTAAAATTTGGAAAAAGAAATTGAATAAGTAATCCATGGAACTTCTAAGAAAAATTTCCCAGGACCAGATGGATTCACATGTGAATTCAATCAAGCATTTGAAGAACAATTAATGCCTATACTTTATAAATTATTTGGAAAAATAGGCAAAGAAGGAGTACCACCAAATTTCTTTTATGATAGAAATATGGTGTTAATACTCAAACCAGGAAGAGCCAAAATAGAGAAAGAAGATTATAGACCAATTTCTCTAATGAATATTGATGTAAAAATTTTAAATAAAATGCTAGTAAAGAGGTTAAAGCAATATATCACAAGGATCATACACTATGACCAGTTGGGAATTATACCAGCAATTCATGGCTGGTTCACTATGAGGAAAACTATCAGGATAATTGACCACATCAATAACAAAACAATGGAAATCATATGATTATCTCAATAGATGCAGAAAAAACCTCTGAAAAATCACAGTACCCATTCCTGTTAAAAACATGAGACAACACAGGAATAAATGAAGCTTACCTTAAAATAATAATTAATATTTATTTAAAATAGTCAGCAATCATTATCTAAAATGGGGATAAGCTAGAAGTCTTCCCAATAAAATGAAGGTTGAAGCAAGAATGGCCATTATCACCGCTATTATTTAATATTTTACTAGAAATGTTAGCTATCGTCATAATAGAAGAACAAAAAAGTTAAAGGAAACGAGGCAATGAGGAAACAAAACTCTCAGTCTTTGCAGATAATATGAAATTATACTTAGAAAATCCTAGAGAATTAACTAAACATGACTTGAAATTATTAACAATTTAGGGAAAGTTTTGGGATACAAAATAAACCCACATATATCATGAGCATTTCTATGTATTACCAACAAAGTTTAGCAGCAAAAGATAGAAAGAGAAATTCCATTTAAAATAACTGGAGATGATAGAAAACATTTGGGAGTCTACCTGCCAAGACAAGCCCATTCTATGAGTACAACTACAAAACACTTTTCACACAAATAAAGTAAGATCAAACAACTGGAAAATATTAAATGAACATGAGCAGACAGCCAGCATAATAAAAATAATAATTCTATCTAAATTAATCTATTTATTCAGTACCATGTCAAACTATCAATAATTATTTTATAGAACTGGAAAAAATAATAGCAAAATACATCTGGAACAAAAACGGAAGAATATCAAGGGAATCAGTGAGAGAAAAAAAAGCAGTAAAGAAGGTAATCCATCCATACCAGATCTCAAACGGTATTATTAAAGGGTAATTTTCAAAGCAAACTGGTCCTGGCTAAGGAATAGATCAGAGGATCAGTGGAATAGAGTAGATACAAATTACATTACAGTAAATGACCATGGTATATGATAAACCCAAAGATCTAACCTTTTGGAACAGAAACTTATTATTTGAGAAAATCTGGTGGGAAAAATTAGAAAAACAGTATGACGGAAACCAGGTAAAAACCAACAAATCACACCATATACCAAGAAAAGTTCGAAATGTGTACAGAATTTAGATTATATATAAAGGGTGATATTATCAGCAAATTAAGAGAGAATGGAAGAGTTTATTTATCAGATTTATGGATAAGGAAAGAATTTATCACCAAAGAAGATATAGAGAGCATTACAAAATGTAAAATGGATCATTTTGATTATATAACATATAAAGATTTTTGCACACAAAAAGGAACCAAAATTATAAGGAAAGCAGAATCCTGAGAAAATTTCTTTACAACAGTTATCTCTGATGAATGACTCATTTCTCAAATATAAAGAGAACTGAGTCAAATTTATAAAAAATACAAATCATTCCCCAATGAATAAATGTTCAAAGTATACAAACAGGCAATTTTCAGACAAAGAAAACAAAGTTATTCATAGTCATATAAAATAAAGTTCTAAATCGCTATTGATCAGAGTAAAGCAAATTAAAACAACTCTGAGGTGCCATCTCACACCTACCACCTGAATAATATGACAAAAAGGAAAATGTTGGATGTTTAAGCGGATGTAGGAAAACAGCATTATTGGTGGAGTTGTGAACTGATCTATCCATTCTGACAATTTGGAATTATGCCCAAAGGGATATAAAACTTTGTATATCCTTTGATCTAACAATCCCACTGCAAGGTCTCTGTCCCAAAGACATCCAGAAGAAAAGGGGAAAGTACTTATTTGTATAAAAATATTTATAGCAGTTTTCTTTTTTTGTATGGTGCCTAAGAATTGAAAATCAAAGGGATCTTCATCAATTGGGGAATGGCTAAACAAGCTGTGATATGTGATTGTAATGGGATAATATTATGTGAGATGAATGCAGAAAAAATTAGAAAAAAAAGACTTGCATGATGCATAATGGAGTGAACAGAACCAGGAGAATATTGTTTACAATAGCAGCAGTACTAATGTGGAAATGGTTTACAGAGTTGCACATATATAACCTATATCTGATTCTTACCATGCCAGGGAGGGTGGAGAGAAAGGAGGGAAGAAGTGATAGAATTTGGAATTAAAAACTTTAAATAATTTTTTAAAGAGAAGGTTGGGTATAATAGAATTTTGCAATTGCATTAGAGAACCAAATGATAATTACAGGGGTTGCATAGCTGACAAAGAAATTATGTGGGTGTGCTGTACAGAACATTTTGGGAACAAGTAAGATATTAACAGGAAAATTACGTATAGCATACTGGACAGATGCTATCACTTTTTCTTTCCAGAAGCAGTGGTTTCCTATGGTAAATACCATCTGATCTCTCTGTGTAGCAATGTCTAGTTTTTCTATCTAACTGACTCCTAAGTATCCTCTGCTAGATCATCATCCAGGTCATTCTTGCTAACCATGAGTATCCCAAATGACTCTGTCTTCAACCTACTTATCTTCTGCTTCTATAATATTTCACTTGATGTTCTCATCAACTACCAAGGAATCAGTTATCTCTAAACTGACGATCCCCAGATCTACTTATCTATCCCTAATCTCTCTGATCACCTTTATTCTCATGTCTTCAACTATCTATTTGACATCTCACGCTGGATGTTCAATAGACATCTTAAACTCAGCATTTTCCAACCTGAACTTGTTTTTCTGCCAAATTCTCCCCTCCCCCTACCTCTCTATTGCTTTTCAGGGCATCATCATCTTGTTATTCTTAGCTCTTTACTTTCTCTCCCTAACCCCCCAGTATTCCACCTATTGTCTATACTTGTCAATTTTACATTGAAACAGCTATCACATATGCCCACATCTTTCCTCTGACAGTGCTATCACCCTGCTGCAAATCCCTACCAATTCACTCTTAAACTATTACAATAGTCTGCTTGTTGGTCTACCTGCTATGAAAGTGTCCACTCCTATTCAATCTTAACTTAGCTGTCAGAGTGATCTTTCTAAAATAAAGGTTTGACCCTGTCACCATTCCCCTACCCCTCACATATGCATTCAATAAGCTTTAGTGACTCCCTATCACATCCAGGATCAAATATAAAATGATCTGTTTAGTATTTAAAGCCCTTCACAATCTGCCCCAGCCATCTTTACAGTATTCCTACAACTTACACACTATGTACTCAGAAATTCAGTGACTCTGGCCTTCTTGTTGTTCTTTGAAGAAGACACTCCATTTCCCTACAGAAGGCATTTTCACTGGCTTGGTTGTCTTCCAAACCCGGGGTACTCTCCTTCCTCATATCACACTACTATCTTCCTTCATGTACCAGGTAAAATATTACTTTCTACATGAAGTCTTTCTGCCTTAACACTAATGCATTCTCTATGTTGACTTTTCTAATTAATACTGTATACAACTTGTTTGTACATAAGAGCTTTCATTTTGTCTCCTCCATTAGATTGTGAGATCCTTGAGAGCAGGTACTTTTATCATTTTCCTTTTGACCTGCCTTTTACCTTTCTTTGTATCCCCAGTGCCTAGCACAGTGTCTAGCTCATAGTATGTACTTAATGAATGACTATAGACTAATACAAAGATTTCTAGAAACACAACTAAATAATAATGGCCAAAAGACATGATCCTTGATATGCAATAGATATTATTCTATTAGTGAATCACCATTTATTAAATGCTTGCCATGGACTACACACTGTGCTGAGTACTAAGGATACAAAGAAAAAACAAGAAAACTAATCTTGCACCTTAAATAGTATATTCTTTTTTTTAATATACAATGTATTTATTTTTCAGTTTTCAACATTCACTTCCACGAGAATTTTAATTCCAGTTTTCTCTCCATCTCTCCCCATCCCCCATCCCACAACAGCAGGAGGCCTATCATCCCTTCCCCCAGTCTATCCTCTCTTCTGGCACACCCCTTCTCCCATCCCCCTCTCTTCTACTTTACTGTAGGGTAAAATAGATTGCTATACCCTGTTGCCTGTACATCTTATTTCCCAACTGCATGCAAAAAACAATTTTTAACATTCATATTTAAAACTTTGAGTTCCATATTCTCTCTCTTCCTCCCTTTCCACCCACTCTCATTGAGAAAGCCAGCAATTCCATACAGATCATATATGTGTAGCAGGCCCTGGAGTCAAGAGAACCTGAGTTCAAATCTAGCCTCAGACACTTGACTTACTAGCTGTGTGACCTTGGGCAAATCACTTAACTCAGATTGCCTCACTTCCCCTCTCCAAAAAAAAAAAGAGGCAACATAAAATATTTAACAATTCATCATTTGAATTCCAAAATATCTACTTCCAGTGAAGAAATGAATATGTTATCTATGCTGTCCTCAATCATTTTCTGCTTTTCTGAGACTCTTAGATACAAAGGCAGGAATAGGAACTTTAAAGTCAGAAGACTTGTGTTCACATCCTGTCTAAGTTACTACCCATGTGACCTTAGGCAAAGCATGTAGTTTGATTATTCTAGCATAGCAGATTTAGTACCTTAAAACAATAAAGTATGATAATGATTTCCATTGTCTAAAAATGTGAAAACCTTTTTTTCTTTTTAAAATTGTTTTACTTTATCATCACAGTACCTAGTCTTTCTCAGTTGATCTTAATTACAAAAATTGCTATTACTATGTACAATATTCTCTATGTTCTGCTTGCTTTATTTTGCATTTCTTTATAGCATAATAGTGTCCCATCACAATCATACACTATGACTTGTTCAGCCATTTCCTAATTAATGGACATCTGCTTAATTTCTAATTCTTGATCACCACAAAAAGAGCTGCTGTAAATATTTTTACACATATAGATCACGTTCATTTTTCTTTAATATTTTGAAATACAGAACTTTGAGATGGAGAATAGTTCCAAATTGTTCTCCAGACTGGACCAGTTTATAACTCCACCAGCAATGCATTAGTGTCCCTATTTTTTCACATCCCTCCAGTATTTTCCTCCAGGTGGTATCTCATAGATGTTTTAATTTATCTTTCTCTAAACAATAGTGATTGATAGCATTTTAATATGACTATTTTGATAGTTTTCATTTTTTTCTTCTGAAAACTGCCTATTCATACCATTTAACTATTTATCAATTTGAGAATGGCTCTAATATTTTGTAAATCCAACTCAATTCCTTATAAATTTGAGAAACGAAGATTTTATCAGAGAAATTTACTCTACTTTTTATCTATTTTACCACTTTCCTTCTAATTTTGGCTTCATGGGGTTTTGTTTGTACAACGCCCCCCTTTTACAAAAAATCACGTAACCAAAATTATCCATTTTGCTTTTTGTGAACCTCTCTATCTCTTCTGTAGTCGTAAACCCTTCCCATATTCATAGATCTAACAGGTAATTTTTTTTCCATGCTCCTCTAATTTGCTCATGATAGTGTGATGAACTTTTAAAAGCTGATAATATAGGAAGAAAAAAATTCCTTTTCCACATTTGACTTTTAAAAATATTTTTGTGCGTCAATGAATCTGCGATCTTGCTTATGTAGAATTACTTACAAAGAGTGAAGATGAAAATCTACATGCCCCTTTTCATCCTATGTGGTTCTGGTCCACATCTTCTCATATATCCTTTGTAGACTGTAGACACAATATGTTGAGCTCCTTCCTCTAAATTTCTCAAAAATTCCTAGTTCATAGAGAAATGTGATCTTTTTGTTTGTTTACTTTTGCTATGTATTGCACCCACATCCCTTTCCATTTTGGGGGTTACACACACATGTATATATATATATATATATATATATATATATATATATATATATATATATATATATATATATATATATATATATATATATGATCTACAACTCTCACTATTCGAATATCATACCATTCCATGACTTGCCAGAAAGTTTTTGAAGTCAATCATAATAGTCACATAACAAGTTCTAAATCACTATTGATCGATAAATGCAAATTAAAACATCTCTAAGGTATATAATTGCACTTTCAAATTGACTAACAGCACAAAAAGAAACTGAGATATAGAAAAATCGAGACACTAATGCAGTTGGTAGAGTTGTGAAGTAGTCCAACTATTCTGGAGAACTATTTGGAACTCTGCCCAAAGGGCTACAACCAGCAATAACACTTGTATTCCAAAGAAATAAAAAAAGGAAAAATTACCTATTGGTGCAAAAATATTTATAGTAGCTCTTTCTATGGTGCCAAAACATTGAAAATTACAAAATTGTCCATCAATTGGGGAATGGTTGAACAAATTGTGGTATATAATTATGATAGAATACTATTGCAGTATAAGAAATGATGAGCCAGATGATTTTAGAAAAAACTTAGGAAGTCTTATATGAAATAATGTGAAGTGAGGTAAGCAGAAGCTGGAGAATATCATACATACTGACAGTGATAATATAAAGATGATCAACTGTAAGGCTTAGGTACTCTGATTAAGACAATCATCCAAAACAAATCCAAGGGACCCATGATGAAAATAATTTATACATCTTGAGAGAGAGAAGGTGAACTCTGAATGCAGATTGGTGTGCTTTTTAAATGTTAGGGTTTTTGTTTCCTTTTTTGTCTATTTTCTTTTGCAACCTAATATGAAAATCTATTTTGTATGACTTTGCATGTTTATTTGATATCATGCTTGCCTTCCCAAGGGGTAGGGAAAGGGTAAGAGAGAGGAAAATAATTTGGAACTCAAATTGTTTTTTTTTTTAAATACTAAAAATTTTTACAAAGTAATTAGAAATATCTAATTAAACAAAATATATATAAAATGTTAAAATAAGAGTAGTTAACATGTATATATTTTAAGGTCTGCAGAGGACTGTGCATATTTTCCTATTTAATCTCATTTGGTACTCTCAATGTTCCTGTGAAGTGGGTGATATTATTTTCCTACTTTTATAGATGGAATCTACTGAGAATGAGAAGGGTTAAGTGACTTACCTAGCTAGCATCACACAACTAGTTAAGTATCTAAGGTATAATTTGAACATGGGTCTTCCTGTCAGTACTCTTACTCATTGCCTTCCCTTCATTGTTCCAGAGAAAATTAGGGGGTTATATAAAATTGTGCACAATTGTCCAAACATAATCCAGATTCTTGATATCCTCCTATTAAATGCTGAGCCCAGCTCATTGTCTATTCAATCATCTTTTAAATTTTACACATGCACACACACATGTGTGCAAATTATATTACTAAATAGACTCTATGGATTACCCTTATAATTGCATATAACATTCTTAACACTAGGAATTCTTAATTCATTTTCCCCTTTGTGAAGAATTAGGGTGGTTCTTTTGAGTTTAGATCTCAATTTATAGACTTTGTGGTATTTTCAGGATTGATGTAATCAACATAGTATTAGATAGAAGAGATTCCTGATTTGTTTCCCTGCCTTATACTTCTCACCTTTTCTATGTATCCTCTATACTGCTGCCCAGTAAATTTTACAACACACTTTTGTCTATGTCATTTTACTACACAAGTATTTCTTACTTTGAGGATAAAACCTTAAAGTTCTATATTTGTCAATTAAAATCTTTCAAAATTTGGCTCCAGCCTTCCTTTCCTGGCTCACTGCCTATTAATCTACTTCTGACTCTATATTCCACGTACTTTGTACATGGTGTTCTGTCTCTATATATTTAAAAAAAACTGTCCCTTTGCCTAAAATGTGTGACATCATCATCACAGCCTTGGGAAAATACCAAACTTCTTTCAAGAAACAAGTGTCCTGCAGATACTATTCCTGGTCAGTTGTTGACTGAGAGCTTCCTTTAATGGTTTTCTTGGTCATTGTTTTTTGATCACTTGAAATTTCAGATGTGGGAACACATGTAATCCTTGTGACCAGTCTCACTCTAGACCCTTTTATTGTCCCTATCCCTAAACATTTATGTATGATAATGTAGAAAATCCTACACTGAAGACCTTCTTCACTTACTACCACAGTAGCGTGTAGCTGACCTGGCTTCCTGAAGTCCATGCCAGCAAAGCATAGGTTCCTGTCCATTCTTACTCTGGTCTGATAATAAATATTAAATATTTGTATAATATTAAAATAGGGGTCCAGTTCAGTTGTAAACAGGCTATTGCATCTAATTCTTTTGTTTTGCTGAAAAAAATATGAAGTTAAGGTCCATTTATAGAAAATTGTATGATAAAAAAATTGATGCATCAAAGAGACTCATCAACAGAAGACTGGCTACTAGATAATGAATTTGTTTTGCTGTGTTTTCTCTTTAGCAAATCATGTGACCATCTATTAAAGCCTAGACAGGTTTCTATCTGTAATACTGGAGGATGGAGGAAATAATGAATTTTTGAAGTATTAAAGAAACATCAAAGAAGAATAGAATATAATGGAATAAAACAGAACAAAATAGACTATGAAAGCAGCCATTGCCTAGTATAGTTATCTGTAAACTTAAAAAAACATTAATTTTGCTATCTGTGTAAAAAATGAGCATTTACCCACAATATATGTATATTCATATATGTATACATTGCCACCATACTTAATTATTTACATTATAAAACATACAAAATGTAAAAATAAAAAGGATGTGATATGAAAGAAATGAAATTTGATATTAGAGTCGATAGTGTTTTTGAGTAGGTGAGACCCAGACCCATCCTTTTGGAGAATCAGTATGGCAATTTTGTTAAGAATGGACTGGATTGGGAAATATCTTGAGGAAGGGGGCAAAGGTTTGAATTAGTGAAAAGGCCTTTAGGTTGGTAGTTGTATAAGGAGAAATAAATAAACAGATAAACAGATGTAAGACATAGGTATAGAGGAAGAAATGACAAGATTTGCCAATTAAATTAATGCATACATGTGGTGGGGAGAACGAAAGATGACACTGAGGTTGTAAAAAGATCTGGGTCTCCAGAATGATGATGGTGCTCTGGAGACATTGGTAACTTTTGAAGATGTGTAGGTTTGGGGGAAAAGACAATATAACAATACCCCAAACACAGATCACAAATCCATCCTTGCCTTTTTATCTTATATGATAGATATTTTATCTTATATGATAGATAGAACCTTTTCATATCATTGCTCCTGAGTTTAGTCCACTTGGCCAACCAAGAAGCACCTAACTCAGAATGAGGTGACCTAGAGACAGGGATGGAGGGCAGAATTTTACAAATGGTTCCTGAGAGCTGCTGTGGCTGATGCATAGTTTAAGATATAACTGCCCCAAATATCCCATACCCTGTTCAGGAATGGAGAAGTTGGGAACTTATACAGTAGAGTGAACAGATTGAGTAAAGGGAAAGCTAGGCATAAGGGCATGTTTATTTGTTAAAGAACCCCCCACCACCCCACTCCCCAACTTGCATACTGTAGTCAAAGTGGCACATGATTTTGATCGATCACATAATTTTGGAATCTAATCATGGCCACTCAGGTGATTGCATGGTCCCCAGTTTGAAAGAGACTGGTTTAAGGGATGTAGGGATGCCCTTAGAGTTCTTGCTTTAGTCCTTCTTTTGTCTCATGTTAGCTGTGTGACCATGGGAAAGTAACTCAATGTCCCAAGTAAAACTACTCATCATTTTTTCTTCTCTGATTCCAGGGGACTTTGGCATACATGCTGGTGTTCCTTGAAGTACTCTAACTAGTTTTCCAACCCATGCAGCTCCCATTACCTATGCCTATTTCTGACCTTATAGTCTAGACTAGGGCTACTCTTTGCTGTCATATCTTTGTTTATGACATCAATTGTTTCCTGGATGAGGAAATTTCTAGGCTCCATTTTTTTAAATTGCTTTTTATGCTGAATAAAAATCATCTAGAAATGGGATGTATCTGTTTCAATATCTTTTAAAATTAATTTTAGAGTTTTTTATTGTAGGCAACTTGTTCAAATAACTGAGGTTGTTGTTCTTGTTTCAATTGAACCCCTTATGTTATTTTATTTTTATTGTCTCTCCTAAATGTAGTGTTGATTTTGTACTTTGTCGTAAGAATTTCATGGTCTTACTTCACATGGATAGCTGCTTTCTTAATAACTTTTGTAGTACCAATTGATCATTTCCACACATGATACTGAGGTTTAACTAAGTATAAGTTATTGACAAAGACAATATTTTCCCATACATGTCAGAGTCCGTCATGATGATGGTATGTCAACAGTACCATTATTTGTAATTTGTTAATGAACTACATAATGGTAAACTGGAAAAATCAAAACTCTCATCTACAACATTATCAATTATAAATATCATTTATATGAGTTTAAGGTTTATAATGTGTTTTACATGTTATCTCACTTAATCCTCACAATAACTCTGGGAGGTAGATACTATTATTATCCCCAGTTTATAGATGAAGAAGCTAGGACTGAGAAGTCAAGTAATCTGACAAGGCTAACACAAATAAGTAATGTTTAAGACAATATTGGAACCAAAATTTTCTGACCACACCCCAGTGCCTCCACTGAAACACTCTATTTGGACAACTTACTTGCCTTAAATGCAACCAATTAGAATGAAAAATCATGTGGATTCACGCAAAAATCATTCACAGGAAATCTGGATATGATTTTAAGAGATGACATATGTTTATATGTTGTGTATTTAAACCTAAAATTTTCCTTTATATTTTCCACCATTATATTAAGGAGTAGGTCTTTTCTGTACCCATGTCAAATTCCCGTTTATTTCTTTTTCAACCTAAGGTTCTGTCAGTGATCCCTTAGTTTTGTTCAAAGTTGCCAATGAATAGTATGTCTTTAATACCAAAACACTTGGTAAGATATTTTGATATGTGTCAAAAATCAGTACCAGACTACATCTTCATTTTCTAAAGATATGTCACCACGTATATTATTTTCATTCATTTCCCCTACAAAGAAATAAATCATTGGGATAGAGAAATTCAAATTAAATACAATAGACAGAATGTTCAGTATATTGGAAATTACTAAATAATACAAAGATTACAACGTGGGTATTGACAATTAAGACAAAATTATTAAACTGTATTACATTACCCTGATAACTTTCATTTCTACTGTAACAAGTCAACATCTGATTTCCTCTGATGGCAATGGTAATTGTCTGTATTTGATCTCAAATCTCAATAATGCTCCTCATAGATTGTTACAAATATATAATAAAAGTCAACTAGAGCATTTCACTGTAATCACTGTCAGTCCTGGAGTTAGAAACTTTTTTCAACATCATATTAAGTGATAATTACTTTGATAATCAAAAAATTTTCCCAATGCTAATAAATCTTTCCATGAAGAGATTCTGCAATTTTAAGAATATAACAAGTGATGATTTTTAAGTTTTCAATTGTTAGGTTAACAAACTCATCCAGTGATTATGTGTAGGTACATTAATGTTATGTTTTAAATTAAAATAGTAAAAATTAAATTTCCTTTCAGATTTCAGATGTCTCATGCTGAAACTGTTCTCAATATATGAATTATCATATTGTTAAAAATGCTACACAAGAGAGAAAACAATTGTCCTCCACTCAATTTTAAATCTTTCATAGATTCTGGCTGGAGTATCATTTAAAAAGTTGAAAATAACTCCTCATTTTTTGTTATGCCCTCATCCACAATAAAATGCAACATCAGACATGGAAAGAAAATGTCATTGCCCCAGATATTTCACCAAAAGGGGATCTTAGGGAGCAAATATATCTTCTTTGAAGGAGCCAAACCAAGGTCCAAACAGCACTACACTTTCCTGGAAATAGTCAAATGATAAAACTTCTGTCACAGCATATTGCCTTAATATATTACATTTTATAGAAAACTATATCTTAGAGTTTTTTGAATTTGTTTTGTTTTTGTTTCTACCTATTCCATTTTAAAAATGGATACAAGCTTGGGTCTTCTAACTTCGGAGCTAGATCTCATTCCAGTGTACCATATTACTTCCCCAGACTAACATAAATATTATATCCACATGCTAGAAAAGCAACTAGTTCAAAATTGGGGGAAATAATTTCCTTTATGTAATTTCTACATTTTTCTCAATGCATTTTTTCATAGAAAATTTGATGACCATTAATGTGGCTCCATGGTTTTTAATAGAAAGGAAAACTTAAAATAAATTTGCTAAAGTGCTTACTGCTGCAAGGGAGGTGGTATTATTATTGTTTAATCATATTTTCAGCTGTGTGTGAGACTCTTCCCAATCCCATTTGGTTTTTATTTGTTTATTTTTGGCAACGATACTACAGTGGTTTGCCTTTTCCTTCTCCAGCTCATTTTTCAGATAAGGAAACTGAAGCAAGGAGGGTTAAGTGACTTGTCCAAGTTCACACAGCTAGTGAGTGTCTGAGGGCAGATTTGAAGTCAAAAAGATGAGTCTCCCTGTACTCTATACACTGTGTCACCTAGCTGTCCTTTTGTAAGGAGGGTGGTCCAGCACAAAATCTAAATGAAGGAGTAATATCTTTAGATGGCAAAGTTAAAATAGTTGGGAAAATTTGACCTCAAAAAGTTTCACCTTTGAATAGAATGGAGACCAATAAATCCTATTCAAGAGGACCTCAAAAAATTTCTATCTGACTCTCACACTCATATTTAAAATTCTTTTTAGACAACCTGGGTTCATTGCATCATTCTCCAGAACCTTGCAGACCCCATGAGACACCTGCAAATATTCTACAAGAATATTTTCCCCTCCCTTCCCCCACCTTCTCCCTCCTTCCCTGAGACAGCGTACAATTTTATATAGGTTCTATACATACAAAGAACGGACAATTTTTGACACAGAAAAACAATAGCAGCTTGTAGATGAGGGAAGCAGATTGCGATATATGGTAGAATGGACCAGTTATGGAGTTTAACCAATGGCAGATATATTGTAGATAGGGCTGCAAATGACATATAAGCTAGTCCCAGAGTTGAAAAGGAGGAGAATGGAAAGAATTCCCTTTGTAAAACAGCAAAGTTCTCAAAATGATGCCAGACTTCTCCCTGAAACAAAGGTTTATCTTTTTTTAATATTGAAACTCTACCAATGTTATTATGTGTCTGTGAATCATGGAATGCAACAGACTGTAAAGAATTTAAATTGAGATATATAGTGGGCATGAACAGAATTCAGTACATGCCTATAATACTACTAAACTCCCATTAAACAAACAAAAGATTTTGAAGAAGAAGAAGCAGGAAGGATGTTAGGAAAGAAATATATGTGAGAAAATGACAGGTTACACATATGGTAAAAACAAAGTTTCATCCAAGTAAAACCTACATAATCAATTGCATCTTTACAATTTCAAGATAAAGCAAGGAAAGTCCCAGCACATTTGGAACCTACTGTGATGAATTTAAGGGAGAACAAGTAAAAGAGTCAAGCAGGATGGCAAGATATGGACAGGTTGCAATATGTATTGTTTGAAGATATAGTAGTACAGCTGCACTGAGGATTTTAAAGATTTTTATGAGTAGTTTGCAGTAATGTTTATATTAAACCTCCTAAACAATCAGTCAGTTCAGTAAAGAGATTAATGAATCTGGTCATTTGGCATTATGTATGCAAAGAATTTGCAATCTCATTGTAATTGAATTTTTCACTTTTCTTCCAGTCATGTTTATAACATTTTGAATTGACAGAATGTGGTGTGTATTGTGTAGACATATTAACAATAAATTCCTATGAATTACATTACTCACACAAACAGATGCATGGACACAACCATATAAAACTAGTTAAAAGACTATATAGACATATTTCTTTAGACAGGGAAGGGTGATATGGCCTAATCTATTATGTTCTTATATCTATTATTTTCTATTAAAAGAACTAAATGAAACAAAAACTTGCTATGTCTTTGATGAGAAGAAAAGGAACTAAGAGAGCTAGGAGATTTTGACTCTCTAAATTGGACCATAAAAATAATATTAATAAAGCCTTCAATAACCTGTTTTCTGACTCTCTTTCTCATGCATCATATTTAAAGGCAGAGATAATATTCCACATGATATAATAGAAAGAGAAATGAATTTTGTATCAGAAGACCTACATTCAGATTACAACTCCACTACTTATTACTTGTGACATCTTGGGCAAGTCACTTAAAATCTTTGGGTTTTGATTTCTTGCTCTCTTAAAGGAAGGCATTGAATGAGATCTCTAAGATCTCTTTCATTTCTAGAAACTACAGAAGACCTTCTAATTTACCTAGTGATTTTCTCGCCACAAAGCAGTGAAGTTCAAGTGTGATATATCATTAAACCCATTTACAGATAGGAGAACTATCATTCAGGTAATTTAAGTGATTTGCTCAAGTATAGACAAGCAGTAAATATCTGAGCCAGGGAAAGCATCGATGTTTCTTCAAGTCCATCTCTCATTGAATTACAACGCATCATATTATCCCTAAGTGCCTGAATGCACAGTCACCATGGATGACCACTCATTACACCCTATGTGGCACCTGATCTATCATGAAACTTTGCCCTGAGTAATGCTTCAGGAACAAGAACAAAATGACAGTTTTTTGCTACCAAGGTGTGGGGATTCTGGCATCCCCCAGCAATCTGAGCAACTGCCAATTTGAACGCAAGCAGTATTCCATTATAACAATCTGTTAGTCTTCCTGGAATTGTCCTCATACTATTCCTCCAGGGAGATGTACCCAGAAGCTCAGTGTGCTTTTAGCTGGGACCAGTATTTTAACAGCTCCAAATTAAAATAAATAGCAAACACATTAACCACTCTTCTCAGCAGCTGAGACAACACGGGCGGATATAGAGTGGTCCAAATGATGCAGTCGCCTCTTATTACCAATAAAGGGAGGAAAAGTGAAATCCATAAATCTGGGGAGCCTTCTTAGAGGGAAGACAGGGGACTTCCAGAGGTAAAAGTTCACCTTGTACAATTTTCTGCCTTTAAAAGAGGAGAAGAGGGAGGGAAGGAGAAGCAAAACAGACAGACAGGGAGGGAGAAAGAGAGGAAGAAAAAGGAAAGAGAAAGAAAGAAACACACATAGAGTTTAGGAATAAAATAAAGGAACTAATTAGCCCTGTTTTGGGGGGTTATAAGAAATGATATCATAAAATTACATAACCTTTCAGATGGAGAAGGCATAGAAATCATCAAATCCAACTCCTCAAATGATGCAAGAATCCTATCAATAACATCCATTCCATACCTAGCATCTGCTCTAAAACTTCCAAGGACATGATGAATAAATCTCTATCTTCCATGTGACAGCCCTCTAAATGTTTGTACATAGTGATCATCTCCTTTCTTAACCCTCTATTATCCAAGTTAAATTTTCTCTCAACTATTCTTTAAATGGAATGACCCTACCCAATAGTCTAGTGTGCTCCCATTTATCAGTATTCCCGAAAGCATCATAGCTTGAACCAAATACCATACTTTACATGCATTATAACTAGAGTAAAGTATAGTGAGGCAAGACTATTACAATTCTTGAAATGGTTTATTTATACCTAGGTAGCTTTATCTCTGAATCACATGGATTAAGTTGGTAAGGGGACAGAGTGAGCTCACAACAGGAAAGGACGACATCTTTGACTAGGGATCTTATCCTTAGAATTCCTGTGATTATAGAAGGTAGCTTTATTTTTTGTTGTTGTTATTGTTGCTAAATCATTAGTAATAAAGAATGTCAGATAAGATACTTGGGGTGGTAAAGACATAATGGTCATATCCCAAGGGAAATGATGAAGCACGTTTAATACCTGTTCTTTTTCCCCACTGGGGAGTAGAGAGGAGGTTGATAATACATCATACTTTTATTAACATAACTTAAGGTTACATCACCTTTTAGAAATATTTAAGGAATCTGGAAAGTCTCCTTTACAATAAAATATCTCCCTCACTACTCTGCTAAAATAGCTTAAATCCCAACTGGTTTCTTTTGTATTTAAGTATCTGCAGATACTTTTGTTTAAATAAATGTAGTATCGGGAAAAGAAAAAAAATGCTATACTATATTAACATTCAGTATGAATTCAGTTTATCATCTTAGTGAAGAAGGAACAAGACAGTGAGGAAGTATACCAGAAAATACATGAATTTTGATGGGAGAAAGAGGGGAAGGTACTTCTTGGAGACCAGTCCCACGTACTTGTAGCCAGAGAATTCAGAAGGTTGTCCTGGCTACCTGGGTGGAGATCACAAAAGAGAGTAGAAGGTTGCCAAAAACAGGGGAAGGATGAAAAGAAGTCACAAACAAGCCTTCTTTACTGAACAACGTGAGTCTCTTGGGACAACAACTTGGGGAAAATCTGTTTGACTGCAGTTCATGCCTGGAATATAGTCAGTGTGCTGATGTACATTGATCGAGTAAGGAACGACATTGAATGCTTTGAGAATTCTATCAGTTCAGTTTAACAAGTGTTTATTAGGTATAAAAAACCCTGTATTTAGCATGGACAGAAAGACACCTATTAAATAGAAACTGCTCTTAAAAACTTTATAATCTAATCTTTGGGGAAAAGTATAAAAAAAAGAAGGTGGTAAGTTTAAAGGAAGGTTCAAATTACTATGAAAAATTTGAGGGAAGATAAATCACATGTTCCTTGATTTGAAGAAGAGGTAGGACTAGGGAAGGTTTCATGGAGGTGGTGGGACTTCAGTTGGACCATAAAGCAAGTTTGAGATTTCAGCAAAGATAGGGATGGAAGAGTTTGAGCAACAACACAAAATTAGAGAGGACAAGACAAGTACAGTGAGGTGGAAAACCCAATAGACTAACTGGGGCATACAATGTGTAAAGAGGCAAATTTTGATATAATATTGGTAAAGTAGATTGAAATCAAATTGTTTAGGGTCTTGAACATCAGAGTCAGGAGTGAATAATGGGGAACCATTAAAGCTTTTAGAGCAGACGAATGACATGGTCAGAGTCATGCAGTAGAAAAATATTCTAATATTTATATTTGAATTGATGTGGTTTAGAGAATCTGAAGGAACAATATCCCCTGCAAGGAAGATGAAATTTACATAATATAGGTACTTATTTTCTTATCACTATGCAAAGTTTGAGAATGGTCTATGCGTATGTCAGAGTATGTGAGAATGGGACCAGCAAATTATTGATTTTCTAATGTGCACTATGCCTCCATAAACATTCAATTGTTTGAAAAATATAGAGAATATAAGATCTTCTTGTTTGCTTTAAGTATATAATATAGCAGAACAAAATACATTTTAAGGTCTCTTCTCAAATCAAATGTGTCCCATGCATAAGTATTCCCTAATGGTCTAGTAAATAGTTACTGTGATGATTCCAATTCAATTGTCAATCAGAGAATGGAAAAAAAATCAGTATAATAGAAAGATTCTTGGATATGGAATCAATACACCAAGAGTCAAAGCTGAAATTTGCATATCACAAGATATATTACTCTACTCAAGACATTTTTCTGTGAGCCTCAGTTTCCTCCTTTTTAAAATGAGGTTGCTCTCTGTGATTTAGTAAAAAATAAAAGATATAGTAATATTTGGCATTCAGACAGAAGTTACTACATACCATCTCTTCAGTTCAATGTTTTTGTTCTCTTTCTTCTCCTCCCCCTCAAAAAAACTAAGATTTACATCTTATCCTCAAAACTTTGCCATCTGGCTCATATCAAACAATATTACTAAATTCATTACTCAATCTTATCACATCTGGTTGTTATAATGACTATTATGATGTGTTTATTTTGGGAAGGGAAGATTCTAACAAATTCAAAAAACAAGAAAAAATTATGAAGGCCACATTTGATCTTACAGCACTTTGGGAGAAATTCTATAATTTTGAATTTATTTCCTCCTCAAAATGTCTTTGAAAAATCCAGTGCTTTTGTAAGCATTAGATAACAAAACAGACATTGGTGCGTCAGGGCGAAGCAGGCAAAGAGAGATTGCATTTGGTTATATATCTACTCATCTGTAATTTCTCTTCATACTCACTCATTCCGAGTTCTCTCATACTCATACTCCTTCTTTATCCCCCCATGGTGCTCAGAGTTTTCTTCTAACTCCTCAGGCTTCTTCTACTATGGTACAAGTATATAGAACTGCCCTCTAAGTAATGTCTGTTACTAAGATGATTCACTAATTCATTGTATGGCTACTCCTCATTTTAATCCAAGAATTCCTTCACTGGGTTCAGGTGGCTTGATGCAACAACTCCTTAGAACTCTACCACTTGCCACCTTTGGGGGTATTCTCATCCTTTGCAATGAGAATGAAGTTTCCCTATTATGAGCATTATGCCAGAGAAAAATTTTCATATTGCTAATATTTCTCTAGAGAAAAACTTCCCATGTGGATACTTAAGTTTCTTGCAGAGAACCAAATCTATATCTGACAGACCTGCTTCTCTCCCAAATCTTGTTCTCCACTATGTGTATGTCCCAGTGCCTCTATTCTTTCTTAAAACCAGTCCCTACAGTATATAAAAGCAGTAGAGACAGTCAAGCCCAGAACAGTGAGTAGATACACCTACTACGTATAAACACATATATACAACCACAGTAATTAATCAACTTTTTTTTAATGTGGTCCTTAAATTTTAGTTCAGTAAAGGTATATATTTTAATGGATAAATAAATGAAGTCATTTTAAATCCCTGGTATGTTCACAATGATGTCACTTTGAATGCTGAATTGTTAGTGTTTGTATAGCATTTTAAGATTTACAAAGTATTTTATATTTATTCTTTCATTTGATGCTCATAAGAATCCTCTTACGTAGGTAATATTCTCATTTTATTAATTAGTAAACTGAGATTGAGAGAGTTTAAGTTTCAAGGATAGAATTTTTCCCAGATTCTCTTGGTTCCAAATCCAGTACTTTTCCTACCGAAGAGTGGGGCCTTTCTATTATCTTGGTTCATCAAATCCCTTATCTCCTAGAAGCTCCTTTTCTACTCTATCTTGTGGTGGCTAGTACCACAGTGAGCACTGACCCTGGAGTCAGGGAGATCTGAATTCAAGACACTCACTAGCTGTATGAACCTGGGCAAGTCACTTAACCTCTCTCTGCCTTGATTGCTTTCACTGTAGAATGTGGATGAGATAATAATAATATATCTCATAAGATTGTTGTGAGATATTTGAAACCAGTACTTAGCACAGAGTCTGGCACATAGTAAATGCTTATATATCTCTATCTCAGCTACCCATATTAATAGTGATACCTTAGATCTCACTATTAACCAAAAATATTCCACCTCCATGATCTTGAACTCTGAGAATTATCTTTCTTAACACAGGCTACGTTCTTTATTCTTTCACATGATAATTTAATGCCTCCCTTTCCTCAATTCTGTGCATCATTCCCACTGTGACCTTACTTGTTTTCCATCACTTACAGTGAACGAAAAGTTCAACTGCCCTCCATTCTTGAATTCCTTGCTCCTATATGGTTCCATTTTTCATGGCATCATGGTAGCATTTGTTAACCTTGTGTTATACCCAGAATCCAAATTCTCTACTGATACTTTTGAGTATATGAAGGAAGTCATAAAATTATGCTCACTGAATATGGTACAGACTCATGTTATCTAATCTAAACTGGGCCCTCGCTATTACTTGGCAATCTTTTTATTCTTCCCTGAGTCACTCTCTTTGATGTTGCTTTCAAGAAATCATTAAAATATCTGGCCTCATTATAGAACACTCCAACCCCTCCTCCCACCTACTTTCTCTTGGTAGATGACCTGACCTACTACTTTCTAAAGAGTGATGAATTGTGATCAATATTACATAAATTCAAGAATATAAGTGTATATCTACATTGCATTATCTGAAACTAAATCCATTTTATTTGATGCTACTAAAATGTCTTTTTATCTTCCACCCATTTTTTAAGCTCTCTTGACTTCAAATGAAGTGACATAAAGGCACAGCTCTTCCCTGTAACATTTATTGAGAATACCTTATATGTCCAGCTTGGTATTAGACATTGTGTAGAAAGTACTTAAAATAACACCATACAAATATATTTCCCTGCTGCTAATATGCCTTAGAAATTAAAAATGAGGCAAAAAGTTCTATTTTATTGAAAAAGCAAATAGGACTTTTCCATATTCACATAACTAGTTAAAGTCAGCATTTTAACCCGTCTCCTAAAGTCAAGTTTTCTTCCTATTACATAAAATACTGATTTTCATAAATTAAGGTGTTGGCTCTTTTATTGTACTGATTCTAATACAATGAAGATAATGATGATGATGGTGATGACAGCTAGCATTTATATGGTTCTATAAGATTTGAAAAGGCTTTACCTCTGTATAGCCTACCACTTATACTCTGAGTTCCTTGAGATCAGGGATCTTGGAATACCCAGTTCTGAGAACATAGTTAATGTTAAGTTAATGCTTGACTTGACTTATCTCAAATGATTAATCCTTATTATCCAAAATATCATTTTAATCTCAAATAATAATTTATAGTTGCAATCAGATAACATTTTGAACATGACAAAGCATAACATTGGGAGTGAATTATATTTCTATATATGAATTAAAATATTAAAATGTGTTTTGTTTTTTTTGAAACCTCATGCATTTTAAACATAGTTTAAAATGTTTCCTAAAATAAAAAAAAATCATGCAGAGTGATATGTGTGTGCACACACAAACATACACACATACTTAACAGATAGCTTGTAAGTGCACAGCAAGGTTAAATGAATGCTTCCTATGTATTTATAGGTAAATTGTTGTTGTTGTTGTTAAGTTGTTTTCACTTGCTGTAGTACCAATGCAATATTCATAGCACCTATGGCATTTATGAACATGCCAGCACAGCTCTGAATGACAAAATATAACAGGCTTTCCACATGGAAAGACAGAATCAAAAGATTAATTTAAATGCCAGAAAGATGAATCCCAATTACAGAAAACTAAATCCATCATAGCAACAAATAAATCTATACATGATAACAGTGCAAGGGGCACTAACATCCCCAAGCCTTCCCTCTACTAGGCTTCCCATAAACTAGCTCACTTAAGCAAATTACAACAAGCTCCCTTAAACAAAATCACAAACAAGCTGACTTACTTACACTAGTTGTTGCCTGCTCTCTATTTCTCAACTCTGACTGTTCTGTCTCCCTTCCTGATCCAACCCTTCCTGTTCCACCTGTTCAGCAAGCTCCTCCAACCACAGGCTCCCTGTAACTCAGACTTCTTTGTGACCCAGACAGGTTACATGGGTCTATTAATGGATGGGAAAGCTCTTCCCATTTAAACTACCATTACAGTTGTGTCAGACTCTCTGTGACCGATTTGGGATATTCTTGACAGGGATACTGGAGTGGTTTGCCATTTCCTTTTCTAGTTCATTTTAAGATGAGGAAACTGAGGCAAAATGGGTAAAGTATCTTGCTCATGGTTATGCAGCTATGAAGTGTCTCAGGCCAGATTGAAGTCACAAAGGTGAGTTTTCTTCCTTCCAGACTTGGCACTCTCTTTAGAAATATAATACCCTAGGAAGTTCATGATTACTAGCTAGATAAAGCATGTATTAAAGACCTATTATGGACTAGTTACTATGTTATAAATACAAACAAAGCAGTTCCTACCCTCAAAGAACTTATATTCCAATGAGGGAAGACAACAAGCATAAAATAAGATACATAATGTAATCAATGAGTCATCTTGGACATACGGGTAAGGTATTTTAACTTAAATGCCACAGTCAGCCTCCTGGTAATCCTGACCATAGATACTATTATCATGTGTGACTGTCTTCAAGGTCTGTGCAATTTGCATTCCTGCAGAGCTATAATGATAAGAGAAGTGATAAATAGTAAGAGATCCTAATTTCCTGACCAGCGTATAAGGATGATGAGTAATCACTCCCAATGCCTAACAGAAACATATAAAAGACCAGCAAACCCTAGAAACAGACATATGGAGGTTCGACATGATTTTACCCAGAAAAAAATGGATCAAAGGATCTTCATCATCCCAAGGAGGAGAAAAAACATTTCTTGGCCTTTTAGAAAGGTTGATGAGCATCCAAAATAGTTTGTGCCAGTTTGCCTTATGTAAAATGTTATTACTCAGCAGATAAATACTGATTCCTCCATTTCTAAAAGTTTTAAGAACTATTGGAATGAGGGAAAAGAATATCTATCCTTTTATTTCTATTTTAGTAAGTTGTGACTTGAAAGGCTAAAAGATTAGAATGCAATCAAGTTTGCATGTATATGGGATTTGAAGCTAAAGTGAGAAGACAAATCTTATAAATGAGGTATCATAGAATTCTCACTGGACACTGAATGAGGAGACATGGGTTCATATCATGCCAAATATACTTAGTGAATATGTGACATTGGCAAATTGATTAAATTGTTTGGGACTCAGTTTTCATATCTGCACAATGAGGGGGCTGGATTCTCTCTATATGAATTTGAAAGTTAGAAAGATATAACCACTGAACAGCTTTTCTGTATCATTGAATCAACAAGTCTTTTTTTTTTAAACATACCAACCATTGTGCTAAATGATAGGTATACAAGAGAAATTCAAAATACTCCTTGTTCTCAAGGAACTTTCATTATTTGGGGTACTTCTGTAGCTTCTTCAAACATTTCTTAAATAAATTAATACTAAACACACAAAAAAGACAGTCTCTCCAATCTATGGTTCTATTTCAAATACAAGAAATAGAAGCAGATTCAGAAAACATCTTCAGAATAATGAATTGCCATGAGGTTTTTGAAATTGTTTTTGCTTTGGGATGTTTCCACATAATTATTTGTTGTTTTGCCATAGACTTAAAACACCCCTCAAAATGCTTCCATCCATTCTTCAGGATAATTTCTGAATCATGTTAAATCATATATTCTTAAAGGCAAAAGATATGTATGTAGGGTTCTTAGGAGTACTGTGAGGGATAGATGGTTGAAGGGAGAACAAAAATTTAGGATGAGTGTATTGGCATGTAATCAGTCCTTTAAAAATTAGTCCCTTGGTCTTTGACACTTTGCTGTGATCATTTAAAATCTCTTGGATTCTATTCTAGAGCCAGGATAAACTATCCCAAGCTCAAAGTTCCAAGAAGAGCCTGTCTTAAAGTCCAGCCTCAACCAAAGGGGATAATCTTTGGTATCCTTTCAAAATCCATATTTTACTCCCTTGTGACAGAAATAGAATCATATGTTTCTGCCTCCACCGATGTTTTGGCATGCGAAATTCAACAAGAGTGTGAAACAGGGGCTGTCGTGAAGAAATATACTTAATGTAGCAGAAGATGCTGCAGACATAATTACCCTTTGGAAGTCAGGAAGAGTAGCCACTGGCAAATCAGATGCACTGGAAGAGAATGTCATTCGCTGAACAGCAGCAGAAGCAGGGACTGATGAAGCATTTATCTTGAATAACACTATACAGGGATTTGTTCTAAGATCCATTAATCTATCAGTTATCTACAAGGTTGTTAAATGAACATGTACATATTCTCAAAGCAATTTCCAACCTGGAAATAAGTAATATTTTCCTCTGTATTTCAGTCACTTTCATATAGTAAACTAGCCACTTGGGGAGGTTCATGAACTCTTTTAGGCTAGAAAGAATCATTTGGTACTGAAAAAAGAGCCACTTAATTTATAAATGCAACACACACATTTTCAAATAAGAAGGTGTGTGTGTTTACGTGTATGTGTGTGTGTGCATGTGCACATTTGTATTTTCTTTAAAGGCCCAGAAATTTTGATGGGAGCATTTATTTTGTTTCTTTTTACGTTGATGCTATCCCTATCAGGTTTTTGTTATAATTGGTATCATTCATGTAAACCTTAATTAAGGTTAGCTTCACACTATGAATTTTAAGGTACTAGCATCTGATCAAAGTTTCTTAATTTCCTCGTAGGAGGGTATTAAAACCTACAATATCTACCTCACAGAGTTGATGTAAGGAAAAGAGTTTATAAAACTCAAACTACTACAGGAGTGGGAGTTACTGGTACTGTTTTTTAATCATCACCATTACCATTAAAGTAGCCATCATAATTATCAAATTTTTGTTTGAATTCACTGTCTTATTTTCCTAATAGAATTAAAACTCCTTGAAGGCAGATTTTGCCAATCAGTTTTTTAATCTAATACCTTTTATATAGTACTGTAAGCACAGTAGGCATTCTACTAAAACTTTATTACTTTGAATCATTCAAATTACATCGACATTCTTTGCCATCCAGCTAGGACTCAAACTATTTCCCATCCATTTTTCTATCCATTTTTCATGAAGCACTGTCATACTTTTCTCTTTTCTCATTCTAGGATCCCTTACTTTCACCTTTCGTTAAGAGGTAGTAGAGTGTTGTGGGCTCAACACTTAATGAAACTGGTTTTGAGTTCTGATTCAAGTTGTTGTTGCTGTGTTGTGTTGTTTTGTTTCCCTTTCTATGTGACTTTGGACAAGTTGCTTAACCCCTGTGGGCCTAATTATAAAATGAGAAATTGAAATAGAAGTCTCCAAGATAAAATTTAGCTCTAAAACCAAAGAGATCTATTATTTAAAGAAATAATTGACTATTGAAATGTGGTCCATTAAATATCAAATTATAAGAGAAATTAACTAAGTAGGAACTACTATATATAGAAATTAACTAATTAACTAACTAACTATATATGGACTAATTATGTGTGTGTGTGTGTGTGTGTGTGTGTGTGTGTGTGTGTGTGTGTATATATATATATATATATATATATATATATATATATATATATATATATATATATATATATATATATATATATATATATATATATATATATATATATAAAAAGTACCATGGGTCAAAGTCAGATGTCAACATTTTCAAAGTATCCTCAATCAAAGCTATCCCCAAGTGTATAATTCATTGATGTATCTTTACAAAGCATAATTTTTCATGTTACGGTGAAAAAAGAGTGCCAGATTAATAGATTTGTCCCAGAAAAAATATGGCATCATCGAAGCATTGTTTTTGCTGTTGTGCTTATAGCGCAACCTAAGTTCTATAGGGACTTACATTATTGGCAGTTTCTGACTATCAGGAAACCATATTCTAAGGACCATTGAAAGGAAATTACATCAAAGTTATCATGACCTAGTGACCTAACATGTTAAAAAAAACATAGCATAATATTAGTTATCAGTTTAACCAAAAGTAGTAATTTATAATTGCTTGGCTAAAACAATAAAATACATTTATAATAAACTCTACCATTACAAAATTTTGTTATTTAATATACTTACAAGTCCTACTAATCTATAGTGATTGGAGGAAATAAAGATTCAGAGACATTAGGTGATATACCAAAAGCCACAGGGCAAGTGAACAAACACTGGCAAGATAAATACATTTTTGATAGGATTAATAAACCCTTAGATAAAATGAATGCATTCAATAAAGTTTACCTAGATATCAGCAAAGCTTTTCATAATGTATCTCATACTATTCTTGCAGAGAAGAAGGAAATAGAGATTAAACAGTAATATGATCAAATTAATTCAAAACTGATTGAATGAAAGAGTGGTTAAATTGTTCAATGTTAACATAGTAAGATGTCTCCAGGAGATACACCTCAGGGAGCTGTAGTTGACACTGGACTGTTTTGACAGTGACTAGGATAAAGAAACAAACATATCTGCAAATTTGCAGACAACACAAAGCTAGGAATATCAGTTAATAGAGTAGAAGACAGGAGTTAGTATCCAAAAGAATCTAAAAAGCCTAGAACACTGGGTTGAATCTAAGTATATATAATTTGTAGAAATGAATATGAAGTCTTGAACTTGGGTACAAAAATTCAACTTAAAAAATGTAAGATGAGGGAGGCATGTAGAAAAATCAGTTATTCTGAAAACAGATTGAGAAATCTGTTTTCATCTAACATAATGCAAGAAACATGATGCAGCTGGACAAAAAAAAATGGATAATGTGATCTTGGGCTTTTAAGAGTGAGTCCCATAGCATCTAAGCATAGAGAGACAATAGTCCCACTATACTCATGCTTTATCCTTAATCATCTGGAGTACTTTATTTCAGAGCTGATCAAAGATATTTAAGCAGGACATGGGTAATGTGGAGAGCAATAGGAGAGAAACCAGAATGGTCACTGCCTAAGTCCATGAATCTATAGTGTGTATTTCTATTTATGTGCATATACATTCTATCTTTACATAATAAACATGATAATCTATAAGATTTTAAGGTATAGTTTCTGGGTATATTCCTATACGAATTTTGAAGTAATTTACACACCATTGTGTTTATATGCATGATGATACAGTAATTACAAGACTAAAGATCCCACAGGCATTCAAATAATGTTTATACAATGCTGTACAAATAATCACATACTATTTTCACACAACTGTGAAATGCTTAAGGTAGTCCAAGGGTTAATACTCCTGTTTGTTTCATGAGAGCAAAAAAGCACAAAGTGATTCAGTGACTGTTTCATGTTACACAGTAGGTGTAATTGTCAGAGTAAAATTCCAGGTTTTCTCGCTTCCACTCTACTTCTCTTTCTACTAGACCACATGTGCCATTCATTCCAGGAAGGACAATTGGCAAACATGTGAACAAAAGTTCTATTTATAGTTCTACTTAGGAATGTGTATTATCATTTAAAAATTTTACGCTGATTTGCCAGTTTCTGTTTTGAGAAAATATTGGCAAAGGCTACGTCCTGCTATAAAGATATGACGGTGGACATTCAAACACATTAGTGTTTAATCGCTGGAGCTGATTATGCATGAAAGCAGAAAAACTAAATTTAAGCATATTTTTAAATTTAGTAATAGGTATATAAACAGGTCTTTAATTTATGTTTGCTATTTTTTCTTTTATTTTGCTATTTATTCCTTAGTTATATATTATAGTCATTTACAAATATATCCTTTTCCATGGCCACCAGTATTTCAATGTATATCAATTTACTCTAGTCTTATAAAGCTTCAATTAGCTTTTATTCCTATCAAAATGATTGTGCCTCCTGAAGTAGTATCAGTAGCCACTAGATATATAGTATAAATGTTTTGGATCATAATTTTAATTTAATTTATTACTCTCATTTCATTCAAATGCCCAATTTCCTTTGGCTTCTAGACCCATGAGCCTGCACTAATGGCAAACAGATACACAATGGAGCATGATATCTTATTACAAGGAAGTGTTTTATTAAAAAAAAATATGTGTCCTGGGGAGAAACTAGAGTAAAATCTTTCTTTTGTGGTAAAATACAGTACAATAAATGACCCTACAAAACCAGTCAGATCAATGTGAAAATCACTTGAATGTGCCATTGTTGTTGTAGGGAATCTTTTCCTGTCACTAAATATAATGATTTTCCTTCACTAATATAGGCTTCAAACAACATTTTTAAGTAGAAGAAACTTTCACTGGTGCCTTCTCTCTCTCCCTTTCTCCCCCATCTCCAAATAAACTCCTTCCCTCATCACCTCTTTTCAGAATTTTTGTTTTCAACCAATACTCTCACTAACTCCATTACTAATGTACTTAAATTCTGCTTCTTTGAATTAACATGTATTTACTGATCCTTGGATATATTTTATCTTTTCTGTCTCCATCCAGAGCTCAGTCTAAGTTTTTTGCAATCAGAGATTATATTCTTTTTGTCCTTCTGCACCAAAATAGTACATGATGAAATATAGAAATATAATTGTTTAAATAAATTAAACTGATTTCTATGCTTTTCTCCCTCTTTTGAGTAATTATATTCCTACTAGTCTATACTCTTGAGCTATCTGAAACCTCCATAGAGACACCCAACACTATTTGATCATTTTTCTCTCCCATTTCCTTCATCATCCTTACTTCTCTTGGGCCAGGTAGTCTGTGGGTGAAGAAAATGTTCTTACGTGATGATACATTCACATTAACGTGTTGATGAATAATGATTTGATAAATGGACCCTCCCAGTATTATTTTCAGTTTAATGTGAATTCCTACAGATATTACCCACTAAAATAGGAGATCACATTTTAAATAGTGTTACTTCTCTTATGAGCAGCACAGCAATGTCCTCTTCTTGTCTGACATATCTTGCATAGAAATTAAAAAGGGAAAGATGGGCTGAATAACATATATAGGATGTCCATAGATGAATGTAGGAGCAAAAGAAAGGGAATAAGTAATCAACTATCAAAGAGTGAACTACATCTTTGAACCCAGTGAGAGAAGTAAGCTTACACACCAAGGATAGGAGATACTTAATGACTTGAACTGGTTTTAGAGATTAGCAAAATTCAAATTATAGTTGAAAAGAAGCATCTGGCCCTGCTTCCCCTGCCAACATAATGTTTGCAACTTGGAATACTCTGAATCAAACTCATTTGTCCATTCTAAAGAATCCATGCCTTCAGTCCCAGGAGAATAATCCATTCATCTTTAGACCTCTTGACCTAGGTCCCAACCCTTTAGTGACTGAATGGATGCAAACTGCCTCATTTATCCCACTCTTATCTTGAAGTTGACTCTTTAGGTTGATACCTCCTCCAGACATTCTGAGCAGTTATCTGACCATTTGTTGATCACTGAGACCATTTATCTTCCCCCAACTCCCCTAGAGTAAAGTATCATTGCCTTATATGTGTTATCTTCTTGTTTTAAAGCATAAATTCATTGAAGGCAAGTAATCTTTTTCGTGTAAGTGGTCCTTTGCTATTAATTTATATTTCAAACATTTAGCATGGTACCATACAAAAATAAGAGCTTAATAATTTTCACTAAGAGTAAAATTCATTCATTTAATCATTCATTCATATAATCCAGTTAATCAAGAAGTACCTAAGTATCCCATTTTTACCCAAAACTGGGTCAAAAGTAGAGATATATAGCATAAGTATATTGTTCTCATCAATAAGAAACAAAATCTTTGAACTTAACACCCCAAGTCACACTCCAAAGTTCACAAAAGACACTCCATTTTCTGAGTTCATCACATACAATCATATATATAGGAGCATGTTAGAATGAAATAGAACTGGATAATTCATAAAAATATTGTAGATGTCCTTATATGGTAGATTAGACTTTTCCCTCTCAACATTTCCAGAAAGCATTTGTGGGAACAAAGAAATACATTAGTTAAAAGTCTAGAACCTGTGGTCATATACTAGAGCATTTCATGGGCTTAGAATTGGAAGAGAACTTAGACTGCTAATCCAATATCTTCATGTACAGGTATGCAAAATAATTTATTCAAAGGCACAAAGGAAATAAGAGTTAGAATAAATCATTTGTCTTGAAACCTATTGCTCTCCCAGGGTACCAGGCTCTCTCTCCCTGCTTTTTATTTAGAATCTATAAATTATTTATTTGTTGATATGTATGTTTCCCTAATTAAAGGTAATTTTGCCAAAGACTTGGCTCATGTCTAATCCTCCACAACAGTGGTGTCAAATTCAGATAGAATCAGATCCTTATGGACCAGATTTAGAAAACCATATGTTAATATCATCTAAATTCTTTTATATTTTTTATTTATTCTGTTAAAGACTTCCCAATTGTTATAATCTGGTTTGGGTACACTGCACTTTGGAGTTTTGTAGTAATCAGTTTGACATCTCTGCTTTATATAACATATATTGTTTCAAAATTAAATTTGGAATTATATTTAGGATATAATGTTTTTCGAAGCCTTTTTAACAGTACTTTCAAGATATTATACTCTCTTTATATAAATGGCAAGTATATAGATGGTCTGGTGGCACTGATAGTGGGAATATGGTGTTTCCAAAAGCATGTAGAATTGTTTTTGATGATACTTCATTAGTAGTAGCTTTGTAATTCCCCACAAAAGGAAAAAAAAAATAAAGCTAGCTCACTTGTCAAATTCATTCAAGTGGTTATTTATCATCACACTTTCCCAATCACTGAGCATTTTGCTCTTCCTTTTCCAAATATCTCAGTATATCAGAAAATAGTTGTAAAAGCTTCATATGTGTATATATCTTTGCATTTGGATGCCAAGATTTTCTTCCCTCAGATTATTCTTTTCTGATGAACTTCTATTTTTATTAAAAAAAAAAAACTTTAGTACCACAAGTGCTCAGTATCACAATAGTGTTTAGTTCTTCTTACTCTCCTTTTTTGCATAGAAAAATGCTTTTTCTTAAAATATGTGTGGATTACTTATCTTCCCGTCTATCAGAAATCACAAGCTACACTCTAGAACCACCTTACTGTTACCAACTTAGCAACAAATCATGATGCTACATGCAGATCATGAACCTCGAATGGTGGACAAGACAAAGATGATGCCAATAACTATGGCATTTTTAAAAGTTGGTCAAAAGAAAACTGACATATTTGAAGAAATTGGACTTTCTTCAAAGATGGAAAAGGTACAGCTTACAAAGCATTACTGCCAAACAATACCACCAAAACAATATAATAATATTAATGGCAATAATAGTAATATTTACAAAATGATTTAAGTTTTGTGAAGCATTTTACATATGTTTTCACATTCAATCCTCACAATTATCTCCCTGTAAAGTAGGGAGAATTATTTACCCATTATACAGAACAAGCAATTGGGACTGAGATATAAAGTGACTTGCTCAAGGTAACACAGCTAAATTTTTCAACCAGGATTGGAATGAAGATCTTTCTGACTTCAAATGCAGCAACCCATTCATTACACTCCTAGCAATCTTAGGAGAGAATATATACAGGATGACAGAGTTCGGTTAATGATCTCTTACTTCTGACCTTAATGTAGCTCCCAGTAGAATGGATGAAGGATGGGCAGAGAGGAATAGAGAGAGTGCTTAAATGAGACCTCCCCCACAAAAATGGTAAGTAACAGAGAAAAAAAAGTGACAGAGAGTACAGTCAGGGAACCAATGAAAACCACTAGTATTAGGAATACGTGACTAGCAAGGTTTGGAAGAGTATTCAAGCTTTCAAAATGACACCTTCAAATTTTCTTTATCTTAAATGCAATTCAAAGGAGACTTGAAATTCAGAAGCATTTTGGGCTAATTCAGGCAGGCTAAAAGCATTTATTAAGAAATTACTATATTTGTTAGGCAGCTGTGCTAAACACTCAGGATACAAAAATAAATAAGAAGGAAGACAGAGGTGGGGGAGATGGGAGGAGAGGAAGAGGAGAGGAGAAAAGAGAAAGGGAAAAAAAGGAGAGGGAGAACAGAGAGAAAAGGGGGAAGTAAAGAAGAGAGGGAAAGTAAAAAGTAGGGAAAAGAGAAAAGTAGAATGAAGAGAGGAGAGAGAGAGAGAGAGAGAGAGAGATAGAGACAGAGAAAGAGAGACACATAAAGAGACAGAGACAAAGACAGAGAGAGTCAGAATGACAGACCTTATATACATAGACCTGGACATACATGGTAAATGTCTTGCCTGACAAAGGAGAAATAAAAATCACCTTATCAACAACAATAAAGTCCCAGAAGTAGACTGCGTGCTGCTACCACAAGAAAGTATACACACATAAACACACAATCTACATATATACATCTGTGTATGTATACATATATGTATGTATACATGTGTATATATACACATATGAGACACACACAGAATGTTGTGTAGTCAAAGAGACTTGTTCTGCCAAAGAGTTTGGTTTCTTTTTTTGATTTGGGATTTTTTTGTTTTTGCTTTTTCTTATTCAGCACTTATTAGAAACCTCCTTTATTTACCTATATCTTACTCTCAACTATAATCCTGGTTGTCAAGAAAATAGTCACAAAATAAGTAAAGATGAAAAATTTAAGAGGAATGGCATAGATGTCTCCAATTCCACATATATTTAGAGGGCTTGAAGAAGAATTAAATGAGTTTAGTTGAATGAATGGGGTAGCCATATAAGAGTCTGCAGATCACAAATTTGGATGTAGAAGGAACCTTGAAGATTCTGTTGTCCATATTTGCCTAATTTCACATAGGTCATACTACAGTCAGTATGTGAACACAGATCTTTAGATATGAAATTCAAGGAAATTGTCAAGGAGAGGGCTCCTCTGTGAATTTTTATATTTAAAAAAATCATTGTAGTGGATAGATTGCTGGGCTAAAACTAGGGAAAACTTTACATTCAATCCTATTTCACATACATTCTAGCTGTGTAAACCTAGGCAAATCATTTAGTCTCTACTAACCTCAGTTTCTGCTAATACTATCTATGCATCAGGAATGAGATAGCATGCATAGTGTATAGTAAATTCCAAAGTGCTTTATGCATGACCACTATTATTACCCCATTCCTAGTACCATAAAATTATTACCATTTTCAAGAAAATTGACTTAGCTATGATGATAAGTCATTGTTCCTTTTCAGAGGCAAATCATATGATTTGAAATTAAAACAAATCTCAGAGATGTGCTAGTCCAACTCTAATTTTACAGATGAGGAAAGTAACAGCTGAATTGACTTGTCAAAGATCACATTCTGGGTAAGTAACAAAACTGAGATTCAAGCCCCAGTTTATTATTTTGTGACATGTTACAGATGACAGAGGTGATAGGAACTCCACCCTGGCACCACAGATAGCCTTTTCTTTCTTAGGGCCTCACCTAAAAGGAAAAGTTGAAAGCCTGTCACTGAATTATACTCTTTCATATATGATTACCAAAATTAGAAAAATATATATTTATATGCTTTATAAACTTCTTTAAAGAAGTCTTGTTCTTTGGAAGCTTATAATCTATGTGTCCAATTAAAATTTGTTGAGAAAAATATCTTGATGCTAATTAGACTTTTCACATGTCCACCATGGTGCTTAGTACAATTTTGGGAACCTAACAGGTTCCCAAGAAGTGACTAAAGTTAGAATTCAAAATAATGTTTACATTCATGATAACTTTAGTCTGTAAGATGCAAGAGCTTGTTAAAATCCCTGACTTCATGAGATCATAGGTATAGTCCACAGGTGATTTATGACTGTTTCCTTAAAATGATTGTCTTCAAACTCTGAGTTTCCTTCTCTGGGTATGTGATTTTATACATGCCACATGAAAGTCGGAAAGAAAAAACACTACTTTAGCTAGAACTGCAGTAGCTCCCATCATTTCTAAGAGATTGTTACATCAACTTTTCTGAAAGCCTCCACTGGTGGTGTTTATTTTTCATTAAAACTCTGATTCTTGACAGAATAGCTTACTGACAGTAAAACAAAAAGGGGGCAAAAGAAACACACACTCAAAAAGATAATAATAACCTTGAAATGTCTCAGTTTGTACTATTGTCAACAGGATTTTAGTTTGTAGTTTTAGTTCTTTTGCTCTGGTAGTAAATTAGTTATACCTCCAAATGTTGTGAAACCATGAAGTATATGTGCATTTGGGATTCTAGGGAAGTTTGTCATTCAGATCATCCCCACATATATTTACCTGAATTTAGTAGAATAGGTACCCAAATATCTTTGAGACAAGGGTGATCTGTTTTAAAATGAAAACAAAAGGAAATCTGATCACTGAGACGACATTCACTACTATTAGTAGGTGAATAAGGCAGAGTAAAGGTTAAGCTGATTGCCAACATTTTTACTTCAACAGTACATCTGTGCAGTTAGGTGCTGATAAAGACAGATGGCATGGTGAGTTGAAACTGCTAATGTAAAACATGTGATATGGAACGTAGGGGTTGAAAAGAATTCATCTGGGCCAGATCAGAATGCCAGGGCAATAATATATGTATCACAATGTGTCAGGATTAATTGATATTTTTTCTTTCTTAATTTAAACACATACACACACACACACACACACACACACTCGGACCCATAGACCATTTTTGGCTGAATCTTCCCCCCTCCCCAGATTTGCAAATAAACACTAGATATATCATTTTAAAGTCAGACTTTCCACACTCTGCTCAGTCCCTAGAACCTTCACACTTTTATCCTTATGTTCAGGAAAAGAGGTTGGAGAAATGGGTACCATAGCCTCTAGTACATTCTTGGAAGTTTGAGGACAAGATGGAGCAGGTTGTGTCAACAGTTGAGAGCTATTTGCAGACTGCAGAGGGTTATCACCTTGTCTAGATTTGACTGACCAAATTTTTGAAAGAAATATAATATATTCCGTATGAAAGGAACAGAAATGACACCAAGGAAGACTTAATATAGTCTTTTCAAACCTCAATATCAAGAGGCTGCTCATCTATTCTAAGAACAAAATGTGAAATGGTCCCTTGTTTGCCTAAAGTATGATTATACCCATGTAGACTGGCACAGACTGCTCTAGTTATATTGAAAGTAATGAGCTGAGACGGTCCAGGCAATTATTTTCGATGGGGTGAGAATGTCTGGTCCTCTTCTCAGTTTAGATTCTGAAATCCCTTTATTCTTACACAGGCTAAAAGCTGGGAAAACATGACAATGTGATGGCACTGGGGGATCTTTTGTTCCATGATGGATGTGCTCCTGCTCAGATGAGGAGGATGCTATTTGGTCTAATTCATTAATTTGATGTGAAGGTAGTATGAACTCTCATCCACAGAAATCTCCAATTGTATAGTATCTCACCAATCACTTGCTCAGGGCCTAATGGAGTGTTCACAACATCAGAGACTGATAAATCACCCAGTGCCAATTAAAAAGGAACACTTCCCATGTCAGTCATTTAACTGCAATCCTCTCCTCTACTGAGATTACTTTTTTTTTTAAGTGATAGCATGATGAAAGCTTTGCATGCAGTATCTTTTTTTCTTGAGCTGTGGGTTTCTCTAAGGCTCCCCACTGGCTCCATTGTAATGGAAGACCACTCATCAAGGTCATTAGAAATCCATTTTATGTATTGTTGTAAAAGAAACAACAACAACAACAACAAACATTTGCAGTGCTAAAACTTGTAGGGTGAAGAATTAAGTCCCTATTAGAAAGCAAATACAAAGACCTCATTAAAAGAGAATTAATAATTGCAGCCCATCCCCACCTCAGTGAAGTGTTCCTGCATAGATAAATATTAATTGTATACAATCTCCATGGAGTAAACTCTTTACTCTGAGTATCTTAACGGGCTTTAGTCAAAGAGAAAATTCAAAAAGGCTGTAGATCACTCTACTGAACAATCACTCATGCTGCTCCCCAATGGTCATTGTATGTTTTAGAATCCAGCTGGGGTAATTTTTTCTTTTTCTTTTTAAAGAAACTTTCATAATAGTAATTCTATAAAGAAAGGATTCAGTTAATTATGTTCCTTTATTTCAAAATGCCATCACCACTCACCTTGCCAGTCTCTCACTTAAAAAAAAAAAAACATTCTGTATATTTAGAGGAAGCTGAAGAGTACAATGGTTAGAGTAGTGGAATTGAAGTCAGTACTACTTTGGATATAAGGAGGAGTTGAAATGCTGCCTCAAGCACCTACTAGATTTGTGACCCTAAGAAAATGACTTAACCTTTCTCAGCCTCAGTTTACTCATTTTTAAAATATAGGGATTCTGCTCTAAGACCCATCAAGTCTTAAATCTATGATCCTATCATCTTCACCTACCCCTCCAATTGAAATACAGACCCAGAAAACTAACTTGAAAAGAGCAGGAAAAATGTATAGCCCCCAAATTCCAAGAAGGTAACATTGGGTTATGGTAAATAACTAACTTTTTATTCATTCATTAAAAGCAGAAGTCTTTCAATAAACTAATTCTTGACATAGTTTCTCAGCGTTTGGGGAAATGACCAGTTTTAGCCTGATGAAGTTTATGAGAAGTATTGCTTGGAGCAGCACCCATGAGCAGTGACACAATTGGCCTTCAGCACAGGGCACTATGCCCTCCCCTTCATCTGTTTCCTGCTGATGCTTTAGTTTAATCCCTTTTACTGGCACTATGGCTGTAGTTCAGCAGCTGGCGTCTATGCCATGGTTTTTCTCATTCTTGCTTTTTTGTGACACCAAAATTTCAGAACAAGGGGGTCCCAAGGGCTCTAAGACTTTTTCTTAAGAGCTGCAAATGCTCAGATGTCCCAATATTGACTGCATTGTTTACATATGAACAATTAAATAAAACTCTATACTGGTTCCAGGGCTGACCTTAACCATAGATTTCATATACTGTCATACCTCGTTTTGTTGAGTTTCACTTTATTGTGCTTCATAGATATTGTGGGTTTTGTTTACAAATAGAAGGTTTGTGGCAACCCTGAGTCAAACAAATATGCCACCACCTTGATGAGTTATCATCCATCAAGGCCTTCTCCCAATACAAAGATTATGACTTGCTAAAGTTTCAGATGACAGTATTTTTAACAATAAAATATTTTAATTGAGGTATATATATATATACATATATATATATTGAATTTTTTAGACACAATACTATTGCACACTTAATAGACTATAATATAGTGTAAACCTAATTTTTATATGCACTGGGGAATACAAATTGTATGACTCACTTTATTACAATATTCATTTTATTTGATGCTCTGGAACCAAACCCATAATATTTCTGAGGTATGACTGTATTTCATAAACATGAGTAGTTAATTTTTCATAACCCTTACATCTAGTTGCTAGTATTCATTTTTATTATTTATTAAAATGGAACAGTAGCTAAGTACTCAATTTTGCAGCTGTCTTCTAATTCGTTTTTGCTGTTTTCAGAAAACTCTATTTTAAAATAGCTATGATTCCTGCAGTATATAATTTTAAAATCATTCATATCAAGTGCTGACTATATCAGGAGTTCTACTATTTTTTAATTATTATTTTTTATTTTTAACCTTTTTTATTGGAGTTTTGACTTTTCTCTCTTCCTCTCCTCCTCTCCCCACTCTTGCAAAGACAAGAAATGTGACATGAGTTATACATGTTAAATCATGCAAAACATATTTCTATGCTAGCCATGCAGCAAAAAGAGAAAAGAACAAATATGAAAAATTTATTCTTCAATCTGAATTCAGACTTTATCAATTATTTCTCTGGAAGTTGGAACTGTTTCCTTCAGAATTTTGTTGGATCATTGAAGCCAAGAATACCTGTCAGTCACAGTTGATCATTTTAAAATATTGCTGTTATTGTATACAATGTAATTCAGGTTCTGCTCACTTCACTTTGCATTAGTTCATATATGTCTTCTAAGTTTTTCTAAAACTATCCTGCTTGTCATAGCTACAATAATATTCCATCACAATCATATACCACAACTTGTCTAGTCATTCCTCGATTGATGGGACTTTCCTCAATTTTCAATTCTTTGTCACCACAAACAGAATCAGATGTATATATAGTATAAGACACTTTCCCTAATCACTGATCTCTTTGAGATACAGAACTAGTAGAGTAACAATGAAGTGAAAGGATATGTACAGTTATATAACCCTTTGAGCAGAGTTCCAAATTACTCTCCAGAATGGTCTGATCAGTTCATAACTCTACCAGTAGTGCATTAGTGCCCCAATTTTTCCAAATAGCTTTATTATTTTTAGAGGAACTTAAAAATAATCATCTTTACTAACTATACAAGAAGACTCAAAATTCATGCTGTCTAATGAAAAGAAGTATTGTTTGATTGCTCTGAAAATAAGAAATCTGAAGAAAAGGTCAAAGTATACATAATAACAACCAATATCTGAGAAACTGGTATGGTGCCAAAATGCAAGATTTTTGGAACCATATTTTTTATTTAATTTGCTAAGTATTTCCCAATTACATATACAATATATAACTTTTTTTTTTAATTTTGGATTTCAGGTCAGAGCCAAGGTGGCAGAGTAGAAGTAGGAACCCAACCAAATTCTACCAACATTTCCCCACAGCTTTAATATGGTGAATCTAATTGTGGACTGGCAGAACAAATACAAAGTGGAAGAAGGATATTTTTCTAGCCCAGGACAATCTGAATGGCAGAATGAGAGCTCTATGACCCTAAGGTAAGGTCCAGCATAGAGTGCACATGCCAGGAGCATGGACATTGGGCCATGGAAGTTGCTGTGATAGCAATAGCAGAGAATTCAGGAACTCTCAGTCTAGAGACTATAAGGGGCTTAGACAACTGGTCAGAATTGGAGTACATGGGACCCTAAGCTGACCTTGGGTCCAGGACCCTCTTGCATTGTTCATATTTAGTTCTGGATTATAGTTCTAGGGTAAAGAGGAACACTAGTGCTAGAAGCATCGGGGAGTAGAGCCTCTAGTCACAGTTCCAAGGCAAAGAGCTATAATACTGTTTATGGCTTCAGGGGATCAGGATCCCTTCCTAGATAAAAAACTAAAATGCAGACCAGGAGAGTAGTGACACACTTCTCCCCAGATCACACCACCTTGGAAACACTGAACTCTTATAGACACTGCTAGCTCTAAAACCAGCAAAGTGAAAAAGTTTTAAACTTTGGACAAATCCCAACCCAGAAACAGATTCCACCTTTAGCAAGAAATAGGAAAAAGTCAAGGAAAAGAAATTGATCAAACAACAAAAAATAACATAACAATAAAATATAATGTTGACAAGGAAGGTCAAGACACAAATTTAGAGGACAACAACAAGTACACATTTAGAAGCAAAGTCTCAAAAAAAAATGAAAATTGTACACAAGCTCCCATACCCCCCAAAAAAATCCTGAAAAAGATAAATAAAAAAATCAGTGGCAAAGGAAATATTTGGAAAAGAGAGTTGTGCAAAACCATAAAGAAGGAAGTAATACCTAAAAAGTAGAATTGGCCAAATGGGAAAAAAAGGCAGAAAAATTCACTGAACAATAGAATTCCCCGAAAAGCAAAACTGGCCAACTAGAAAAGGAGATAGAAAAAAAATTCACTGAAAAAAAGAACACTTTAAAAATTAACTGTCTAAGTAGAAAGGAGGTAAAAAAAAATTCACTGAAGAAAACAATTCTTTCAAATGCAGAACTGGCTAAGTAGAAAAAGGTCACAGAAATTGATATGAAACAATAGGATGATGCACTGAGACAGGATTTCCAAAAGACAATAATAGTTTTGTTTAGGAGTTCTCAGAGCAAAAAGTGGAAAGGAGGATTGGTGTAATTGTTGGGAATGGGAGAAGAGTGAACAATAAACATCATGGTGGCAGCAAATGGCCATGGATGCATGGCCTCCTGATCTCAAAGAGTTCAAAGCTGAGCAAATCCTTCCTTCCTAGGCATTGCTTCTGAGGTGTATCAGCCATTTCTCAGTTGACAACCCTGAGAAGGTTTAGCCAAGATTATAATGAAAAGATAGGGAGTTGCTTAAGGTCTCCTCCAAATACCTTTAAATAATGCCTCAAAACAAATGTGGCAGAACCCATAAAAGGATGGAGTGAAACAGTTTTCCAGCCCAAGAGAACTTAGAAGTTTAGCAGGAAAGTTCTGTTGTAACAGAGTGAGAGTGAACACAGAGTGAGAGAGTCCAATGCAGGACTGTACAAACCAGTGCAGACCAGACTCCAGAAAACCAGGAGTAGACCTTGGTAGTGATAGAATTAGTGATGGCAATAGAGATTTCTTGACCTCTAAACCCACAGAGTGTAAGGGTGTCCAACAACTGATCAGAAGGAGATTACAGGGGCACTTTTGCTGACACCAGGGATAGGAATCTTTTGCATTGTTCATTCTTGGATCTGGGTCACAGTTCTGGGTTTCAGTCACAGAGCAAGGAGGAGCACTACCTCAGTTGATAGTCACTAATCCCACATTTCAAATGAAGATAAAATCTTATGCTTCATAAAACAGAATCAATTGCATTTGGGAAGCTATGCAGTAATTTCAGTGACCTCAGGCTGATCCTGTAGTACAAATTATTGGTTTTTCTTCTATGCAATCTTTTTAGGATTTAAAGTTTAAGATGAATAAAAGATGTCAAAAACACAGCTAGTAGGTTTTATTTGAATCATAACCCTCCCAAGTTTGTCCTGGACAAGATTAAAATATAGATCCTATTTGATTTTAATGTGTGAGTCTGTTCCTAGAAGTATAAATATGTGTGGTTTCCTAAGACAGTATACATCCTGCAGGGATCATTATGTCCAATTCAGTGTTCCCATCTTTATTTGAATCTGGTGCCATAGAAATAAAGGAATGGCATGTTAGATGCAAACAGGTTACAGGATGCATTCAAAAATGACTGATGCTCAAAAAGTAAAATAGTATGTATTGCTAAGGAAAACATAGTCAGCTAAAGGTCTCAGCCTAAATTGCAATGGTGAGGCATAATAGATAGATAGTCATTGAATTCACTGATGATTATTGAAAAAATGAAAACTCCTAGAGGGAGATCTCTAATCAATTACATGACTCCTCTATGGAGGATCTATGGGAAACCACACATAAATATTACAGTAGAAGAGAAAAATTATGAGAGTTGTCAACATATAATGCTTTAAAATTTGGAACATGTTTTGCACATTTAATCTTATTTGATCCTGACTACAACCCTGTGATCCAAGTGCTAAGATGATCCCCATTTTACAGATGAATAAACTGAAGCTGAGAAAATGTCCAGGATCACACTGATAGCAAATGTCTCAGTCAATATTCAAATTCAGGATTTCCTGACTTCATATCCCGTGCTCTGTTATGGCATTCAGTTGACAAGGCAGGGATAATTTATGTACTTCAGGGACAGAAGGAATATCTACATTGATGAAGTCATGGATCCACTAAAATATAAGCAATCTCTATTATAAGGATTAAGAAGTCAAAGGGAAATTAAACATCACCTAATTAAATGTCTTTATTTTGCTAAGTTGAAAAAAGTCTGAAAATTAAAACCAATTGCTTTTAAATATCTTCAAATGATTCTTCACGCTTTTGTTTTGACTAGCTTTCTATTGCTGAGCTTCTACCTATGAACTTTAACATGTATACGGAAGGAATATGGGATGCCTTTGAAGGTTCTCCTCTCATGTTTCTTCAAAGTGAGCATTCTTCAAGGCTCATTTCTGGAACTTTTATTCTTTCTCTATATTAACTCTCTCAAGGAAAATGACCAAACAAACAAACAAAAATTCCTCAGGTCCCATGACTTTAAATAACACCCTCTCTATCTCAGTCTCTTATTCTGCCTTTAGTTCAACTTTTCTTGCCATCTCTAATATATAGACTGAAATTTGAGCACTCTTAGCTTGAAAAATGAACTAATATTTACTTTTAACTAAAGATGGTAGTTGAAGTCATCCTTTTTGCCTTATATATTGGTACATCTTCTTTGTAGGAATTTGATTATCCTAATTCCCTGCCACTTCTTTTATGGATGCCTGAATATTAAGCTCACCAGCTAAGCAGTGAAGAATATATGTTAAAGTTCTTCTCCGTAGTATATACCCTTAAGGAATCACTAGATGACCCCTTTAAATTGCTTAAGTTAGGAACTGCTTTTTTCTTCATTAAGTTTCCATGCTAAATCTGCCTTCTGGAAACCAGTTGTTTTGAACACAAACAGTAAGAAAATGATCAGTATCCAGGATGTTTTTCTTGTTTTTTTCAAGCTGTACCATCTCTCTTACCATGGGGGGAAAATGATCTCACAGCCAACTCATCAAACCCAAGCCAAGTGATTATAAATATTGCTACCAAAACCACACCTCTTGAATTAATAAGTAAAGAGACTCTTTTATGCTATTTTGTTCTTTGCTTGGCTACTCTGAAAACTGTTCTTACTTTCTGCTCTTAACATGATATGAATTGGCATGAATACATTCAATAGCTGCTCACTATAAACAAGATGTCAAAAGGCAAGGAAAAAGAAAAATACAAACTATCAACAGCCATCTGAATTCTTAACAGCAATGTTCAGAGTCATTATTAATCAGAGTAATTCAAATTAGTAGAGCCCTGGCATATAATTTCACATTCATCACATTCACATTCAAATTAGCAATATGTTAAGAGTTGATGAAGGCTACTGTCAGAGAAGCAGTGAGACTCACTCATTCACTGACAGTGGGGCTGTGAAATAGTTTGAGTATTCCTCAAAACTACTTGGAATTATGTAAGAGAAAATCACTAAGCTGTTCATACCCTTTGACCTAGAGATCTCATTACTATGACTACATTGAAGGAATTGATATAAAAAGAGAGAGACAGAGACAGAGAGAGACACACAGAGAGAAATATTATCTATAATGATAAGAAAGAAATAAAATATTTACTCAGTGAAGTGCTTTAAAAATATAGTATATTGATATAACGAATATGTCTATGCCCGTGAAGAATGAAGTAAATAGACAATAATTAGACAAAACCTGGTAAATTGTGTACTGTGATAAAGAGTTTAAAAAAGTAGAGCTAAAGAACAATATGCAAGATGATTATATGATGTAAATAGAGTCAATGTGAAGAGGAGAAAACTTCTAGTAAAAGTGCCACCAAGATTAAAGGAAATATCACATTTTTTCTCTTAATCTACAGCCAAATTTTCTCTCTGGAATGGAGTTTCTAACGGGGTTTCCTCAGCTGTTCAAGGGAAATATCTGAAAGAAAATGTACAACCCATTTACAAAACATAATGTGTTGAGAATTATTAAATAATGCATCCCAGAATATTTTGACATTTGGCAATCTCTCTGGGCATTATTGTTTTTTATTGTTTGTCCTTTGTTCTTAAAGAAGACCATGACATGAGGAAGGTGATGCCATGAATTGCAAGTGAATTGCATTTAAGTGAGAGAGGGCTATACAAAGTCACCAGCTCCTCTGGAGCCATCTGGGACCGGTGGCAAAACACAAATCAGGATGACTAGAGATGGTCCTGGATGCATTGGGAGACTTTGGCTTTTTAAAGCTAAAGCTTTTCTGAGTTCTCACTTTGACTGAGTGCCCTTTAAATGATTAAGCCTAGGTAAAAAATGAGACAAAGAATGGCTTCTTTTACCTAATCAAAAACAAACAAATGAAACAATCTAAGAGTAGATACAGAGTATCTCATTTAGACATTTAACTAGATTCACAAATTTTACAGGAGAGGATACTCACTACTTAGCACAGATTGTAACCCAACACCTATTCATCCTATGTGATTTGCACACATTTTAGACTTAAAATTCATTTTTACAGATAAGAACATTGAGGTTAAACATAAAGAGGTTAACATAAAGAGGTTAACTGCCTGATCTAAGGTTACCTAAGTGATACATAGAAGAATCAAGATTTTAATCCAAGGTCCAATTTTAAATATTTGATTGTCTGTTTTTAAAGACATTATCCTTTTTAATACAGTATCATGTCTGTCCGTAAATCTTCCAAAAACAATACATCCAAAACCTGGGGAACTTGTTGTGGCTGATATATTTCAGAGATACTAGGGTGGCAAGGTAACGTCGACTACATGTTTCCACTCATTTCACTGTTGGCATGCCTCATGTTTATTTCATGACTTTCTTTGATAATGCATTTTATTCTACTTCTTTCAATGAAGTAATAATTGATAACCTTCTATAACTTGCTCATATTTCCAATCATTCTTTTCATTTCCCTTTGGGTCACTTATGCTTGTGATTCTTGCAAGATTCATGTTATCAACTTTTTTTTCTTTTTTTTTGTGCAAAACAACTAAACAAGAATGTTTACATAAAGAGCCTATAGGTTTTTTTAAAAATTGTGTATTAAATGATATTTAACAGAACTTTTGTGCTTTATTTGCATGACTAATTCCCTTTTTTAAATCAAAGAATAAAACTGTATTCTCTTACTACGGTAAACTGATTTGTTATTTAAACAATTTAGCATACAGCATAATCATGGCAAAAGAATTAATCCAAAGCAAAAGCTCATTGAATAGATGAAGTGACTCTGTCATTATAACCTATTAATTATTGGGATTTTTTTTCTAAATTTGGCCTACACCATAACACTCTTATAACAAGAAGCTATATGGCAAAATAGTTAAGAAGTAAACATACAAATCCCATGGTGAAAATCTCTACAAATAACAAGGAATAAATATAATAAATAGCTCCCTATAGTACAGTAACAACAGATAGTCGCAAATTTGTGGAGTGTTTGTCAAAATCAGAATCTATTTAATAACTCCATATTTGCTTTCACAAACATTCTCCGTCAAGAAAGAACTTAGAAAAAGATAAGCAGAAAACGAAAGGAAATCCTAAAACACAAATGGAATTGAAATTTATGCCTTGTATTATGTAGAGACACCTAGCATCTAATTCAAATTTGATTAAATTCAATCAGGCCCCTTAATAAGCCCCTACTATGTGGGAGGAATTGTGGGAGAGACTGAACATAACAGTTGGTGATAGTTATAAGCTAGGGTGTGCTGGAGACAGCTCTTACAGGAGTCTATTATTAAATTTTCAGTGTGAACATTTATACCTCAGAAACTGGCAAAGCTCTGCAAATCAGGACTTGATATATTGTTTTATTAATCATCTAGTCTTAAGAAAGTAACAGAGAAAGTGCTAATAATTCAGATTAAACTTAAAAATGTATCTTGTATACATTTTTCCTTCCAGAGAGTCTAATGGTTAAACATTTACCAGAACATCTGTGTGTCTAGCTGGTTTAGTAGACCTTCTTTGGAGGAAGAATTAACAAAGTAGATTGAGAAATACTGATGGTAAATCATAGGGGTAGGAGGAATTCCAGAAAGAGATTGAACAGAGAGAGTAACTAAAAGGACAGAGTGATCAACAATTTCATCTCATTACCCTATATTGTTGCTGTTCTGTTCATCCTTCATTGACAAAGAAGACCATGCCATCAGAGAAATGATGACATGACTTGCACTTGATTTTGCTTTGAGTGACTGAGGGCTGTGCAAGGTCACCAGCCTCACTTTCTCCTCCAGAGTCATCTGGATCCAGTGACCAGATATTCATCAGGATGACTGGAGATGGTCCAGGTTGCAGTGGAAGACCTTGGCCCCTCCAGGTCAAGGCCCATTCAGTACTCACCTAGGGTGAGGCAACACCCATTCAGTGAATAGGACAGTTGAAGAAGTAGTCAGGGGATGTCCCCCTCAATGAGGCAAAGAAAAATAACCAAATCAGGCTGGGAGGGAAACAGCAACAGTTATTACTGATAATCACTCAATCCGGGAGGGTCCATAAAACAGCCCTCAAGTGAAGCTTGGCCAGGAGTCCAGCACAGCACAATTCATGGGCTTCAGAGTGCTTTATGAAAACTCTTCTATTCTCCAGTCTAAAAATCCCCAATTTCTTCAATGATCCAATACATAAGCACATGAGTTATCAAGTCTAAAATCTTGACTATGAATCTTGAATCAACTACTTTGTATTAATTCCTTTGAAGAATACTCAAGCTTAGCACTTAATATTTAAGTACAATGTTTAATACAATCACTGTAATTATGAATAACAATATTATATACAGAACAGTTAACTAGGAATTTAAATTGCCTTCTATGTGAATAAATTGTAGTCATATCTCAACCATAGAGCTAGCACAGCATGACATAGAAAAATACTCCAGCCACAACCTGCACTTCTGCACCCCATGCAAACTTTAGAAAAAATCACACTGGTAATGGACTGATTGTCAGAAGTTGTGGATGACACAGTTCTGATTTCATTTGAAACTAGCTTCTACACAAATTCATCTTCCTCAAAACTTAATGTAATCTTTGAATCTTCCTTTACCCTCACATCTTCTATCTAATCAGATGCCATGTAATGGTGATTCTAGTTCTACCATATTTCTTACACTGGTCCACATTTCTGCACTCTCACTTTTGCCACCCTAATAAAAGCTCCCAATTACAATCCACCTGGGCACCTAGGATAGACTCCTAACTGAAAAACTGTTCCTGCCTCCACTGTCTATCCTTTGTTCCACTCCTAGCCTAATAATTATGTGAAAAGCAGTGTGACAGAGTGGATAATGAGCTGAATTCACAATTAAAAAGTTTTGGATTTAAGTCCCACCTCTGATAATATTATTTGACACTGGGCAAGTCCCTTTATCCTTTAGTCTTCTAGGCTAAAGATGTCAAATATGGGGCACATAATGTTCCCTGATGTATACCAAGCAAGATTAAAATTTAATGGGAAATAGAATAAATTAAAATATAACAAAACATAACTATGTGGTTTTCTAAGTCAAGCTGCTCCCACAGGGATCCTTAGTTTTTGTGGCTTCCCTTTCTGTTTGAGTTTGGTAGCACTGTACTAGGCAACTCTCTAAGACTATACATTTCAGAGAAAGTACAACTGTTCATTGTTGGAGGGAAGTTCTTCATTTAGGAGTTTCTTGACATTATATGTATGTTGTTTACGTATATTGTGTTGGACATTTGTCCTTTTTTGATTTGTCTAAATTAGATTCATGAAGAAGCTTTGAGAGATATCTTAGGGAATCTTGGGCACCAATGTTCAAAGGATACTGAGTCCTGACTGGTGGAGCATAGGAGAAGGGAACATAATAAGACTGGCTGTTCTGCTCTCCTCAAGGAGGTAGCACTGGACTAGAACTATTTATTTAGATTTATTATGGTAGGGGTAAGGGTAAGGGTAAGTGATAGTGTAGGGGTAATACTGCCCCCACTTAGGTACAACCTGCTTTCTTGGTTGCTATCCATTAAGATGGAAGAGGTGAGCCAAGAGTATATCCAAAGACTTTCCCCTGCCCTTTCCACTAAACACCAGTTACACAAAAGATCATCAAAAATAATGATTAGTAAGCAAACCTATAGGTCTGCAAGAAACGTTTTAAGTCTAAGGCATAAAAATAAATTCAATTCTAAAAACAGCTTTAAGTGCTTATTATATTCATAGTACTATGCTAAGTAAATACAAAGACAAAAACAAAAATGCTTCTGCCTTGAAAGATGTTACATGTTACTTGATTTAAATTCAAGTGGAAATCTAGATATCTATCTAATATTAGTTAGTGATTATTTGCATTTCAAAAATTTTAAAAATAAGAATGATTCACCATAATATTCCTTTGAATAAAGAAGTCTCTTCATTAGAGTATTAATAGATTTATTTTAAAAATTCTTTTTAATATGCAACTTTTTCAGAATCAAATCTGTTCTGCATGCCTGTTTAAATTCTACATATAAGTGCTTTGTCTTAAGGAATTTGTAAAATAATCTTAGGAGAATGCTGTCCTTGTGTGTTTCCCCTAGCACCAAAATACTGTAGGAGAGAGAACTCTAGATTTGTAGTCCTGTATTTGAATCCTACATCTACTCCAAGGTCCGAGTGACCTTGGTAAAATCATCTCTCTCTGATTCCTAGTTGATTTTTTTTCTTCTGCAAAATTAGGTCTTCTTAGTACTAAAGTCTCTTTCAGCATGGTCATATGATCACATTTATTTCTCCCTTTCTCTGAGAGTATATGGAAGCATTTTTTCAAGGTACACTTTTAAATTTTATAACTAATGAATTTTAGTTATTAAGATAATTTATGACTTTTCTGCATAGCCTTGAATGTTAGGAACTATAGCTGAGCCTTTTCAAGACCACTGAAAAATGAATTGTTTAAGGGTCAAGTTCCTTTTTTCCCTCTGCTGTTTTAATGACCATTTTCTGCACAGTTGATCAGATCAGCTTTTGAGTTGGTCCAATTCTGTCATTAACCATGCCTAAAACACTGAGTCAACCAATTTTTTTTTCAGTCTAGGGTTTCTTGTCATATAGTCACAAACTTCAAGTCCTTAAACTTTACCAACTTTTTTTATGACAGTGGAAAAACTGTTACTGTCTCTAGTAATAACCCAATTCTTCCTATACATGACAAGGTCTATTAACCCTGTTTGGACCTTATCTTTTTATCTAGGACCGTAGGTGTTTCTTATTTGGGTACTATTTCTGACATTTCTTTTCCTTCAGGGTGTGATTTTAAACAGAAATGATGATTTTTCAAAATTCCCTGCTAAGTGGTACCTGTCTTGTATAAGCCAAGTGCCACTCACTTTGTTGTCCTTGCTGTTTTTGGAAAAAAGAAGCATTTAGCATGATTCTGTCAGTGCTTAAATATTTCACTCTGAAATTCTTTTGCCTGAGAGCATGGTGTTCGTTTGGAAGAGTTTTCATGACCTCCTTCTGCCCAGAAGAAAATGACTTTAAAAGGGGGCTCCTGTGTGTTAGACCATCACTGCAGAGCTGCAGAGATTCCTTCTTTTTGAAACAGAGCAACAGAGCCTGTCTTCTGACTGTGGTCAATGACAATCCATTCTGCAGTAACTCGATATATGTGTTCCCCCAAAGTCACTATGCAGTGCAAAATTTGCTCCAATATGGTTGATATATTAGGGGATATTTTAAGCATAATTAAAATTTCAAGTTTCTCCCAAGAGAAAGAAGAAGAATGCAGAAAACTGCTTCACAATAATCAGTTATTTGTCAAGACAAAATGTCGTATTTATTGTATCTCTGCAGGTGCAACACAAACTGTAAGAAGGGAAGGGATGGTTCTTATCATATCCACTTCTATATCCCTTGCTAGGGTGTCTGGATGTATGGTCTGTCCCACTTATTTGTGAAACTAAATAAGTGAAGGCTATGGATATAGTCACTATCTATTAAAGTATTTATATATTTCTTAACTATTTAAAATGCACAAAATTCACTATTTTTATTAGATTCATATCTTTTTATGATGACTTTTTTGAGCATCAAAGCCCAAATCCCATGTCCCCATAAGCTCTGTGGTATTTACTCTGTTGCAAGGACAGGAGAAGGAAGATGAGGAGAGATTATAGGGGCAGTGAGGTTATGTAATAGGGAGAGCACTGGTCCTGTAGTCAGGAAAACCTGAGTTCAAGTCCAGCCTCAAACACTTATTATCTGTGTGACCCTGAGCCATTGACTTAACTCCATTTTCCTCAGTTTCCTTCCCTGTAAAATGGCATAGACAAGTCATTTGGCCTCCATTTGCCTCAGTTTTCTCAACTGTAAAATAAAGATAATAATAGCGTCTACTACCAGCATTATTTAAGGATAAAATGAGATAATAACTGAAGAAGATTAGTACTATACTAGGCACATAATAAGCATTATATAAATGTTAGCTATATATCACATATTAATATACATCATTGTATAAATAATAGATATAAATAGATAATAAATAAATATAGTCAGCAAGTATTATTTGTAATAAAGCTAGAAACCTTTCCAATAAAGATACACAATATTAAGACTATTATTCAATATTGCGCTAGAAATATTAGCGATCACAATAAAAAAATAAAATTGAAGGAACTGAAGCAGGCATGAGGAAACAAAATTATTACTCATTGCAGATGATATGATGGTATACTTGAAGAATCCTAGAGAATCAACTAAAATAGTTAGAATAATTAATAACCTTGACAAAATCTCAGAATATATTTATCAGCAATTTAATATATCAGCAACAAAGTTCAGCAGTAAGAGATAAAAAGAGAAATTTCATTTCTAATAAAGACAACATAAAATGCTTGGGAGCTGAACTACCAAGACAAACACAGGAACCATAAGAACATTATTAAAAACACTTTTTGCACAAACAAAATCAGATCTAAACAACTGGAAAAAATATTGACTCACAGCCAAGATAATAAGTCAATATACTGAATATGACAATTCTATTATATCTATTAATATAATATACCTATTCATTAATTTATCAATTAATTAATATACCTATTATTAATTAATATACCTATTCATTACCATCCTCATCAAACTACCAAAAATATTTAATAGAGCTAGAAAAAGTAATAAGAAAATTTGTCTGGAAAAACAAAAGGTCAAGAATATAAAGAGAATTAGTGAAAACAGATTAGAAGGAAGGTGGCCTTGCCATATTGCAAAGTGCTAATTGTCAAAATGATTTGTTTTTGTCTGAGAAATAGATGGTCAATCAGTAAAATTGATTAAGTACACAATCATAGAAAGAAATGAACATAGTAATCTTGTATTTGATAAATATAAAGGTCCAGATTTTGGAGACAAGAACTTACGATTTGACTTAACACTACTAGAAAAATTGGGACACAGTATGGCAGATACAAGATACAGATTAAAACCTCACATCACATACCAAGATAAAGTCAAATTGGATATGTGATTTAGAAACAAAGGGTGATAACATAAACAAATTAGGCAAATCTTGAAATAGTCTACATGTCAGATCTATGGATAAGGGAAGAATTTATTACCAAACAAGTCATAGAGAGCATTATGGGATGTAAAATGGACAATTTTTATTATATTAAATTAAAAGAGTTTGCACAAACAAAATTAATGCATGCAAGATTAGAAAGAATGAAGAATACTAGGGATAGAATTTACAATTTTTTCTCATAAAGGTCTCATTTGTCAAATTTATAGATAACTGAGTCAAATTTATAAAAAAATTAGTCATTCCCTAAGTAATAAATGGTAAATAAAACAACTCATGTCTATCAGATTGGGTTAATATGACAGAAAAGGAAAATGATGAATGCTAGAAGGCATGTGGGAGTATTGGGACACTCATGCACTGTTGGTGGCATTGTAAATTGATCCAAACATTCTGGAGAGCAATTTCCCTAAGAGCTATAAAATTGTGCATATCCATTGAACCAGTAATACCACTACTAGGTCTGGATCCAAAAGAGATGGAAAGGAAAGGAAAGGAAAGGAAAGGAAAGGAAAGGAAAGGAAAGGGAAGGGAAGGGAAGGGAAGGGAAGGGAAGGGAAGGGAAGGGAAGGGAAGGGAAGGGAAGGGAAGGAAAGGAAAGGAAAGGAAAGGAAAGGAAAGGAAAGGGAAGGGAAGGGAAGGGAAGGGAAGGGAAGGGAAGGGAAGGGAAGGAAAGGAAAGGAAAGGAAAGGAAAGGAAAGGAAAGGAAAGGAAAGGAAAGGAAAGGAAAGGAAAGGAAAGGAATGGGAAGGGAAGGGAAGGGAAGGGAAGGGAAGGGAAGGGAAGGGAAGGGAAGGGAAGGGAAGGGAAGGGAAGGGAAGGAAAGAATCTCTATGTACAAATATGTCTATAGCAGTTCTTTTTGTGTTAGCAAAGAATTGGAAACTGAAGGGATGCCCATAAACTGGGGAATGGGTGAATAAGTTGTGGTATATGACTGTAATGGAATACTATTTGCTATAACAAATGATGAGCAAGATGATTTCAGAAAAACGTGAAAAGACATATATGGACTGACACCAAGAAAATTGAATACAACCAAGATTGCACAGTAAACATTAACAGCAATTTTGTACAATGATCAACTATGAATAACTTAGATATCCCCAGCAATACAAAGATCCAAGATACTTCTGAAGCACCTATGATTAAAAATTCTATCCACCTCCCAACAAAAAGCAGACAGAATTGGAATGTAGATCAAAGTACACTTTTTTTACTACATTTTTTTTGAGTTTTCTTGTCACTACAAATTTTCTTCTCAAAACATGACTAAGTTTTGCATAATTGCACATGCATAAATTTTATGAAATTGCTAGCCTTCTTAATGATGGGGGAGGGGAGGAAATATGGGAGAGAATTGGAGCTCAAATTTTAAAAGAAATATTGATAGACAAAATTGCTTTTACATGTAATTAGGAAAAATAAAGTATTAATTACTTTTAAAGGGGAGAAATATTGATTCCTACAGAGAAAAATAAAGATAGATTGAGGAGGAAGCCATTGTCTACCAAAACAATTTCCCCAGATCTCAATTTTCCTAGTTCATTTTTATACAGCTCTATTTGATTAAAAGTCTTCAGGAATTTTTATATTGTTTTTTCCCCTGTACATCAAGCTAAAAACTCATCAGTACCTAGAAAAAATATGTGGAATCATTTGCAAGAATATGTGGTATTGTTCTCATGGTTGTGTCCTGCCCATAGCAGATACTTAAGAATATTAGTTCAAATGAATTGCACCAAATTGAATTAAACTGAAGCATTAACCTAAATTATTTTTCAATTATGAAGTAAGATCAGATATTATGTACCATTTCCATTTTTGGAATTCCATTTTCCGGAATCTCTTAATCACCCTATGCTCAAATCTGAAGCCTAACTACCTAGATTGCAAAGTTCCTTTGAAAATTCTGATAATTTTCTGGGTAAGTAAAATCAGTTTAAGTCTGAGTTTGGGAAGTTAGCTTTACACCTTATTGAAGATAAAGGGACTCATTCAGGAAACACTTATTTTGAAGTACCACATTAGATTAATTCCAGCTTCACCAGTTTACAAAGCCTCTATGAGAGATTTTAGAATTACTTAATATCATCTGTCATCCCATACAACTCTAAGGACTCATCTAAGTGTAAGAAGTCTCCCAAGGATGTCTTCAAAGCTTTGAGGTATGCTGTGATTTTGACATGAAATCCAGGGCAAACCCCCCAAAAATAAGATTGTTAAGGAATAAACCAGGTTTATATGGTACCACTACCCAAGCATGGCCAAAGTGTTAAGTAGCCGAATGGCTTAAGTGAACACAACCAGCACAAGTATTTTAATAATAACAATTGATATCTCAGGCTTACAAAGTGCTATACTTACAATAGCTCTATAAAGAAGATATTGCGACTATTATCACCTTTATTCTATAGATGTAGACATGCAAAATTTAAGAAGAAAAATATGATTTTAAGATTTAGGGTCTAAACTTACATCTGCTAATTCCAAGTTTAGTACTCTTACCACTGTATCATGTCACTTCTTTTGATAAAGAAAATAAATTACTCCACACACGCGCACACAAAAATGAATTGCAGCCTTAAGTAATCTTAGGTAAAAGTGTAGCACTGGGTGTAGGAATAAAGGATAAACCCTGGGCATCACAAAATTTTGAAAGCAAAAGACTCACAATGACTATTTAAGAGAATGGAAAATAAAGCTTCCCACAATACTATACTGTAAGCTTTCTCAGAGCCATAACTAGGATCATAGGTTTCCAAAGTAGGTGATAGCACCCTCTTGGGGGCACTTGAATGATAGGGGGTGGTAGTAGACTTGGATGCAATTGGGAGGCATTGAATAAAACAAAGGGGCAGGAGAAGCATAAGGAAAGGAGAGGAAAATTTTGAAAAACGCCTTCATATATTTTATCTGCTTTGTAACAGAGTTAAAGTCACAGTGATTATATTATTTTCCACATAAACACATAAAATGTAAGTTATAATCAATCAGTGGTCAAGTCCACTGATGAGTCTTAACAAGCAAGTTTTGACAGGCAAACAGTGCCACACATTGTAGTGCAGTCCAGCATGCATCAGAAGGAATATGTGCATGTAATGACTTGTATACAATAGGATACTACACGGTTACATGACTCACTGTTACATCAGCAAAATTTCAATGCAGGAAAAAACCCACACATTTACAATAAATTATTATATTTAATGTGTCATTTTAAATTATTTTTTGAAAAGAAAGCAGCAAATTATTTTAAAAAATTGTTGAAGGGTTTAAGAAAGTAGATTTCTACAAGAGTGGTGAGCATTTTTTTAAAGGGGGCAGTAGGTCAAATAAGTTTGGAAACCTCTGGATTAGATGATTGGAAGTTTTTCCCCAAGCACTGGAATTTACAGGGCACTGGCAGAACTTACAATCCTACGGCTTTGTGTTCCAAATCCCTTTTTCCCTACCCCAACCTCTGTTTTAATTTGTCTTTTAAAATGATCTAAAGGCACATTTCATGCTGCTTACCCAAGGCATACATTGTGAAGTTTATCCAATTTTCAGAGTCTCTGTAGGGAACTGTAAAATGACTTAGGGCAATCTGTCATGCCCTACAACTCCAAGGACTCATGTAAGTGCAAGAGGCTTCCCATAGATATCTTCAGAGCTTCCAGGTTTGCTCTGATTTTAACTTGAACTCCTGGGCAAACCCCAAGGAACAGATTCCCAAATGGCTAGTTACCTCTCTGAGCTTCATGAGATCAAAGCTATGTCCTCCAGGTGTTGAGGGTGAAGCTGGTAAAGAACTCAATGACAAAAGAGAAATAGATTTGTACTTAAGATTATAGGAGCCTGCATTTTCATTTATTCCCTGGGCTTATTTAAGGACATCAGAAAATAGCCTAATATCTGGAGGTGTGGAGGTTGGAAACTGGGGTGTGGTAAAAGAAGATGAGGGAGAAAAGGGAGAATTGATGGGCAATGGAGAGAAGAATTTGGTGGATTTTGGAGGTTTAGAAAGAATGAGAGGACACTGAATGAGAAGAATATTCTATGAGTATGTACTGGAGAAAAAATTCATGAGTCACTGATCGAGCATACATAAATTTGATGAATTCTCGAGGAAAATTAAGTCCTGATCCAAAAAAAGCAATGGAGGAGGTAGGCAGATAAAGTTATAATCAGAGTCTAATTGTCCCCCTTTCATATACTAATTAGAGAGACATGATAGTAAAGACAGAAAGCTATTTAATCAGAATAATTCCTGTACCACTGATCTGAATAACGCTTTCTTTGAGCTTCTCCTAGCTCCCTTTGGAAAAAGAATTTCCTCCTCCTCCACTTTGGATTGGGATTGGAGATAACAATGTGACACATGGCATCAGGATTTTGACTCATTGGAAAAGATTCTGATGGTAGGAAAGGCTGAAGGCAAAAGGAAAAAAAAAAAGAATGGCAGAGGATGAGATGGATATATACTGTCATGGAAGCAATGAATATGAGCTTGTACAGACTAGGGCCTGGTGTACTATAGTCTATGAGTTAGACATGACCAAATGACTGAGCAACAACATTTTGTCTAGAACTCAAAGCAATACTCTATATAGTTAGCAAACAATAAACGACTGTTGAATGATTGAAATAGTGGAAAAATCCAGTTTTTAAAGCACTCATTTAGGCATCATAGGATCAAAGATTTAGAGTTTATAGTCATATAGTCCAATGACCTCATTTTGTAAGTTAATTAACTGAGGCCTAGAAAACTTGAGTGATTTGTGCAAAACCCCATAGATAATAGATAACATAACCTGGGTTTGTGCATAGTTACTCTGATTCCAAATCTGGTGTACTTCTTGCTGCCTTACAGTGCTTTACTGAGGTTTTGAGAGAATTCAAATTATTAAACATTATGGACATGTTAAATACAGTGTGACTGATTATCACATCTGGAAGTCCAGCTCTCTAAATTACTCGAAATGGGGCACAACTGTCTTCAGCCTTGATTCTCAGTGTTTTCATTCTAAAGATATTGCCAAACCCTTGGGTGCTCACGTTCATTGCAGTGTAGTATATGGCTAAAACCATGTGATTCCCATTAAGAAAAACAGGAGTCATGTGGCTAAATCCCTTCATGCCACACTGAAAATAGACTCCTTAATATTCCTTTAATGAAGATTATTTTATGAGTAAATTATTTCAGAGTAGCTGAATAGCTATTAGCTTTCCTAGTTTTTAGTGATTGCCTACAGGGGTAAATGTTCTCTAATAGAATATTATAAACACCAATGTCTTTGTCATGTTATTTGGGGAGCAGAGTATGAAATTATTTTCATTGAACTATATAATTCTAGAATAACCAACTAGGATTTTTTTTTTAAATGCAAACTGATCTGGCTCCTGAGGTGACCCTAAAGTTCATTTATTTTTTCTTTGTCCTTTCTTTGATAAGGGTTTGAAGATAATTTTTTGACCCCTTCTTCCTTTTAAAAAATAACCCATATTTTCTTTAGGGGGTGGCATATTTCTATTTCTTGACATACTTTTAAAGGAACAGTTAATAATCATTCCTTTCAAGACTGCATGGAAAACTGATTATACACAGAATGATTACCAGGTCTTGACTCAATCTTGAAAGCACAGATTTACCAATTTGGATGCAATTAGAGTTCAAGTGAGATGCCTGGAATGAAACAAGGCCAAGTTGTAGGCACTGCCAGCAAGTCTTTGCTCTTTTCCATTCTTCCCAATCTATGCAAAGACAAATTGTATAGGGATCTCTCCATTGGGAAAATGAATGGTATGAGAAGGGCCTTGCTACTTCTCAAATAAAATGAACAAGGAGACAGCTTGCACTGACATTATGGCGCCTTTACTTCTGAAAGAATACCTGCTAATAAAACACTAATCAGAACAGCAGCTCTGGGTTGCCAGACTTTGATTTTGTTTACAATTTTGTTAAGATCTGGTGACTATAGCAATACCTTGGCAAGACTGTGGAGCTGGCAGAGTGCCCTCATCTGCTGAACACGAATGTCTCTTGATTGACTTTGAATTTGGAAGGCTAATGACACTAGTAGGTGAAGGGCCTGGGATTCATCTAAAACCCTTCTAAATAGTCATATTCAAGGTCTGTCTCAATTAAAAAGCTGGGCAAAGACAAGCGTGTGTGTGTGTGTGTGTGTGTATACATACAAATACATATATATGTGTATACATGTGTGTACATACACATGCTATATGTATGTATGTATGTATAGATAGATACATAGATACCATAGATAGATAGATAGATCCCTCAGTCTTTTATCAGAAAAGGGGTGTTGAAATCATTGAGAAAAAGAGAAAAGGGGAGGATTAAAAAGATAGGAGAAAAAAAGTCATAGTAAGAGAGAGGGAGAGGAAGAGGGAAAAAGTATCCTATGTAGAAGAGAGGGTAAAGAGTAAATAGGATTGGCAATGGAAATTGGATAGGCCTTAGAGTAAGGGGGAACTTGGCTTAAATCTGCTGTGTGACCCTAACCAAGTCATTTAACTTCTTATGTCACAGGCAACTAAAATTGCAAGTTACACATGACCTGTTGCTTCCCTACACCACTTGGATGAAAGCATAGGTGTAGACATGGACAGATATACATCTATAAAGTTCATGGAAATAATGAATTATACAGCTAAAAATGCCCTCGAGAATAGCCTAATCCAATTACATCTTTTGAAATCTGGAAAAACTGAGGAGCAAAGGAGTAGTATGACCTACACACAAATGGCAAGTAATTTTCTGAAAAGAGAAATCACATTGTTTTTATCACTCTAGACCATTGACCTTGTACTATACCACTTTCACGTGAAGATACATCTCTAACACACTCAATATATACTCATCTGTGAATGTCAGTACAAGACCCTTGCCAAAGAGACAAAGTGGGAGGTCTCCAGCCATTTGCAAATATGTAGCAGGGTGTTCTCAAGTAAATCTGGGCATGTATTTTCAGGATAATCTTGATTCTGGCAAATTAGATCACTTACTCAAATTAGGCTTTCCTCAATTTGCTGCCATGTAAGCAGTTTCTCAGAGAGCATGCCCTGAAGGTACTGAGGATTTGGCAGGAGAATTTGTGAAGGCTGCTAAATTCTTATTGACACAGAACACTTTTGCACTTTGACTTCCTGCTGGTCTCTGATGAAGAGATTAGTCTGTATGTCATAACCTGTGACAGTAGTAATGAGCCTATGAAAAAAGTAACGAACACTAATTTAGTTAGTTGACTATGAGATATACTCCCTAACGATATTGAAATATTGGGGAAAATAACTATTAAATCAAAACAAAAAACCTAAGCCTCTGTTCTTGAGACTAAATATGTTTTGGTCTCTTAGATATAACATATAATTTAGATTTATGGATCTGTATGATATTTATACAGAAAAAAATAATTGAAACAGAGTTCAACTTAATATTCAGCCTAGGAAAACCCAAGTTCTACTCTTCTATGTCCCATAAATTAAGTAGATTTTTCCAAAAGGCATTCTAATTATAAAATCCATGTTTCAGTTATTCCAGTCAACAGTGAATAAATGAACACACTTTAAGGCTGATTTCACCAGCTATATTAATTTCAGACCTCGTGTCTCCTTTCTTTGGTTTCCTCTATTGATTTTGGGAGAAGAGAATGATATTTGATTAGAATGAAAGTGTATACTCCAGCCAATTTTGATATTTCATTTGCAAGTGGCTTCATGTAATGCCCTTCTCCTTTGATCTAATAATGAAAATGTGTCAGTATATTCTCATTACAGAAGCAAGGTAAAGCAGCCAGAGTCTCCTGGGGACAGTCAGAGTACAATACGTGAATTTTAAATGCTTAAGCTATACTCCCAGTGGTGGGTAAGGAATGCACAGTGAGCCTATTTTCTCCGTCTCCCAACTGCACCAAGCAAAAATCTAAAAACAGATGACAAATTCACTTAAGTATTTCCAATGTTAAAAAAAAAATGAAACAACACGGGACAATATTAAGCATGAATTTCCTGTAAAATCCCTGATTACTGTGAAATTCTGGCCAACTAAGCAAAAATAAACCTTGTGAGTATACTTATGACATCAACTGATATTGTTCTGAAAAGCAAGGAGGACATTTGGCATTTAATATTTAGTGCAAAATTACCTGAACTTCAAAAAAGAATATACATGTATATGTATACACACATACACACACACACATGAGTGTGTGTGTGTGTCTACTATATGGAGTATTAATAAGACTTTTGAAGGAGAAAAGGGTCTAAAAGCCTCTCTTGGATGGACTAATGAACATTTTTTTTTTAAACTGAGGAAATTGAGAGTCAAGAAATATAGCTGGCTAATACTAACATCTAGGTTAATGGAGAACTCTTGACTGAAAAAGAGAAGCTCTTCACATATACCCCAACCACATCACATGATCTTTACTAATGTTGCATCATTCTGATTTTGTGTGCATATGACAAATAGACATTCTATCCTATTTAATGGATAGAGACAAAGAATCTTGATATCAGATTGTTTTTTCATTGCTATTTTACTCCCTAATCTTCAAAATATGTAAGGCAAGCATTCAGTTGGTCAAATGTAAGAATTAGGATGGGCTTTAAGGATTATTTCGTGCAATCCACACATTTTATACATAAGGAAATTGAGACTGTCAGAAGAGACTTTATTTGTCCAAGATCACACAAGTAGAGTGAGAAAAGTCCAGGTTTTTAGCACAGGTCCTTTAACTCTAAATCTTATACTTTGAACACTGTACCACACTTCCACCTACACAAGGTATAACCAATATGAGCCAACTTATCTTTTGGAAATAAAAATTAAGTTTTGCTTTTTACATGTGTATCCCAAGGAATCTTTGGATGAGTTTGGGCTCCTATAAGCCCACTCCCAAACATAGAGAATTCTGAACATTATGTGAATGAGATACAGAACAGCAACATAGGTTTACCTCAAATGAGGTCCACACTGGTTGAAGGAATAACAATTCAGATATCCTGAAGAGAATATTTAACAGAGATAACTGCAAAGTCTCACCATTGGGTTCAACCAGTCAACTACATAATAGCCATATTAGTAGAGCTAGACTACAAATCATGTGAAAAGACCTGGTCATTTTAGTGTTTTGACAACAGAATACAAATCAGTGTGACATAACAGGAGAGAGACAGAGACATACAGAGAGAGAAAGATGGACAAAGAATTTTAGTCTTCAATGAGAGATAATTTCTAGAATAAGGAAAACCAGCCTGGTCAGACAACAGAGCAAATATTATGTCTGATCCTAGGAACTACATTATAGAAAGAACATTTGCATGTTGCTTTGTGACTAGAGAACAATGATTTGTAAATTGGCATGAAATAAGAAGATCAATTAAAACACTTAAGCACGTTGATCATTCAGAAGAAAAGACAGCAGATACGTGCTAGCTGTCTTTAAGTATTTGTAGGGTCATCATTTGGCTTACTTGGCCCAATTTAGAAGTAGGAGTAACAGGTGGACAATTCCAGCATTTTCACTGGCTGTCTCATGGAACTCTCCTTTTTCCTCTGCAGGGCTAACTTTCTTGGCTTTGTTCAAGTCTCAGCTAAAGACCCACCTTCTTCAAGATGACTTGCCCTGCCTCTGAGATTATCCCAATTATCTTGTATATATCTGCATACATAATTCTTTGCATGTTGTTTTTTCTATTAGACTGTGAGCTACTTTGAGAGCAGGGACTGTTTTTTTTCTGTCCTTTTTTTCATCTCTCCGTCTTAATCCTGTATCCAACACATACTATTATATGCTAGTGGAAGTGACGGTATATGATGGAGACAAAACAAAACTTTCTAATAATTAGAGGCATTCAAAACTGGAGTATTGTCTTTGTAGATAATGCATTTCTCATCAAAAAGGGCATTCATATAAAATCTAGACAACAGCTTTTCAGAAGGTTGAAAAAGGGATTTCTTCTAGGACCAAACATTTCCTGACATTCTATTAATACTGTGACCAATTCTCCCACTTTTTGCATAGGGTTCTGCATCTCACTTAATATTGTGATATCTTAGTTCTCCAGCTTATTTTCCATTAAATAGTCTTTCTCTAGGACATCTTAGCTTGCAAATGAATGGCTAAGATTAATCATATCAGGAGAAGCAGAGACTTACTACTAATGCTATTACTATTACTACTAATACTAATACTACTAATAACAATAATTCCAAACATCGATCAATGAAGATTTTCAAAGAAGTGGTAAAAATTATTCAACACATCACTACAAATTCCAAAAATTAAATACCCTTGGAATACCTAGCAAGACACAACATGAAAGCTAGGACCACACATCAGAACCTCCCTGTTTCATAAATTTAACAGATGGAAAATTCCCATATCACAAATGTTGATGACCTCGAATATCTTGAGAGCTCAACAAAAAACTAAAACTGAGCTTTATCCCAGGTAAAACTATTTCTCCCATTTGCCCAAGATTCAGAAACAATTTGAAAACCACTTTTAAAATGTTGTCATAGCAAATATTCGTTATCTGAATTAACCCGATAAATTGCTCCACCAACTAAGAACAGCCATGAGGCATGACCTACAGAACTGAGAAAGAACTTTTAATCTGTTAATCTTTTCTGGGTCTAGACGTAGTGAGAGTTCCTATGTTTACTCAAATTAAGCTTCAGTTTCCACTTCTGGACACCTTCTATCAATTTCTTTAGGTTACAACTTTGCAGGCACAGTGGCCAAAGTACCATCTTCATGAGTTCAAATCCAACTTCAGATACTTACTGTCCATGTGACCCTGGGGAAGTAACTTAACACCGTTTGCCTCAATTTCCTGGCCTTTAACAAGTACTGAAGAAGGAAATGGCAAATCATTCCAGCATTGTTACTAAGAAAACGCCTAATGGGGTCACAGAAACTTGGACATGACTGAAAAATGATTCACCTACAAATAGCAAATATTCATAATCTCCAACCTATATGAAATCTAAAACTTTTAGTATATAGTAACATAATGGAAGAAATCAAAACCATGTGGCAGTAGGATGAGATATATAACATCTTAGACATACTGTCTACTGTAAGAATTATCCCAAGGATGTTTTCTGTGTACAGAAATTGAGCACATGTCCCAATCTTTTTTAATAAATTACAAAAATAAAGTAGTCATTTATTTAATCTATGTGTGTAATAATCAGCAGAACATGAAATATAAAAGAATAATAGACAGATAGCCATAAATACAAGAAACAGGTCCCAGGGCCATTGCTATCTGAATTTCATCTAAAAAGGAGATGATGACAATGGTGAAGATAATGAGGATAACAGTAAAATAACAGGTGACTTTTATTTAGAATTTTAGATTTTGCAATTCATTTTACCTACATTATCTCTTTTGAGCCATAATACATGATTAAACTACATAAGAGTACAATAAAGAGGATATAAATGGGGCTGTAGAGTCACTAAGTAGAATTGGATTGGGATTTTTCCCAAACTGGACCTCCTTCAGTAAATCTGATCCTATCATTAATCACCTAGCAGTTTGGAAACCAGATCTTTAGACACAGCTCTTGGCTTTTAACTCATTTGGAATTAAAAGCTTCAGTGTTTAGCTCAAAGAAATAAAATCTAATTCCTTACAATACATTCTTAAGAAAGAGGTGAATAAGACAATGGTTCAGATCAACCACATGTGGTACAACACAGGGTATAGGTCAACTTTAACTTTCTGTATAAAAATTTAGGTTTTGGTCAAAATCATTGCATAGGTCAACCCCCATCTCAGTATTTCCCTCAGCAGCTGCAGAGCCCCTCAGCCTGCTGTTTAAGCAGCTGCTAATGAATGAAGATCACCCCAGCCTGCCCTCCTACTGCTATTCATTCACCCATTAGCATCTGTTTAAGCAGCAGGCTGGGGGAAAGTAGCAGAACCCAATAGCTGTAACTGATGAGAGCTGTGGTAGGTAGGACTAGGAGGCTGGCATTGCCAATGCATAAATTTGTCCCAGTTCTGGAGGTTTGAAGACAAAAATAATAAAATATATATATCATACTCTACGGTAAGGGAAAAGTATACATTTGACACATAGTTGGAATCTCTCAAAACCAAATACCAATGATATCTATAGGGAGATACAAGCAAAAATACACATTTTTAATAACACTGCATTTATATGGCATCAATAAGTAATAATCATTTACATTTTTTTTTCAGACAAGCATGTCCTTTTCTGTTTTTAAACATCAACCAATTTTCATCGGTAACATTCATGAAACCCAATTATGTAGAGGTTCCCAACAGCATACTGAAGGGAGAGTAGTTATAGCACCCTGTCAAAAATCAGGTTGACTATCATTCTTGTTGGTTTCTCCATGTCACTGATTCCCTAGAGGGGCAGTACTTCTGCAGAACAGGAAAGTTGATGTATCACCAAGTGAGCAGAATCTGGTGGACTGTAGCCAGAAACAGAGAGAGCAACATGGGCCACATTAGCAGGCTTTCTTCAATTCATCTACCATATATCAAGGAGAATGGGGCATTTACTGTGAGGACTTTGATTCCTAAACTGCTTCAGATGGAGTCTGCACATAGAAGGCAGAATCCTCTGTTGCCAATGATAACAGCTTTGCTACTGTCTTCTCATGGAATGTGAAAGCCCTCGAGGAGACTGCAGCCACTCTGGGACCCATCTCTGTGGTTAGCAATTCTAGCTTTCATTTCTACTATGACTCACACTGCAAGTTACCCAGAAAATCTAGAACATGCTATTCTGATAGTGGCATACATCTCTCAAGGAGATGATAAAAGAGCATAAAAAATATTAGATTGTTAAGAATAGTCAGACTGAGAGCTTTGGGGTAGGGAGACAGAGACCATACCTACAGAGCTAGAGATAACAGCTGTTATTGTGGTACTATCACTGAAGCCAGCTATACTCTGATGTGAGTAATGAACAAGTCCGCATCCTCTAAGTCCAGGAAGGATGAGATAAAAGCAGCCAGTGGTGTGATTCTAGAACCTGATTCAAACAAGTCTTGGAAATTCCATTGGACAACAGGATCAGGTTTCACCTCTATTGGCTATATTGTTATTGGAACTGAAAGAAACAATTTTCAACACCACCTTAGGGGGCACTTGCCAGATAGTCTGACGCTCTTTTCCTCCTTTGTAATAATCACACTAACAGGTTTTGGGGTTTTTCTTTTAATAATACTACTGCTACTGCTGCTGCTACTGCTGCTACATAATAAGAATAATAGTAGTATAATAAACCAATACCATTACTGATGAGGATGATGACGATGATGAGGTGGAAGAGGAGGAAAAAGGGGAGGCCATTTCCTCAGGTTAAAAAATATGTTTGGGGAGGCAGAGAACATGTCATATTTTAGCTCTATCAGGCTGCTAGACTTCTAGTACATAAAGCCCTAAAACTGGAGGCAGGCAAACATAAGTTCAAATCCAGCATCAGACACTAGCTATGTGACCTTGGGTAAGTCACTTAGTCCCTGAGTATGTCAATTTCCTTGTCTGTAAAAATGAGGATAATAATTGTAAATAACTCACATGGCAATTGTAAGGATCAAAGGAGATAATATTGGTAAAGTATACTGCAATCCTAAAGTGCTACAGTAATGCAAATTATTTTATTAATTATTATAGCCATGAATTCCTCAGTATTACAGAAGATCACATCTTGTACATAGCAGGTGCTGAATAAATGTTTTTAGAATTTAGATGAACAGCGATGACTGTACTTTGTGAGTATTCAGTAATGTCTTCAGGGTAATTCATAGAATAGCAAACCACAATTTATCTTTATCATTTGATCTAGCACTCAATGTCACTTCTTAATGATATCAGCCTATTTCAAAAGTTACGGTTCCAGAAAAGGCTGACTTCTTAATAAATGAATACCCAAAGCTACATTATAGGTCTATAAATAACTGCAAAAACTTGTAAGCAATTAACCATATATACTACCAAGTGAAACTATAATCGTAACAGCACACACATATCTAGTACTTGGAGTTTTATGATGTACTTTTACATACATTATCTCATTTGATTTTAGCAACAATCCTGTGAGGTAGCCATTATATTGTCCCCATTTGATGGAATAAGAGATTGAGGACTAGAGAGGTTAAGTTACTTGCCTAGGGTCAAACAGGTCCTGTGTCTGACAGTGCTATTTCTGTGCATTTACAGGACTTTTTTCTATCCATTTTAATTTCTATAACTGTGAGAAAATTATTCTTCAAATGAGTTTTTTCTTTTTAAAAAATTAGTGTCCACAGTTAGAAAGGAGAAATATTAGAGAGTAAAAACCTATACACAAAACTTGCATGAGCAAGTTAGTCTTACTGAATTATATTTTTTATAGATAGCACAAGCTTCAGAAGCAATGTTTCCCTAAGTAATACTGTGCTGCATGCCTCCTGAGGTAATTGAGATGTTAGTACTTTCTAAATGTAAAAGTTCTGTGAATTTTTTTGTTATTATTGGTTTTCATTACTTTATTTTACAAATATCAGTTATAAGATATAAATGATGAAGATGATGATGACGCATCTCTGTCTGGTCCTTCGTCAGTATAGGTAACTTCCAGGTGAGAAAACTGTTTCTGACAATGCAGGTTTTTACCTTTTCTGCAACTTCTGATCTTAGAGAGTTGCTTAGAGCACTGAGAGGGTCCTCATTGCTGGGGGTCCTATTTCTGATATATGTTGGTCAGGACATTTTGAACATTTTTTTCTAGTATAGTCTGTTCTCTTCTACCTTGCCTTAGGGGGTTGGAAGGTCAGACCAGCTCAGCTCCTTACCCAGAATAAACTTCTGGGCCCAGCTACATTTGCAAGCTACTTTTCCTTAGACCGCCATGCTCTTTTTCCCATTTGACTGAGTTTCTAATGCGAATACATCATATCTCCTTCTGCTCTGACCTCTAGCTGTTTCTTTTTGTTTACAGCTAACTGGGCAGAATCAGTGTCTGCTACTTTTTGTGGGATAGATGGGAGGAGGTCTGGCTGAGTCACTGGTAGAAGAAGCAGCAGGGCCCCCTCTAGCTAGGCTTGGGATCGTAGACTTGCCAGTTGGCTTAAACTCCCTACATTGATCTTGGCAAAGTGGATTGAAGCATAAGATCAGAGAATGCAGAGTTTTTGTGTCCTTACCGACTTTTCAATTCAGCTTTAATCTCAAGTAAAATCCCACCTTCTACAGGAAGTCTTCTCCAACCCCCCCATAATTCCAATGCCTTCTCCCTGTCAATTATTTACACACGCACACACACACACATGTACATACAGACACATAAACATATATACATATGCACATGTGTATATATGTATATAATACTATAATGTACAGATGAGGGTGTGTGTGCACATATATATATACACATATATACTTATACAAATTGTGTACACACACATGCAATGTATATATATGTGTATACATATATATACATTGCATGTGTGTGTACACAATTTGTTTTGCATAAATTTGTTACATGTTGTAACCAAGTCTTGTAAATCTACATGATGAAAAATATGCAAAAAATACACTTCAGTTCTATTCAATTAAACAAGCATTTATTAAGCACCTAATATGTGTGAGGCATTATGCTGTTAAGAACAAAGAGACAAATACAAAATGTCCTGGATCTGAGAGAGCTTATATTCTAATTTTTCTTTTAACTTGGGTCTCACAAGAATTTTGTTTTTTGCTTTTCTATCATATTTGCCATAGTTTAAGAGGCTCAGGAATAGAAAGTTCTACCTTCCAAGCTCCACTGCCCCAACCCTGACCACTGGGACAGCTTCCACCACTTGCATATCACCTCTCCTCTCCTGCCAGCCATTATCTGAGGAAGCAATGACTAAGGAGAAAGCCACCTTCATCTCCACCATCACCAGCACGTACTGATGATCACCTATCCTACTTGAAGCTGCAAAGCATCCTCGGAGAAAGACAAGAGATAGCTTGTGCTAACTAAGTCAAATCACTACAAATCTTCAACCTCTTAGCCCACCACTTTTCCTTATACTCTAATGAAGGTAAACCAGGCTCTGGTGGTTATGAACCCAAGAAATATCAATGTCCCCTAGACTGTCAGCCCTGCTTCCAGATTAATCCCTGCCATCATACAGGAAAGCAATTCTTGTGGAAATTCAGCCTGTCAAAAGTCTCTGCAGGTGGTATACCACCACCACTCCCCCTACTCCGCTTTAGTAGCCAGGCAAAGATATGTTAAACTAACATATTCCCCTTCTGGAAATCATAGAATGGTTCAGTATGAGAAATATACACTTTCACTAATGGAATGCCTCTAAAGAAAACACATTATCATCTTCCAGCACCCTGTGGAATCATCTACCTTTCTATCTGCCCTCAAGTGAAAACATTTCATATATTGTATACGCCTAGTACATCGTAAACTTGAGAACAGGAGTTGTCTTACTTTTCCATTTTTATCCCTAGCTCTTAGTGCAGTTCCTTATTAGCACACCCAATAAATTTTTAATAACATTATTCATTTATTCATCAATTCATTCACTATTATCATAGCTATCTCTGTTGTTGCCATAACTTTACTAAAATATAATAAATTCCTTCATGGCTAGGTTCAAATCTTATATAAACTCCAAATTTCTCCCCACCACATATGATCTATGAACCATTGGAGTCATAAATTTTTGTTGTTTTTGATTATATCTTTGTGTCTTTCCATGCCTAGCACAGCATCTGATATGTAGTAGGTACTTCATGCTGCAACAATTATTTTCTGATCTCCACTACCTGAAGACCAGGGTGCTTCACCCCTCCTCCAGGGTGCTTCAGTACCCTTAAAGGTTTAGGGAGGGAAGGTCTTGCTAAGTTCTATCATTGGCTTAAATCCCTACTAATTGTTTTCTTCCAATTTTAGTTCAGGCACCTAAGTTCCAGTTAACAGTCATATTTGTTTTTTTCAAAGGAATATTTATTTCAAACGTATAACCAGAAGAAACATACAGACATTTCTCCCAAACCCTCAGGGCATAATTCCCTTTACACTACCTTGGTCTCTAGAGAGAGGAAGGAAATTAACTTCACCACTTAGATCAGTTCCTATATAGCATTCATTTCATCAAGTTTGAAATATAAAACCTGGGTTTGCAATATTGGACCTTGGTTTCTCAGTGTTTCTCTCATGGGCTGCTAGAAACATTAGACCTGGAATCTTGGACTCCAAGGTTCCCATGGCTGAAGCTCCCAGCTTAGGATTCTGGAAACTTTACCTAGATCTTAAAAGTATACAAAAATAGAGCAAAACGCCAAACCTATTTTTCTGAACCAAGTGGCTGAGGGAAAGGAAAGGTGGCCCCATGGTATCATCACTGAGTAAAACAGTCCTTCACCACTCAACGCTACTGGTAAAAGAATGAGACTCATCCAGAAAGGTAATTTTGAAGAAACAGCCAGTTCTGTCTATGAAACAAAAATGGAAAGAGAATACCCAAACAAGGTGGTAGGTAAGTGAAAAATGTTCACACATGCACCAGGCCTCCTCTCACAGAAGCAAGTCCCTGACATCTCCCATATGAATTCCTCCATTTTGGGTGGTTTAAGCATGTGTCAAAACCTTTTTATGATACGTTTGTTGAATTTACTTAAATTGGAAAAAAATATTAACTGAATTTGTAGCTAAAAATATAATGCATGGTATTGTTGATCCTATGCAATTTTATCTTTCATTTCCTCGCATAAAAATTTTGCTTTTATATAAAGGAAGAATATTTTTGGTAAATAGTCTGAAACTTGAATGGTCAGTTAGACCTCAAAAAATGTTTAGGATATGATTCCTCTTTAATTTCATCTTATAGAATACTATCTTGTAACTTCTTTCAAATCTCCACTCAGGCATTGCTCCATATAGGGGGTCTTTCTTCATTGTCCAATCATTTGTTTTCCCACTGCCTAAAGGCCAAATGTGTTAGATTTCTATTGTTTCTCAGGATTCTCTGGAAACATTAAAAGGATTTAGAGGTATCTAGGCTTTGCAAATGGCTCCAGCCATCAAGTGTGTTCTTCTTATAGGGGGACTATAACTTCTTGCTGTGCCTTATACCTCAGATACATTTAACCACTAATAGTCAGATTAGCTTTTATAAATGCATATTTACTTCCAAAGTTTTAATTATGAATACATAAATACTCCTCCATCATGTAGACAGCCTAATTCTCCTCCCCTCGTTTCAGTCTCTTGGGAGGAAAGGAGGATCGGGTTCATATCTTAACTTAGTTCCTATTGAACAGAGTCCCAGTCCCAAGTCCATCACAGGTACCTTAGGGTTTCTATGCCTGCTTGGATGATTGTATTACTCCTCCTGCAATCCTAATTTCAAAGTCGCAGTGGAAGAATAGAAACAAATATCCCTAGACCCATTTCTTAGAGACCAGGTAAAAGAGAGGAAGCAGGGGAGGGAAAGTCCTTCCCCTCTTACCAATTTAGTTCATTTTCACCCTCTGGAAGCAGTAGAAAAGAGCATAACATGAAAAAGAGACAAAAAAGAACATCAAAAAAGAATGAATAGCTCAGTCTCACTAGTTATAAAGACACAGGCAGCCAGTCAAACAAGGTTATCTCTACTCACATGGTAGGGAACGTAGCAAGTTCCATGTTAGGCAAATTGGGCATACTCAAGGGAATCTCCAAGTTAGGAGAACTAGGCTTGCTCAGAGAAGCCTAAGCTACACATTTTTCTCATTTGAAATTTGTCATCCTCAGCAAAAAAATAGTTGATTTTTTAAAATTAAACTCAGTTCTTATCCCAAATTCAGAACAGTTATTTCGGGTGTCTGAAGAGGCATAAGCAATGTCTTTCCACTTACTTTCAAAGTACCATACAGTAAAGCTTCAAAACAGCCAATATTATATTATCATATGTAATCCCATATGTATAAGTGAAAATCATAATTATCTCCAAATTAAAATATTGCCAATTCTAAGAACAAGGAACATTTCACAAAGTTCCCCAAATATGTCAACAAAATAAGAATTCCAAAAAGTTTACCAACCATTTCTGCTTGCTTAGCCTTAGCCTTATAAAGCCTTTATTGATTCACAAGTACAAGAAAGAGAAAAGACAAAGAAATCTGGCTACTGTCCTGAACAGAAATGTAATCTACACTAAGCTTTCCAAGCTATGTGGAGCTCTCCTTACAGAGATCGGGAACCTGAGGTCTACTTGGTGTTGCCCATCTTTCAAAGCAAGAAACTGAACTCTTCAAATGATTCTCTTGGTGCATAAGATCATCCAATTGGGGTCTATACAAAAGTGTCCCTTTTTTATAGTGTATGTAAGAACAAAAATTGTCCCTTTCTATATAGGCCACACACATTATCCAGGGGTCCCTTTCTCCCTGAATCTTTTATCTCAAATGGCACCCCAAATTCTCCTGTGGTTCCTTGAGACTCAGGACAAACTAAATGGAATTGAAAACTTCTCCATCAGAACAAGAAGTCAAGTAAACTCAGTTAGGGAAGCAGCACAAATGTTAACTGTTAGTGGATTTAAGGCACATTCTCACCCTTCATAGATGTAGGGCATTTTGCTTTCACGGCAGGTGAGCATTATAGATTGGTTTAAATGCAAGAAGTATAACATGAACATTTATCTTAGACAATAGATATCTAATTGTGTCAGAGTTCACACATTAACCTTACTATCAGTAGTTATATAGAACTCAGTAATATAAAATGTATTAGTATATCAATGTCTCTATGGAGAATTCTATAATACTTAGTGATATTTAAAGAGTATTGATACTTAAAGAGTCAAGCAATGAAAAAATGAAAAACTGTGGTGTAGGAGGGGCTCCTCTGCACCCCAGTTCCATTCAACAGCTAATAAAAGGATTGGCTTTTACAAAGAAATATTTACTCCCAAGGTATAAAACCAATATACAAATAGCATAGCCCAGTTCCAGTGGAGCTCAGTCCCTATTCCACATCTAAAACCTCCTCAGTCTTGGGTCTCAGGGCACCTTGGTTTCACAGGATTTCCCTGCTAGGCCAGCTGGTTGTCCAATCTCACCCAGTATGATAACTCTGAAGTCACCATAATTTTCAGGGTAAAGAGGAGATCACCACTGGCACCTGTAACTGAGAAGGACAAAAACAAACAGAGGAAATCAAGTACTCCCAGCCGTGATATGGGGGTCTTAAAAGAGAAGTGAGAGAGGTATCACCTCATATCATATTAGTCATGGTTGAACTATGATCTTCACTCTTCAGACAAAACAGGAAAGAGAGAGGATCTTTGGAACATTTATATTTACCTCTCAGTATATATGTTATATTGTCTTCTATGCAATGTAATCTTTTTTGGGGGCAGCAATCATTTTTTTTATATCGTACCTCCAGTAATAATATAGTACCTCACATATAAAGGATTCTTAATAAATATTGATTGAATTGAATTATAAAGGTATATTTTAGTGCAAGAAAATTTGACTTTCCATAGTAGGTGGAGATTTATTTTGTGATAAGTCAACTTTCTTGCCTACACATATGGGATCACAACCTTGCCTTGGATTGTATTCAATTAATAGTTGTTATTTTTTACTTGGTTGATTGTTTTTCCTCTTTGTGTTAGCAATAGGTTTGTATTAATTTGTCCATACCTATCATCCAGTTCCCTTTATGAAGAATAACATGGATTTAGAAAATAGTTGGCTAGGGTTCTTTATACAGTGTGTGTCTTTGGAACCAAGCAAAACTAATTGGCCTACAAAAGGGCTCAACTTCATTAACACAGCCATCTATCCAACTGAGCTAAACAACCACAGATTGTGAGTGACTAAATTGAACTATTCTCCAGAACCATAGAGAAAATGCATAGCAAATGGGAAAAGTGATCAGAAAATTTAATAGTTTGAAGAAATACAGTGACATTACGATGCTGAGTTTAAGATCCGATCCCCGCAAAAGGACATTTCTGTTCCATAGCCACAGATTTGAGCTCCAGGACTAGATGTTTGATAAATGTGAACCACTGACCAAGGGAAACACTCAGTAAAAGATTGTGAATGGCATAAGCACAAGTCTGTCCCCACTATTAGAAAGTCAGCTTAAAACACATGGTCAATTCATTCTTGGTTGATAGTTTCTACCTCATAGGACAAAACCATTAGTGCTTCAGTAATATCATCTGAAAAATGATGCTAACACAAACAGTAATGTTTAATTCCCTGGTTCCTTGTGAGGAAAGCAATTTATAAATCTTAAGGTGCTACATTAATGTGGGTTCTTATATGAAAGTGATTTGAAAAAAATGAAGCTTTTGAAAGTTTTATGTTAAAGAGGTGAGAAGTTGGAGCCAAGATGGCAGATAAAAGACAGTGACTTGTCTGAGCTCTCCCCAAAACTCCTGCAAATGCTTTTAAATAATATCATAGAACAATCTCTAGAGCAACAGAACCCATAAAAGGATTGGATGAAATAATTTTCCAAACAAAAGACAACTTAAGTTAGCAAGAAAAGTCTGTGACACCTGGATAAGAGTGGAGGACAATTCAGCACAGGACACAACCACAGACCCAGGCCCATCAAACCACAAACAGGTCTTGGGAGACATTGAATCAGCAGATAAATCAGCTGCTTCCAGAGCTCTCAGCCCACAGATGGTAAAGGGGTTGAATAACTGGTCAGAAGGAGATTACAGAGGTCTCTTTGCTAGCATTTAGATAGGACTCTATTGCCAATACTCATATCCAGGTCACTGTTCTGGTTGGAAGTCCCAGGTGAGGGGAGCACTAGCACAACAGAGATTGTGGTTGTGGTAGAGGAAGAGCCCTCATTACAATTCCAAAACAGAAAAAAGTATTTGTGGTCACTCAGACCAAAGCACAGGCCAGGAAAGTAGTAAATGTACCTCTCCTTGGATCATACTATCTTAGAAGAACTAAAATTTGTAAGTCCCTAGACGTATCTCTGAAAACAGCTGCACAAAACCCCTGAAGCTTGGAACAATGTGTCTGCCACTCTGGAAGCAAAGCTGTACTTTAACAAAGAGTTAAAGGTCAAGTAACAGGCTGGGAAAATGAGCAAACAACAGAAAAACTACTCTGACCATAAAAAGCTATTATAGTGACAAGAAAGATCAAAACACACACTAAAACAAAGATATCAAATGCAAAGCTCCTGCAGCCAAAGCCACCAAGAACAAAATGAATTGGTCTCAGGCCATGGAAGAACTTAGAAAGGATTTTGAAAATCAAATAAGAGAGGTAGAGGAAAAATTTTGAAGAGACATGAGAGAGATGTAAGAAAATCATGAAAAAATGAGTCAACAGCTTGGTAAAACACACACACACACACACACACAACACTGAAGAAAATAAGACCTTAAAAATACTAGACCCAATGCTAAAAGAGGTAGAAAAAACCAATAAGGAAAAGATTGCCTTAAAAAGCATAATTGGCCAAATGGAAAAAGAGGTACAAAAACTCACTGAAGAAAACAAAGCTCTTCAAAAAGTAGAATTGGGTAAATAAGAAAGGAGGTACAAAAGTTCACTAAAGAAAATAATTCTTTAAAATTTAGAATGGAGCAAATGGAAGTTAATGACTTTATGAGAAGTAAAAAAAGAGAGAAAAAATACAAGACAATGTGAAACATTTCATCAGAAAAACAACTAGCCTGTAAAGTAGATCCAGGAGAGATAATTTAAGAACTATTGGGCTTCCTGAAAGTTATGATAAAAAAAAGAGCTTAGACATTATCTTTCAAGAAACTATGAAGGAAACCTGACCTTATATTCTAGAATCAGAAGGTAAAATAGAAATTGAAAGAGATCCTGAAAGAGAACTGAAAACACTCTGTAATATTATAACTAATTTACAGACCTCCCAGGTCAAGTTTAAAACACTGCAAGCATCCAGAAAGAAACAATTCAAGTATGGTGGAGCCACAGTCAGAATAATACAAGATTTAGCAACTTCTACATTAAAAGATCTGAGGTTATGCAATATTATATTCCAGAGGGCAAAGGAGCCATTATTATAACCAAGAATCATATACCCAGCAAAACTGAATATAATTCTTCAAGAGAAAAAATTTGACATTCAGTGAAATAAAGGACTTTCAAACATTCTTAATGAAAATACAAGAGCTGAATAGAAAATTTGACTTTCAAATATGAGACTTAAACGAAGTATAAAAAGGTAAACAGAAAAGGGAAATCATAAGTTAGAAAGACTATATATAGACAGAGAGCAGAGGTGTGAATTGAATACGAAAGGATAACATTTAAAAAGTAAAATTAAGAGGTGAGAGAAGAATGATAGAAGGGAAGGCAGATTGGGGTAGTCAGAAGAAAACATTTTTGTGGAGGAACAGGATAAAAGGAGAAAGAGAAAATAGAATAAACAAAGGAAAATAGGATGGAGAGATACATCTAGCAACAGTAACTATGGAAAAAAATGAAGCAAGTTTCTCTGATAAAAGCCTCATTTCTCAAACATATGGAAAACTGAGTCAAATTTATAAAAGTAAGAGCAATTCCCCAATCTAGAAATGATCAAAAGATATGAACAGTTTTTAAACTAAGTAATCAAAGCTATTTATAACTATATGGGGGGAGGGAAGTTCTAACTCACTATTGATTAGAGAAATGTAAATTAAAAAAATTCTGAAACACTACCTCATACCTATTAGATTGGCTAATAGGACAGAAAAGGTAAATGACAAATGGTGGAAGGGATGTGTGAAAAATGAGATGTAAATGCACTCCAGGTGGAGTTGTGAATTGATTCAATTATCCTGTATAGCAATTTGGAACTGTGCCCAAAGGTCTATAACACCATACATAGCCTTTCAGTTAATAACACCTCTACTAGATCTGTATACAAAAAGAGATATAAAAAAATAAAACGGACCTATATGTACAAAAGTATTTGTAGCAGCTCTTCTCCAGTGGCAAAGAATTAGAAATTGAGTGAATGTCCCTCAATTTGGAATGGTTGAACCAATCATGGTATCTGATTATAATGGAATACTATTGTGCTATAAGAAATGAGCAAGATGCTCTCAGGAAAACCTGGAAAGACTAACACGAGCTGATAAAAAGTGAAATGTACTGTGAACAAAGTAGCAGCAGTATTGTAAGATGATTGGATATGAATGACTTAGCTATTCTAAACAATATAATGATCTAAGATATCTTTGAAGGACTTATGATGAAAAATGCTATCCATCTCCAAAGAAAAAGCTCATGTTGTCTGAAAATAGATTGAAGCATGTTTTTTACTTTATTTTTCTTGAGGTTTGTTGTTGGCCTATGTTTTCTTTCATAACATGACTAATATTGAAATGTTTTGTATGACTACACATGTATAATCTATATCAATTTGCTTACTTTCTCAGTAATGCGGGGTAGGGAGAGACGAAGGAAGAAAATTTGGAAAAACAGATGTAAAAATCATTTTTACATGTAACTGTGGAAAAAATAAATTTCTAAAAAAAATTTAAAGAAAAAGAAAGTTACACACTGAATTTATTTTATATTTCAAAGGAAATGCAAGGTATATGTAATTGAGATTGGCATTTTCATATACAATTCTCTTTTCCTATTCTACTTTGTATGGAGAAATGTTCCTGTTATTTGGTATTTTAAGTTAGGAACAAAAACATCAAATTCACTTACTATATCTTTATTTTAAAAAAGCATAAGGAACATAAAGAGGCAATATAGTTGCTGGCCTTGGATTTCAGAAGACTTGGGTTCAAGTCTTGCTTCTTGTACATGCTTGCTATATGAATGTAAGCAAGTCACTAAGCCTTAGTGACCTAGTTCAAATTTTGATTTCGTTGACAGAGGAAGTTTCTCTATTGGCAACTCCCTCTCCCAATAAAATCATACTTTTGGTAAAAAAGAAAAAATACATATGAATATTGAGTATTGTTATTATTTTAATTCCTACAGCTCTCACCACAAAAATATTTGTAGAGAAGAAAACATTAGGCAAAAAATGCTCCAACCTTGTACCAAGGCCAGTTACAAGCCCATTGCTTTCTCCTCACTGTTAGAGATCAATGTCCTTCCCTGTGTGAGGCTAATGTGGAGTTGGCAAGATAGGGAACGTTCCAATCCTTTTCAGTCTTCTTCAAAAATGTCTCTTCTGGCCCTGCAAGTACTTCTGTCTTCCCTTTTCAAGTGGGAAGATGGAAGAGGCCAATCCCACTTCAAGTTCTTAAAGAAAAAAATTGTGGGAAGACATGAGATGGGCTTGCAGTCTCCATCATGTCCCTATCCCCAGCTTGCTGTCTTATAGGCTGTAAGGAGGTTTTTTTGAGTTTGCTTTAGGACTCATTCTCAGTTGAGCTAAGTTACCTTGCTCAAAAAGGAAGACCTCCTTCACGTTGTATTATATGTTACATATTCTCCTATGTATACTTTCTCTGATCTCTCTTTTGTTATCAATTTGAATTAATGTATTTCTTGTCTAAGTGCT